>NC_091486.1:31596803-31906922 GCF_947461875.1 Haliaeetus albicilla
CTGAAAATATCTCCTCTGACAGTGCTTCCAGAGATGCTAATAGATGTTTAACTTGTTGGGCTGACAGGGAAAGCTTAAAAAATGCAAGCCAGTGATGAACTGCAAAAGCTAATCCTAAACATGTAGAAATTAACATATATTCTTTGGAACTGTTGTTTTCTACAGGCCTACAATCCAATTCTAATGTTAGCTAGGACCTGTTAACCTTTTTTTCACATAATTTCATGTGATTTGTATGTTGTTATTATTTGCATATTCATTTATCATTATTTACACATGATTATAACCCCATCTTGTCTGAATACTCTTTCTAAAGCTGGAGACACTCACTGCTGCAAAAAAGTAATTGTCCAGGATTGTACTGAGGATTCTCACTGATTTTAGGAGGATTTGGCCAATATATCTAAGACAGAATTAGTCTTTTCTCAACAACATGATTACAGGCATATTATCTATCCAAGGTACCGTTTGTTCATTCCATAGTAATACTGCTCATTTGTGTCTGCACTGCACTGGATAATACAAAGACCACAAGACCTACTGTTACCTTCAGCTTCATCATTAGTAGTCAGGCCACTTATTTTCATAAAAAGATTCAAATCAATTAATCTGAATTGGGAACACCATTAGGGATTTTCAAGAGAAGCACGGAAGACTGAAAGCAGCTCCTGGCCATGTAGCTCAGCTTTAAGATTATTTAGGAAGGTAAGAAACAAGTGTCATTAATACTTTGTTTTACCTGTACATCTGTTGCATGCTGAGTTGACACATACACGTCCATTTCTTTATCCTCCACTCCTGGAATAACAAGCACACTATTTGTTTCCAGGTAAAAATGTTCCTGTCCTCCCATGTGCAATTCACCTGTTACATACATAATTATAGGAAAATCTAAGCTGGGTTTCAATTTAACTGTGAGGAAATTTATATTTGCCTATGTATACATATATATGTATATGTGGCAGGGAAAAAGAGTTTTGTCACAGAAGAAAAATAGTTTCGTTTATTTTTTATTTCTTTGTATCTCAGGTTTATACCTTCTGGGACCTGTGTTTAAGAGGAAATTATTCAATCACCTAATCCTTGTATAGCTTTTTTTTTTCCTTTTCCAGGATAAGATCAGTATCAATTTAATATATCATGCTTTTTCTTCTTTAGGAGGTTACATCTTCTCTGCTGTAACAGGATTATAATACCTTCTCCTGAATCACCCTGAGGGAAAATGCAGCTTTCCTCTTCCCTTCTTATCCTCTTTCCATCAGTATGCCCTTCTTGTATTACACTTTTTCTACCCATTTCTACCCAACACTTTACTTTTGTGCCATTTTCCTTAGAGAGAGGGAAATCTGTCAGCACAGCATAGCTTAAAAGCTAATTCTGTGAATTCTCTATGTAATCTTAACTTTATGCCATCCTTGGGTGTGACAATATTTCCCTAGCAGTTATTCCTGAAACACACATTCATGCCTAAGTAGTAAGAATCAGAACTGAAGCCACTAGAGGGTGACATGACATTTGATGGGGAACAGTTGGAAAAAGTCCAAAGGAGAGCAGAAAAAAACCCATCAGAGGTCATGAACCTATATAGAGAAGATTGACAGAATTGAGGGGGCTCAGCCCAAAAAAGTGAAAGAAGACATGAATCTTCAAATCCATGGAAGGCTGCTGCAAAGAGGAAGAGAATAGTCTGTGCTATATGCTCACAGTAGAAAGAACAAGAAGCACAACAGTGCTTACATTGCAGCAAATTGTTGGCAATGAGGATAATCCTTCTAATGATAGGAATGATGAAGCACTGGAAAAAATTGCCTGGGGAGACTGCAGAGTCTTCATGCTTGGAGGTCTCCAAAAACAACTTGGATAAATGTGATCCTTCTTTCAAACATGATACAGGTAGAATTGATGTCAGAGAAATGAAAAGGGGCTGATGGTCTGCTACATTCCCTCCTGTGATCGAGCAGGTATTCTAATTCTAAGATTCTAAATCTATTCTAAATAACTAATTCATGTGTAGTTAGTATTCAGTGCAGAGGAAAACTCAGCTGCAGAAATCTGTGGTAACAGCAGAAGGGTAGGTGTGATAATATATGTCATGAGAGGACAATCAGAAAAACACATGAGCAGGACACATGAGTTGTCTAAGCATTTATAAGGTGCTCACTAACAAATGTCAGAGCTGCATTCAAGTGTTAGAAACACAGAATTAGGGGAAGTATTAAAACTGGCCAAACCAGTGTTAAGAGAAGCATATCTTGGTATCATAAACCTTAATTTTACTAAGTCTTTTTACACTGTCCCACAGACTACTCTTATAAGCAAGTTGAGAACTACAATCCAGATAAAATCAGGGATACCATTGGTTGAAAACTGCCCTTAGAAAGCAGTTTACAGGATTGGCTGTCAAGCTGCAAAGATGATGCATGTAGAATAATAGAAGAGTCTTTTGTGTGTGTAATGTTACCACATGGTTGCTTTAGTAACTGAGTGAGCTACAAATAATATCAAACTGGAAAGGCCTGCAAGCCCATTAAAGGACAGGTTCAGATTTGAAAGTGATTTTTTTACATTGCAGAAATGGCCTAAAGTCAATGGCATGAAGTTCAGTATGGGTAAGTGCCAGTACTTTAGATAGCACTGTTGAACAAGATCTAAACAGGGATTACTGAGGAGCACAACTTGACTGTATATCCACAATTGATAACACCACAACAACCCTAATCTCATTCAGTGACACTAACGTTATATAGAATTTCTGGGAGACTCCACTTGGCATTGGTGAAACCTAATCTGAAATATTACCATAGTGAAGTTGGATGTAGTGAAATTAGAGATAATGGAGAAGTGAGCAGTGACAATGAAAACAGTTAGCAGACATGACTTATGGGGAAAAGATGAGAGGACTCTGTTTAGAGGGTGAACCTTTAAAGTTTGCAGGAAGGGAGATTTAGATTAGGTATTAGAAAAAAAAAACATTCTAATTATAAGGACAGTTAAACTCTAGAACTAACTACAATAGGAGCTTGTGGAATATTCTTCATTGGTACTTCTTAAACACAGGTCTGATACTTATGCACAGAGTATGCTCTGGGACTACTGGATCATGTTTACTACTTGAAGACAGTGAATTTTGTGACAGTAGGAGTGGTATTCCAGACCAGTTTACTCTGATCCCCTTGTTTCTGGGATTAGCCCTAAATCAAGCAGTCAGTTTAAAACAGGGCAAGTTAAGTTAACTAACACCCATAAACAAAGCCTTATTTAGCTGTAATGTTTGTCCTAGGATTAAGGAACTTCATTTTAGTTAGCCAAGTTCTAAGACAAGGAAATGGTCTTAGAACCATGAGCTAGCAGGTGTTACATAAGCTCCATTTAAATGTGAAGCTTCATTTCATCTTCATTCCCAGTGAAGGGGAAAAAAATGAACAGAGTAAGTTTTTTTGAGAAGAGAATAGAAATTTAAATTCAGCCACCAGCTGGAAATAGATTCTGAACTAGCATAAGTCTCCTCCCTTGCCTGATGCACTGCATGTATGAACTACCTTCTATGATTTCATCAGCAGACTTGAATCCTTTCTCAGTATCTTTCATCATCCATATGATCCTTTTTCAGATGGACAGATGGTTGTAGCTAAGTATTAGAAAGAGCAGGATATTTGTTCCACCATCAGAGAGCTTCTGGGTTTTTTTGGTTTTTGTATTTCATATCATTCCCTTCTTCCCCCAGATTAGAAACACTAAATGTCTATTAATAGAATTCAGAGCTGTTGAAAATATTTCAGAATCAGATTGCTTGCTACTGAAAACCTGACAGACTTGAAAATTTTCAGAACATGGATGCAGGATGTGTGATTCCAGAACTTCTGCAAACATGAGCTCTGAAATTTAATTCTATACTGACCTACTACTGCCTGGAATTTGGCTCCTGGAGGCATGGAGTTGCTTACTTAAAACTTTCTAAATATTCTTTAGCAATTTCATCCTAGATCTACAAATATACTGGATGAATAGATAGCTAATAAGATTTTTTTGTGTGTTTCTAAAAACAAAACTTTGGAGGCCATTTATAAACTTTTTACACTTCATCTTCAGAACCAGTAAAGTCATATCTCATACCAAAAAAAAAAAAAAAAAAATATCCAAAGCTTGGCAGAGCTCTGCACAAGGAGGTAAATAGTGAGTGAGGTGACTTAAGAGCTCTATCAGACGTTGAAGAGGAGACAGATTGTTACCTCAATGGTCAGAATTGGCTCCAGATCTTCATACACTATCTTCACCTTTTCAGCCCCACACTTCGCCTGAGTCAGTGACTCTGCAACCACAGCACAGATTATCTGACCAACACAAACCACCTGCAACACAGCAATGTATTACCCAAGGAAAAAACACAGGTGTGGTTAAGTTCCTGTACAAAGAGTGTTTTGTGGAAATAGATTCTGCTCAAATGCCACTTTTATATTCTGTTTCTCTAAGAATACTATGTCAGTGCAGACTCACCTTCATTAGATGAGAAGTGTATTAGCGTCTTGCATCTGCTGCAACATTTCTGTCCTCAGAAATGCTGCTGACGTCAGTCGGTAGTCATGAACATTCACCCTGTGTTCATCCTGAAGTGGCCAGATACTGTGCCAAGTAAAATCCTATCTGGCACAGACCACTTTCCTTGTCTGTACTCAGAAACGAAGGAAACTCAGACAAGAAGGAATAGGGAGGTAAGAGCAACACATTAGCAATTATTCCTGCCCCACTGCAAATACCATGCAACAGTGTCACTTGTGACGGATAGAGCCTGAGGCCTGGGACATTCTGTACAGTCATGCTGACTGCATGGATCCTATACATTTCTTAGCTCTGTTGATGCTCAACAAAAGTTTTGTCTCCCATTACCATATTCTAGTGTATAATCTGGCCATTAATTTCATATTGGTTCCAACTGGGAAATTCTCATTTCATTTGTCTCATCTTTGAAAATCTCAAATGCCATGGCTATTTCATACTTTCTCAGAACCCATGACAATCACTCATTTATCAGCCCTTGAGAAATCATGGCTGATTCATTTAAATCCCAAGTTATTTAAGGGAGCTTTTCCTTTCTCTCTCACTGGGGAATGGTAATTCTGTTTAGCCCAGCCTGCCTGGCACTGTATTAACAGTTCTTGCACTTATTTTCATTTCATTGCAGCAAGATGATGCTTGCAAACTCACTTTCCTTTTTTTGTAAATAACTGGAGCAAAAGGTCCAGTCACTCCTCCAGAAGCAAGAAATACCTTATCTTCTGCATATGCTTGCTCATCCTTGCCATTTTCCCCTGGAACATCCCTTGCTGTCACTACATCAACCGCTCCGGGCACCTGAAGGGCTTCTGATGCATCGATTGACCTGGAAAGTAGAACATGCACATAAATGAGTACAGTACATGGTACAAATATCTCTAGTACAAGTAATTCAGTGAACTTTAGGACAGAAGCATAATCCACTTGGTATTCTTACCACAGATCTTTACATAGAGAAGAAAGTGGAAAAGCATTGATTAGCATATTGAGAAAAAACAAATGGAAGTCATGAACATCTGTTTGTGCATGGCATAGAACAGCTCTTTAATTTCTAGTTCTAGTACATACAAAATCTAAGAATATAGTTCCCTTCTACATTTTTTTTTGTACTAAAAGGGGTGAATGCATTAATATGGACTCTTCTGTCCATATCTGACACTATTTAAAGCACACAGTAAAGAAATTCTTACCTCATTTGCAATACATACCTCATAATATGGCCAAATTGGACAATAAGAACAGAAAATACTTGTTAACATACTTATGTGCTTATAGGTTTTCTTGCTTACGTAATCTTTGCGTGGGCTTTAATATTGGTGACCAGAGCCAGTGAAAGTTCTCCATCCACTGGACGAATGTCATCAATGTAAACCGCTTCGCCAGTGGTATGCTTAATACCAGACTGGTGCATGATGGGACGGCTCACAGGATCTTGTGGAGACTGTCCTGGTGTGTGGATTGTCTGGCTCATAGTTCACAAACGAGTTTCACCATGTCTAGTGCACGCAGGTGACTCATGGGGGGTTACAAAAGCGACCCAGCCTTGGGTTGCCTTGAGGCCCTGTCTCTCACAACTCACGGGGAGCCATGTAGACAGCTTAGCCCTGGGTTGTCCGATAAACCCTAAACTAAACAGGGCAGTGGCTGTGCCATTCAAAGAACCAAAACCTGAACTGAGCCTTGAAATCCCTTAAAAAATAGTATGCCCTGAGTCTCAATCCAACCACTATTCAGTTGCTTGAGGAAGGAAGGTGAAAAGCCCCAAAACCTGGAGGGTTTCAGCTTCAGTTTCAAATGACAACCTTGTGTATTCAAACAATCACAGACCAACAAAGGAAAGATAAGGGGAAACTCCACTCAGATACACATAATCCATTTAGGCATATATCATAATCGACTCAGACATAGTCATACACACCATTCCACAAGTCGGGATAAAGACTCTAAGATTCAGGTTGGAAATGGGGGAGTCACTTCTCCAACTATACAGTTGGCTTGTGAAGGAAACCCTTTCCCCGCTTGATTGGGACACCGGTCGAGGTAACTTCCCTGGGATTGAAAGCCCTTACCTGGAGGGGTAAGTGAATATTTTTTATGCTTTAAGTTTGTAAACAAGTGCGTGCTTGTGGTTGTCTGTGAATTGCTTGTGGTTATAATAATGTACTACTCTTGCCTTAAGAAATTGCAATAGTGCATTCCTCCATTGTATCTGTAAAACCTGTGATAGTGGCGTGTTAAGTCTGTAAGTGAAGTTCAAATAAATAATTTGCTTGAACCTTGCAGTTAAGTCTGCGAGTGAAGTTCAAGTTGTTTGCTTGAACCTTACAGTTAAGTCCTTTTCTGTCACACCTGGGTCAACATCCTGCAGAACAGGAACATGTATCCTCAAGCCAGAACAGTAATTATAGAAAGCTTTACTCAAAAACACTTTCTGAGGATGTTTTGTGATCATAAAATCCATGTGGAAACCATCTAGATTTTATGACAATATTTGTGGGACACATTATAAAGGGCTAATTCCATTTTTAGAATTCATGCTATAGTGGCACCAAAGTGCCCTGTCAGAGATCTGAGAAACATACTGTGTTAGATACCATTCATGTCTCTAGTAAATGGCAGTCTCTTCCGTGGAAAGAGTAAACTAAATAAATAGGAAAAAAATAAAAATCAAAAAAAGAGAGGTAAAAGGGGCAAAATGACTAGTTCACATGGTGGAACCATAGCAGACAAAGGAGAGCTAAAGTCTTCTAGATCTTATAGCTAGCCTGTCTGCTGGGTCCATACTGCTTCTGATAGCATCCTTGTGCAAGCCACACTTTTACAGACTTCAGCATCACCACTGCTTCAAACAATCATATTTCACATTGTTTACTTCAGAGAAAACATATCTGAAATCAGGAGTATATTCAGGGATCACTCTAATTCCTTCCTGCCCATCCTCCTAAAGAGACAGGTAAATTAATATTCTGGCCAGCGCTGACTAGACTAAAAAATGGTTTCATCCAGGTTTTTGCTAATTAAATTCCTACCGACAATGCCCTCTATTACTTCAAAGTCAGCCTGGAACTGAAAGCATTTCAGACATATATAATGAAAATACAGCTTTGGTGCTTTATGTTGTTGAAGTGCTGGTAGCTCACATTAACTTGAAACACTTTTATCAGGGACTGTGAAAATCTAACATTTATGGTTTTGTTGGGCTTTTACTGAGTAAAGAGTTTTCTGTAAAACATATCTTCTTAGTCTCTTAAAGGAGAAAAAAACAAATTCTTGGCTGACACTGAAAGGTTTTGGTGGAAAACTGATAAGAAGCAGCAGAAGTTTGATTTTTAAAGTTTTTCAATTTTGCAACAAAACAAAAATATGGGTGAAAATTCTTGATGAAATTTGAAAATTTTTAAAATTGAAATCTACTGAACAAACTTTTTCACATGCCAACCACCTCTTCCTTTCATACTGTAGCTTTGCGAATAAATTTTTAAGGCTTGAACAATCACAGAGATGCTGCAGTAGGTTATACCATTTATTTGTACTGAGGCCCACTGGACAGTTTAACTAAATTCTGCTGAGCTCTTGCATAGCTGAAAGCTGTGCCCCTCTTTCAGCTGTGTCAGGACCACTTGATGCTGCAAAACACCTTGAGGGCAAAGAGTGCATCTGCACCCTGAAAGACCAGAAATCTACAAAAATGTAAAAGATTTCCCACAGGGTCAACTGTTTCAGCAGCTTCACATAACCATTAGTGGAGGTTTAGGAATGAAAAGTTAGAAGGGCAAAATACTCATTAAAATAGAGGCTCTGTGGCAGTCCCAGCTACAAACACACCTCAGCTGATAGATCTGGACACCCTGGGCAACATCACTTTGTAGCATTCCCAAAGCACTCATCTGCTCAGCACACCTGAAGGGATACTGAAAGGAAGGTGATGTCAGAGCAGTGTTGTCAGATCCTTATTTCTAAACCAAAAGTTTTCCCCTCACATATTTTGAAGTAAAGTCTAGCACCTTTACCCTTCCCTCTCATATCCCTTAATCTTTAAAAAAGCAGAGTTTTCCTGCAGCCTGTACGCTGATGTGGGTATGCAATTCTTGTCCGGTCCTTACCATCTGATTTAAACCATGTAAGACTTCCAGGTAAAACCTGAAAAGGAAGCTGACAAGCAGAGTTCTTCTGTATTCTACTTTTCCACCCAGAGCTGATGGAGGGAGAAAAATTTCCTCCAGCACCAGTCTGCAAGCTTCATTCAGCATCTGATCATTCCATTGCCTGGTAGAAAAATAGACTAACATGAACACACACTTCTTCATAAGTAATAGGCAGCTAAAGCTATTGTGAAGTATGTGGGAAGTAATAAGTGAATCAGCATAAGTTACATCAAGAAATAACCTATTGTTAGGGAGGACAGGACAAATACAGATTGTGAGAGGCTGATGATGGGATCTCCACTGGCAGAATCAAGCAGACCCCATGCATCACACCATGACTCCTGCACTTGCTTAAATACATGAAGATATTCAATACCTTCCTATGAGCTTCTCACAGGACTTTCTTGCACTGAGTATGGTTGAGCCAATGCCTCCATATAAAATACTCAGATCTACAATGGTGTCTGTGCCTGGACAGAAGAGGATTCGCATTCCAGAATTCGCTATGGACAAAGCATTTTTCTGGCTTTCAGCCTGTCTGAAGGCTGAAATAAAGTCATTCTAATGGTAAACAAAGGAAGGAAAAATTCCATTAATGGCAGAAATTGATTGAAAGAAAACAAATCTATTATTCCTTGTATTTTAGGTGTTACCACTGTCCAAAGAAAGCAACATTTTTAAAGAACATTTGCTAGAATTACTGTTTTAATTAAACTTTTTATTTTTCTTGAAGTACTAAGCTAATCATAGAGAGACATACTAAGAGGGGACATTATTTGAGGTTATCTACTTTTAAGAAAACATGCCAAATTTTAAATTTTATCAGCAGTTTAATGACTTCAGAGTGCTGGAAAAGCAGTCCTGCTATAAGCCACTTCATATATGGCTGGTATGTCCTTTAAATCGAATTCCAGCTTAGAAAATAGTTGTTTCTTCTCCAGGACACGGAGGCCCCACTGTGTTAAGGAACCTGATTTTGTGAAGATTTTACACTTGGAGATTTCACATTTTATGCTACAGTAATGGCATTTACAGAGGGAGGCAATAGAAACAGCTGGGCTTTCTACTGTCAGAAATATTTTGTTCTGGTGACAAATCCACATATTTTAAAAGGAAACATAATAGCAATTTCTTTCATGATCAGGCACATACGAGTCCTTTGAAGAAAGTGTATAAAGTGCCCTTTCTGTAGCCCCGGAAAGAAACTTCAGATTCAGACAGCCACAGAACTTTTAAAGTAGGAGTTAGCAGGTTAGATCTGTCACTATGAGTATGTGATACTCTCATGACAAATGTAAAATTCAGGATTACATGTTGAACAGTGAGTCTTGTCAGAGACAGAAAATCCTCTCAGCAGATTTACATTACTTCACTGAAGCAACATTCACATCAAGCTACTCAAAACCAAAAGCCAGCAGCTGCCAGGTTTCCATCTACACTATCTGTTGACAAGCCTTGCAAAAAAAGTATGCACATGCCTTTTCATTGTGTCAGCAGAGTTAATCAAAAAGGCAATTCAGCATGAAAATGAATGGCAGAAGCAACCTCCCAAAAAATGGTGTTAATTTCCTGTGGTGAGGCTGCCTAATCCCCCATGTTGTTCATGTGATGGCTGATAGATAATTTTCCTGCTCTTCGAAGTGTCCTTTTGAGTTTGCCAGCAGTGCTGTTTTCTTTTATTCATTCTGTTGTCTCCACCTCTGCTGTTCTTAGGTGCAGCTGCATCTCTCTGAAAGGCAAGACTCTGAAACACCCTCTGTGATAGCTTTAGTTCTGCGGCACAACTTGTCATGGGACAAAGCAGGTTGGGATTTCTCTTTTCTTTTACTTTGTGGAGGGAACTAACACATTCCTCCTTACTTTTCTCTTCCAGGCTGTTTGTCTCTCAAATCACCACTAAGGCTCCAAGTTTCTGGGCAGCAGCAGCACTGTTGCTGCTGCCAATACAGATCATGCTTTTGCAGGCTTTGAGCTCATGGGAATCTTGTTTTTCAGGGGAAACCTGCCATGGCCAGCCAGCCTCTCATGGGCAGAAGCACTCCTCCAGCATGAGGCCACATATGTTTAGTATGACTCACCCCCTGATGTCAAGGTTGGCAGAGACTCCCTTGGTCACTCCCTCATTGATTTCAATCACATCAGACTAGCTTGTTGGGTTTCCTCTACTTGCCCCGTACTTTTCCTCACATCCACTAGAGGGACATCTAAGAACACAGTAACAGTGACACCATTTCCTCTGTCCCTAACACCCAAAAGCCACATGCTGCCACCTTTGGTCACAGTAGTTAGGACCTTATTTTGTGAGTAGTTGCAATGACAGCTCAGGACTGTTCAGTGTAAATAGCTAATTAGTGAGAAGAGGCTGGAAATGAGCTTTATTGCTGAAGACTGTGTGACAATATGGCATTTCCCCTGGAAATATTCAGGCAGCCCAAATTTCTTGTCTGGAAGGGGCACAAGAGCACCTTTAAGAGTGGGGGAAAAAACAATGAGAGGCCCAAAGATGTAGAAGATGATGGACAGCTGGAAGAAGTGGGAGAGGTGATGGAGGGATGCCAGAACTTTCTTAGATACTTCCAAAGCAGTAGTAACCTGCATGTTTCAATGCCTACTGAAAATAATGGAAATATTCCCAGTAACTACACTGGAACCTGGATGAAACCTCTGAAACATCAAGGTCTTACCTTCATAGAGTATGGGATGAGAACAGAAACAATGACTTCCTTGGCCTTTAGGTCTGCATGCTCACAGCCAGCAAGAAACTGATCATTTAAAAGAATCTGTCTTTTCCCATCTGTTGGAGAAAACTGTAGTCTGTTAAGTCTGTAGTCAAATGTGGAGCAAGAAAGAAACATTTCAGTATTGCAGATTCAAATTTCATTGAATCTGTGCAAAAGAATATATTAAGGCCAATATGGCCTTAGTGCAGTCTGCTCCATTCAGGATCTAGCCTTAGACTGCAAAATCCTTTGAGTGGAAAGGCTAATCTTTATGATACATGTTAAGTGAAATATATTTCCCTATATGATTTAGTTCCCCATTACACACAAAATACTAAATACTTTATACTTTCTAGAAAATATATGTCTTACAAATGCTAATAATATTCAGAAAATCAGTGATCTAGGTTTAAATACAGCTATGTTGTTTCTCCTCAAAAGCTCTTAGATCATTAAATCATTAAAGCACAGTAAGCTTTTAAGAAACTATCAAGCACTGCAATGAGACAGAGAATCTGCCCTGTACATCTTTAGTTCAAAGACAGTAGAAATTGTTGCCAAGATTTTCCAAAGTACCCACAGATTCTATGTGACAAGGATGGGACTTGCTTGGGCTTGATTACTGGAAGTGTTATTTAAACACGATGCACATGTATACACCCACACATATGCAAAAAATGTACCAGTGACTTCAAGAGAAGTTTCTAGGTGCATGGCCTTAGAGAATGAACCATTTTTCTTAAAATGAGAGAGACATAAGCAATAAAAGCAAACAGTGGTGGAGTTACAAGATAAAGCTAACCTGTCCAATAAATGGAGCGATATAGCCAAAGTCTTTCTACCTGTCAGGCCTGCCCACCTCGCTTTCATGAGATTGCTAGATGTTGTTTCCTTTTGCCTTGTGAAATGGACAGATAGCATTTTTTACTAGCAGACACTTTTTGCCAGTTAAAATGACAGGCAAATACCAGGAGAACGTTGTCCTCCATTCAGCAACATGTACCATTCTAATTCATCTAGGAGATGCACAGTAGTGTTTCATTTGAAAACTGTTACCTATAGCCATATTCTCTGTTGCAGTGCTCTGCCCATCTGGCAAAGGTATTTGGCAGGAGGTCCAAAGCTTACCTTCTGATGCCAAACTGAGAACAGATTTGCCAACTGATGAGATTGGGTTCAAGTCCCAGGTTGATCCCCTGCTTACTGTGTGTCCTCCTAAAGACTTTAACAAACAGTGAGGTTATTTTTAGGCTTGCCCTTCTTAGACATAACAGGGATCTGTATCATAACCCCATTTTATTCACTTAAAAGGCCTCTTGGAAGAACTTATATTTGTTTTGTTCAATCTTAATTGAAGTTCTACATACATACTTTTTAATATGATTTAATTTATTGTTCCCTTCAAAAGTCCTTTATCATATCATCTCTGTTGAGAGACCAGGTTTACTTTCGTGCCCCCCATCCCCCAAAGAGATGGCCATTCCCTTAATTAAAGGAAGAAATACAAGGTATTGAGGTAAGGGAATTTTAAAGGAAAATCAGGGACAAGATCAGAGATGCCTAACACATGATGGGTAAACAGCTATGCATTGATAGTTAAGTTAAAGTATGATTGGCTGCAGGGTGTACAGTACCTTACCAGAGAACCCCACTTTTCTTCTTTACTCAGCCTCTTCCAGTTCTGCTCAGCCAGCAAGCAGGGATAGCAGGATTTTCTCTGGTTGCAGTTCTCTGGATATTTGCCCCTGCTAACTAGTGTAGGACTCCCAATTATTTCATACAACATTTGTGATGGTATTAACTATTTACCCTTAGGAGGCATGATCCCAGCCTCACCCAGCTTTTCTCCATATATTTGTAAGTCACACAGATATGTCTGTAATGTTGGCTTATTTACTGTCACTGCTGAATACATACTGCCATGCTCCTCATCGTTCTCCAGCTAGAGTTCTCAGGTGCTGCAAGAGAGCTCGGTAGATTTTTGTTTTCTCCTCTGCAAGTTTTGGGACTGCCTCCATCAGGATATCTCTGAGCTGGGCCAAGCAGCAGGCAGCTCCTATCACTAGCCCTGAAATCAAATGAGTTTAAACAGTGAAATCATAGTGCCACAATATAAATGCAATATATAGCTGATAAGGCCTCTAAAGATTTGCTTTTGTACACAGCTCTTGTTAGCAGGATGACAAAGAGAAGTGATGGTAAGATGCATTTTATATTCCATGCAATAAGAAATGCAAATACTGTTTGCTTATTCAGTGATGGTTCCCAGTATAAATGCATACCTGAAAAATATACATTGCATATTTGCATACACCAATGCACATCCGTTTTCTGTGCTGTGTATCCCCAGAGACATGGACAACAGTTGACTCATTAGGATGAAGGATGACCAAATTGTTGTAATCTTCCAAGACTGAGCCACACTCAATCACACTTCCAGTAGTACCAGAGAAGCCACTACCGTGGACTTCAGTGAATGCTGGAGTAATTCTGCAGAGAAGTCTTCAAGTATTGTGTAGTGTTTTTTCTGAACAAAGGGGCCATGTTCTAAAGTAGGCTTTTATTGATGGATCTACTTAAATACAAAGTTGCACTGATATTAGCATAATAATTTGAAAGTATGTATAATTCAGTAGCTGCCGTAAATCATGGAGCTAGGAGAACATAAGAAGAGAAAGAGGCAACTGTAACAAAATGTTAATTTCCCTAATTTTTAATAGCCTGATTTCCCATGGAGAACATGCTGCATTTCATTCTTTTGCTACAGGTGTAGTGCCTCCACTCATGGACGTGATGGGCCTACCAGATTGGATTCTCGTATAATGGGCATTAGCACAGCCCTTGTGATGTCAGTGCATCTGTGATAATTTCTATTAGCTGAGAATCCAGCCAAGCCACTCCAAAGAATATCTTGTGATATTTTGGATTGGAAATTTATGTCTGAATATTTTTGTGTTGAAAATCTAGCCCTAACCTAATCAATGTTTTGTAGACTTTGTTAGATCAATGGTTGTGATAGAAAGGCTCATAATCTGTGAAAACAAAAAAAAGGCTAACTTAGGGCCTTTCCCTCTGTTTGCTGTCTGCAGAAATTTGAGATTTGAACAAATATATTCTTGCAGAACAGTTTCATAAATTGTCTGTCACCATACATCATCTCCAGACCATAGGTGAGCTGACATATTGGTTAAAAGGCTTAGTGAAATGATTGCTACAGAGAGAAAAAACTCAAAACATTCCACACCAATGACAGTCAATGGTTCTTTCTACTTCTGGTGTCAAAATACAAAACCCAAGTGAATTCAGTCACTGCTCTTTGTACCATCAGTAGAGGTAACCTGGAGACTTACCATCATTTGTGCTACTCACAACATGCATTTCTGGAATCCTAACAGGATGGAGAATGATTGGATGATAGGCACCATGGTGATTTTTTTTGAGTCCTGAAAGGCAAAGTATGGTAGTATGATTAAAGATCTGTTTGAAGAATTAACCATATTCCTTGACACGGAAACCAAAATGTTCAAAACCACTGTAACTAAGTAGTTTCAAAGTCTTATGGTTTTTTGTTGTGCAGTATCTTGAATATCACATTTTACTGCTTTTACCAGGCCCACTTCATCTGCTTCTTTCTGCAGTCCAAAGGCTGATCTGAAGTCCAAAGTCCAATATTCTCTTTCCTGACTCTTACTCCTTGCTCCTCTGGATTGGTTTCCAGTCCTTTCCTCTATCACATTCAGATTTCACCTCTCACCTCAGAGCTATACACAATTCCACACCTGCTTCATCATGTTTCTAGCCACTTACTCCACCCTTCTATGAGCTACGTAATTTTTCCGCTTCCCTTGTTCTCTTCTTGTGTGCAATGTCTTTAAAAAAAAAACTACTCCCAAACTAGTTTATACATGTCATAATGAGATTAGCTCATGACCACTCTCTATTGCAAACCTCAGGCTTTCTATGGTAGTCCTCTTTGCTGTGCAGTAGCTGCTTCAGAGCCTGATCCGATGACAACAGAGAGCTTCCCCTTCATGTGAATGGACTTGAAGTTTTTAGACTTAAGATTTTGACACTTCGCCAAGTACTGCATCATGAGGGTATACTACTAAACAAATGTCGTGCCCTTGGCTAGGCAATGTACAGATTACTAGAAGACCCAAAGGGTTCTCTTTTGATCTGGGCCTTTATTGTCCCAACAGTGAAAGAAATATTCTTACCAAATTCCTCCTGACTGATTAGTCCCTCATAAAAAGGGATACTGACAATTTATAAAAAAAAAACAAACTCCATCCATAATATGCAGAATCTAGCCAGTGCCTGGATATCACGGCATACGGGTTTACCATGCCCTTTTCATGGGCATTATTTATTTTGTGATGCTCAAGCTAATGTCAATGTGAAATGTTTGGCTCTCATCAGCATGAGTGAGTCCTTCTTTATTCACACAAATTGTCTGAGGTTACTGGGAGGTTAGGCAGCACAAATCCTTGGGCTCGGGTGATGGTGGTGCTAGTCCTAATCTAGTTATTGGTATGCTGCAAAAAATCATAGGAAATTACATTGGCCTAAATATTGAAGTGCAATCATTGTGGTGAGAGGATCCCCAGAAGATAAAATGCAAGAGTATGTGCCTACTGCATATGTAATCCCTGTGTCAAAAGGTCTTCTGTCCTTCCATACCCACGCTGGTGTTCCCCACAACCAGCGGTGCCTTTGGATACTTGGCTTTCAGGTTCAGAAGTTCCTTCAGGCTAGGGGGAGAAATCCATGTTGTTCTCTTGCCATGGAAAATCAGAGTTGTTCTTTGCTGCTCTTGAGCCATTCTCTGTGGTGGAAATGACAAAGATTTGGTAATTTTGACTAATGTCGATATAAACGACCATATTGCTAAGTAGGACACTGTGTCATGATAGACAGTGAGACATTAATGGTGCTTTTCATCTGAGGTTCCTGTCATGCTGTACAATGCTGAGCTTTTATCATAACTATATTATTGCTCAAGAAACAGAGACAAGAACAAACTAAATGACTTGGTAAGAGACACACTAAATGAGTGGTAGGAGAAGATTAGTCTTCTGTTTTCCTTCCTCCTGCTCTGATAATTCTGAAAGACTCCCTTTGTATATGATGTAAACAATAAAGCAAGTGACTGGACTTTGTGGGAAATCAGGATGCCAAAATCTCACTGTGTATGTGACAGAATACAAGAAGTGTATTCTCTTAGTCAGGGAGGATCACTGCATCCCCATTTGCTAAGTGCCTTGTATCTACCGTAGTAGACCCAGACTACTTTCTACAATATGTAAAATGGTTTTTAAAATTAAAGTACCTACTTTCCCATTTCTCTGCAAAGACTAATCTTTTCAGAAATATTGTCTCCTTGGGATGGTTGATAGGTATTTACATTTTTGTTTAATCAAAGTGTTTTTCAGGCACCACCTGTCTTACAAGACTAATATATCCTTTTTTTCCCCTGAGAATACCATATATGTTCTTTTCATATTTGCCAAGTGCCATGTGGAATCATGGTTTCAAAATATTCAAAAGCAATCACTGTGAAATGCCTGTCTTCGCAGACAATGCAATGAACAAACAGACCAGTGGACAAGCCAGAGAACTGCTGCAGCTATGGACTGGCCTTCTAGGTAAAAGATATGCCTGAAACACAAGAAAGAAGCTGTGTGTCTGTGGAACCAGTCATAATCTTAGTGGTGTGGGCACACTTCCTGCCATAGAAGAATCTGTCACTAAGTATTACTGCCTAGGTATCTTCACAGCTGCATTTCACATGCTTTTTCCGGTACTCCAGACATTTAAAACATATCCACCAAGCAGGTTTAATTTCTAGACACAGAGCTTAATGCTCAACCTATTTAAAACTACTGATAGCTTGAAACAGACTCTAATGGGATTTGAACAAGCTCAGCATAATCAGTCAAGGTCATGTTAAAGACTTTGTGTAGCCTGGAGAAGCAGTTCACTCCTCCTGGCAGCTCAGTCTGAACATGTAGACCGGACGATGGCACCTCCTTTCTGGCTGAACAGCTTTTTGAGCCAGCAGCAGTTTAGGCAAGATACTTCATCCAAGTATAAAAGTTGCAAAATATCCCTTTAATACTTGCATTCTTAAAGCATGAGTCTCTCAAAAGCACATCAAGTGGCAGAAAGGCAAATCTGACTTCCACTTCATGATTTCATAAAGGAGCTTATACCTTACTACGCATGTTCTGCACTAAGAGGCAATCATTAACAAGGAAGTTGTACGCTATGACAAATGTTTACAAAGCCAACTGCCTTGCAGCAAATAGCATTCTGTAATGCAGTAACAAATCAAAGAACCATGCCATGCTTTCCCAGAACTCAAATGAACTTTTGTGTCTCTAAGGTGGTTGTATAATAGCGGCAAGTAGTGCCCATGAATATTTGCAAAAGGAGTGCAAACAAGGAATTTCACAAGAAGCTGTTGAAACTTGAGTGAGGATTAAAAAACCAGCCTGGACCTGCCTGCTTGGATTCTACTCAGTCAGGTCTGGGTAAATCCTGCACTACCATTCTCACAGCTGTCTTCTCTTGCCTTTCTGTACAGATCATGGGCACTTTCCTCCTCCTCCTTTCAGTTTCCATCCGTTCTTCTGTGACTCTCCAATAACTACTGCAATAAACCCTCTACTTTTCAAGTCCTTTGCCTTTCCTGTGGACCTGCAGCATTTCCCACATGCGAGTCCAGTCTCAGGTTGCCAGGGTCTATGTACCAGCTGGAAGGAAACAGTGGGTCCTGTGGTCACTTGAATCCAACAGAGAATCACAAGGCAGAAAAGATGGAAAAGCTCATTTGGGAACTTTCAAAGAAAATGCTATATTCCACACAAGAGGCCAATGGATCCAAAATGAAGTGGTTCTGAGCAAGGAGTTCTTTAGGGAAAAGTCTGGAAATACAGTTTTGGTTCTGGAGAGGTAAACAATTTCTTTTTTGAAAATATGAACTATTTGTAATAATGACAACATATAGATTATCCACATTGAATTGCCTTACTATGTTTGATTAAAATTGATCTTTTCCATCTATCTGAGGACAGATCTTTCAGCTTAACAAAAACATCATGTTTTCAACATCTGCAGTAGCTCAGTCATGTTTGCAGGACAACAAAAGTCAATAAGACCTACCGTTAGTTCAGGAGGAAATATAAATTCCTGTGTTGGATCCACGGGTGGGAATTCTTCTGTTTGCAAAGACCTGAATGAATCTGCAAAGAAATGGGAGGGGGGAAGGAGGATGCATATTTTCAGAGTAAGCTGCAAGTCTTTGTCAACACATTATATTCTTTCCTGAGGTGACACTGAGTTTTGATACTTTATAGATTGAGTGGCATTCAAAAATTCAAGATGCCAAAACTGATTTTTAATGTTTAGTTCTGTTATACCTATTCACAAACTACTATCATACTCATCAGTCTCAAGCCTTTGCTTGAAATACATCAAGGCTCAAGAAAGATCTTGCCATATTTCCTGAAACTGGTCATAGCGAATGTGTAGCAGCCACATTGGGTGAAATATCTACTGCAGGAAAATGCAGTGCTGGATGGTATAGTTATGTTCTTTTCATAAACTGTGCCTGTTAAGGAGCTTTCTGACAGATTTTTGACATGACAACAATGCAGCAGTCCATGTGATCAGAAAGACTTCTTGTCTGCTTAAGGAGAGCCTCTCCACCCTTGCATAAGCACTGCAAGAACTAAATGCTGACAGCACACCATAAAAATTAGCTTTTTCTACTTGTTTACAGATGTCTTTTTTTTCTGCTGAGGCGTCTTGTGAGGCTATGCATCTTCTGAGCTTTCAGGAGCTTACATGAAAGGCGACTCTGGATATGCCATGTTACCAGCGCTGATTAGTTTTTTCTGCCTCACTGATTTATTTTCAGAATCAAAAATCTTATCACACCAGATAGCAACAGGTCTCAAGTATATTGAATAGGAAAAGAGACTGACATATCCTAGTCTGAAGACTCTTATTGCTTCCCCAAGCAGTCATTATCTCTGGGCGCTCTGAACAGATCGTGGCTGTGGTAATTATAAGATCTGGCTCTGGATGACCTAGTCTACTGACTGACTCCATTGATGGAATGGCAAAAAATTCTGTGTGTCCCTTGATCTTCACAATAATTAGGCACCAGGTATTTAACTCGGATGAAAGCAACTATGAGGAATGCAAATCAGTGAAAGCCAAATAAGAGAGCACCCAAAGTAAGTGCTGTTTTGTAACTGGCAACTGCTGTCCTGTCAGATTCATGCTTCAAAGAACCTTTGCAGCAGCTGGCCAACAATTTTCAGTTCTTAAAGGGGCAGAGACAATACACACATGCACAAACGTACATGCACATCCAGTTACGTTCCTTGAGGCTCTAAGGTTTTTCACTGCCAAAACAAGTTTTCCTCCAATCACCAAAGGCCTTTTACTTTAGAGACTACTTAAAGTTTTTCAGTGAGAGCAAATTTATCCAAGGAATTCAATTCCTCATCATGAAGCAAGATGCAGTCATATTAGGGCACTATGGTTTCTTCTTGCAGGAGGATTGAGACAAGATCTGAGATGCACACAGGGAATGGAAGACCTTTCTGAGGGGCTTATGTGTACTGGAGTTTCCATGTGTACCCTTATACATAATAGTTGTGGAACCTTTGCCAGAAGAAACACAAATGAGGTGACTTGTGATTTTAGGATGTGCATATGTAGAGTGAGAATAAAACATGTATTTTGAAGCAATACCAATATATCAATTACTATAGAATGCAGAAGAATGAGACACTTCTTCCCTGAAGATCTTGGAGCCACTAACACACAGTAATGCTTATGAAAGGCTTTACAAGTATGAACTAACATTGCACAGGAGTAGCTGTGATTCCTCTTCAGAAATTCAGTGTTGGTGTCTCAAGCACACAGAAACAAGCCATGCTGATGGCTGCAGAACTTCCGTTAAGGGAGTTCAACTTCACATCAAGATGAGCTTTTTTAAGAAAGGTGTCTCTGATCAATAGTTTTCTTCCTCACAAAACAAAGCAGACTTAAATGTTTAATATTGAGATTCACACTCTCACTGGAAAATGTCACTAAAAAGGTCAAACCTGTCTGCATTCTGACTATACAGCAATGCAGATAGGCTTGTGCTACCTTTCTGCAGCACCGAGAGCACAAAGCACAGAGGTCAGTCTAGACTAAATGCCCAAGGACAAAAAAGTAGCTGCTGCTATAGTTCAAAATGGCCCTTTTCTACAAATTTTATAATGCAAACAGAAGATAATGAAAAAGCCTAATGTAACTTACCCGACCTCCTGTAGAAGATGAACACACATGTTCTTCCTCATCCAAGCAACATTGTCCAGTTGCTCTAAGTTGGCGACATGTTGGCTCCTAAAGAAATCATACCCTACTCTATAAAAGCAATGAGGCAGCTTTGTGATTTATTTGTAAATTAATGTTTTGATTCTTCCTGTTCCAAAGCAGATTTGTACAGTCACTTGAAGTTGCTCCAGGAGACCTCTTAAACCATAGGCCCCTAGGAGTGAGTTCCTTTTGGGTATCCATAGGTAAAGTATCCATAAAGTAAATGGAAAAAACTCAAAATTATTTCAGTGGTGCCTTGATCAAGTCGTTGGAACTGATGCAAAGGATTCTTAAGTGCACTGTAAGGGTACATGTAAACCTAAAGTCAGTGCCCAGCACATTTAAAAACTAAAAAAGCCAGATTTTCCAAAGGCTCAACCAAAAAGAATTTCCAAATGAAGCTAGATTCCAGGTAGGTACTTCAAGGAGGCTCAGTCTTTTCAGATACTACCAACTGTCCCAAAATAAGAAACACATTTGAAAATATTGACCTACCCTAGCAAAAGATGTGTAGCTGTCTGTAATTGGCCTGTATCCTGTGCAATGGCACAAACTACCTGAAATAAACCATATGATAATCAATTATAAGAAACCAGAACAATGTTTGGGAACACCAGCATAATTGGGAATGGTCTGGCATCAAACTTGTAGATTTGAAATGGTGGAATTTATGTCTCTACTCTCAAATGGGCAAAATCACATCTATAAAAATAAGAAATATAATTTTTATAGTGATTATGATGTATGATTAAAATTTATTATTTTGAAGTCCATTTCTAATAATAAAATGAATTTTTTTTTTAATGTATGTAAAAAATCAAATTATGAAAAGCATCCAAAAGCAAATACCATGATTACTACTACAACTACAGTCTTTGGGTTTTATAATCCAATCAAAAATCTACTGCCATCTGTCACTATCATGGTTTTCATATACAATTAATAGCAATAGTAAAACCTCTACTGGAATTTCTGGCACTTCCCTCATAAAGTCAAAATCTTCTGGTAGGGGGGGTCAATTATTTGGGGAGCTATAGGAGTGTTAGCAAACTTGGAACTAGAAAGTGAGTTGAAGTTGCTTCACCTGTTGTAGTAAATCTTGCTTGAAGAGCAGTCAATATTTCAGTAGGCTAAAATGTCATGTAATCTATTTCCCCTGTAACTATTGAAATCTGTATTAGGGACTTCATATTATTGGTACGTGAGTACTTACACTGCAGATAAAATAGAACCTGCTTTTTCACTGTATTCATTGTAACACTGTACTCATATTGCACTATATTGAGGCTACTGGTGTAGGAGGGCTATAAAAACAGGCTGTTCTAAATGCAGGGATTTTCAGAAATATTTAGCCAGTGCTAAATGCCACTGCGTATCCTATTTGAAGTCTCTAGTGTGAACCACCTTTTTATAATTTTGAGATGTCCTTAAACCACCATGGCTATTACAAAATACCACTTTGGAATATCACCTACCGCTCTTTGAGTCAAATCATACTTATGACCTTGGCAATCAAACATTTATCCCTTTATTATACTTTTTACAATTTACTGTCTGAAACCTACCATCCAGACCAGCAATTATCTGCTCCATGGAAGGTTCCGCATGGTTTCTCAGTAAAGCATATACGGACATCACCATTCCAGGGGTGCAGAAGCCACACTGGGAGCCATTGCATTTGGCCAGCCTTTCCTAGAACAAAACAGAACAGGCCCTGAATCCAGGATGTGGGTTCACTGGCTTTCTGAATAGCCATCTTCAAGTATGTCATCTACTGGCTGTAGGCCAGTAGCAGCATTTTGACTATCCCACTATGACCATTCATGAGGAAAATGCTCAGAGCAATCACCTAGTTAAAAGATAATACTCACTCCAGTTTAGACCCTCATGATCCTAATTCCTTGATATGAGAACAGAATAAGGCCCAAGACTTTCAGTTTAGACATCAATCATGTGTTAAATATTTTAACCATGAAGGACAGAACACAGAACATCTCCTTAACAAGAGCTTCAGCACAGACCAGTCCCAGAGTCAAGACCCTTGGAAAATAATACTGAGAAAAAAGAGGATATTTAGAAATCATTCTTAAATCTGTGGTCAAACTGTGCTTTTCAGGGACAAGCCAGAGTGGAGGAAGTAAAGAGCTGACCTAATCCAAAGGAGATCTCTGGCACTCAGGGAAAATGTGTCTAATTTAATACCTGTCAGTCTGGTTGCCACCTGGAGTCACTCTTCCCTTACTACAACATCTCAATGAGATGGCCAGATGCCATACTGGTGACTAAATGAAACATTCCTCCCCATCTCCTGAAAGCTGGCATCCTAGATGG
Source organism: Haliaeetus albicilla (assembly GCF_947461875.1). Classification (NCBI taxonomy): domain Eukaryota; kingdom Metazoa; phylum Chordata; class Aves; order Accipitriformes; family Accipitridae; genus Haliaeetus; species Haliaeetus albicilla. Next base: position 31,619,932 of record NC_091486.1, read on the forward strand.
AATACAGTTGGATAGCTCTGTGTTGTGGAGATTGTGATGTGCTCCCTGCATGATGGTACATTAGGAGGAACTCCTTCCATGCTCCATACAGGGCCAATCACAACCCAGCAATTGCTGTATTACTTCCTAAAAACACCTGTTCATCTAAAAAGATTAGATAAAATTCAGAGTTTCTAGAATCCCTTCAGAGACTCCACATTGCAGAGACTCACAGCACCTTCTCACAGGTCCCAACTTCATTACAGGCATAGGACAGGAAAATCTCATTATCTTGCAGCCCTACACAGTCCAGTTTACTCTCACCTGAATTGTATGAATCTTGGGTTTTATGCTTCCAACCCCTTCCACAGTAGTAACAGCAGCACCATGCAGTGAACATATGGGGAAAAGGCAGGAGTTGGCAGGACGATGTCTTTGAGGTGTGAAGGAGAACTGTGGTGTTAAATAGCTTTGTCATATGGGTCCATGGAGGAGGAAACAAAGGATATATACTCCAGCTAATCTAAAAATGCTCAGACTGAGCAGAAAAACATGGTGAGAAGGATATGCAAGCATACAAAATCCTGCACTTGGACCGTGAGAGTATGCATCCTGCTCCTACAGCTGGGACTTAGGCATTAAGTGATAAGCTTTTCTAATTAAAGAAGTGGAAGGTTACATTAAAAAAAAAAAAGAAAAAAAAGTACTACATATTTTGTTGAAACCCAAAGTCTAGAGCCAGATGTGATGAAGTCAGGCTCAGCATCTGTAATGGAACAAAGTTTCAAGAGCCAGGGAGAGAATGAAAGTAGAACTCCTAAATTTGCTGTGGGCAAACCAGTACAATTACAATGTAATGTGTCTATTGCTGAAGTCCATGGAGATTTTATCAATTATTACATGAAACATCTAATGAAGACTTATTAACAGTCACATATCCTCTAGCAAGCACAAAGGAGTCAGGAGAGGCAGATGAGAATAGGGCTGCTGAAATCTCAAATAATAAAGAACACACTTTAAAAACATAATTTCCCACAGAAAGTTGGGGGGGGGGGGAAGTTGGGGGTAGGGGTGGTGTTTTGGTTTGGTTTGGTTTTTTTTCAAAGATTGAAGAGAGAGGATCTAAATCTCTGTTACTGTGTTACAGTGAGGCCAACCCTGTAATCACCTTTGTAGAGGAAAGTTACAGGTAAGGCTTTTAAATTTGTACCAGAACTTCCCAAAATCCATCTAAATGGAAAGAAACCAAGTATTTCCCAGCGAATGTCAGTTTTCTCAAAACACTAGATTACTATTTCCAAATATCAGTGCGAGGATACTGTATCTGCTTGTCAACTGGATCATATGTGGATATCATCACAGTGCAGGCACCACAGCCTCCTACTCCACAGCCATATTTTGTACCTGAGAGATGGACTGCATTAAAGAAAAAAAAATTCCAACATTCAGAAGTTATTTTTTCTTTATATTATTCTGAGTCTCCCTTGGCTTATGTCCGTGTGCAGAATTGGAGGGATCTTCTGACCAGATAGCTCCAGAGACGGGAAAATGTGTACAAGATAGATGAAAATAGAGGACATAAATACATGAGAAGGGTAAGAACAGGTTGAGAAATGAGTGTGAGGCAGACTTCCAAGACAGAGTTTTTTCAGTCTCTACGGTCAATACCTGGTAAATGGCCAAAAGAGTGAAATCAGGACCCTATAAGTGGGATGGGTTGAACAAATACAGCAACAGGTCTTCTTATTAGCCTTACTCATAATACTTTCCTAATCCTTACACATGATTATCTGTATCTTGCATTTGCAAAACAGTACCAGCAGAGCTCAGCATGTTTCCAGTGCTGCTTCCTCAACATCCAAGGAGTAGAGTAATTTAAAATGGAGCAAAATACCCCAGTGCACACAGCTAAATTCTATATGGAAGGACTCCCTCCATTATGTGCCTCAGTGTAAATGCTCCACCCTCAAATCACAATCTTCTTCTGGTGTCACAGTGCCCTGCAGTCCAGTGGAATCTATAATTTCCTTTCATTTTAGCTCCTTTGCAGAATGATACATAATCCTATTACTATTCCCACTGGGTGTATGCATTTGCATCCACTTTGCTTAGGTACTAGATGATGTCTTCCATCTGATTTCACCATGTTTCTAGATTTCTTTATACCCAGTGCAATTTTATCCACTAGTGCATTCCCATTGGTAATCAATATATGACTAATCATATTACACTGCTTGACTGTTAAAGAGATGCTAATTATTCCACTGAATGCTTGGACAATGCACAATCCAAGCTAATAAAAATGTGCAGCTAATAAATTACTTTCCACTACTGCCCTTCTCCAGTTAATCCTTAAATTAATGTTGTTTTTCTGCCAGCATGGAAGGCTTTCAACAGCAATGCTAAACACACTTGCTTAACTTTATAACCTGCATGGCAGCTTCTTAGCTGGGGTAACTGCCCCTGAAGTCAACAGAGCCATGACAGCAGTTAGCAACCTGAAGAGTCTCAAATGACAGAAAATAAAGATAATAAGATAATAAAATCAGCTTATGCAAAACTCTTTGAAGGACTGGGGCCTAAATAAATTATTTACTATGGAAGTAGTTCTGGGGTAATTTCTTTAGTTACTATTTTCATCACAAATGTACTGAAAGCTTTTTGTGCTTTGGGAAGCTGTAAAGATTGGGCAGCATTTAGAAGAGTTACACTCAAACTTTACAATGTTATATCCCTGTAACTAACACACACAATGCACATACAGCACTGGATTGCTCTGCCAAGAACATATACAAGGTGAGTTGTGTTATTTCTGCTTACTGTTCTGTTTACATCGGATCCCAAAGTGAAACAAATCATCTTAGTCCCCAGTTGCAGTAATTTACAGAATTATAGAACTCAAAGGTAAAGTTCAAAAAAAGGATATGCTTCTTTCTTAGATAATACAGCAGCAATTCTTCAGCATCTAGCTGCCTCTCTATTACCTACATTATGAAATAAAAAAAGAGATTATGAGTTAGAGAGGGATTTAATACAATCATCTCACAAGGATTAACTGTGATTTTGAAATGCAGTGATTGTGGATTAATGGGGTGTGTTTGTTTGGCAACAGGATCCCGTCTCTTGATCACAATCTGCAGACAAATAAATGAATGGCTCAGGCAGTATTGGTCAAATATATCCTTTTAAAGTAATAGAAATAATAGTCTACTGAGAGAACTGAAAGAGAAGAGAGACTGAGTAAGCACTGGATGGACAAGAGTAGAAAGAAAAGTCTTTGGACTAGATCCTTTGTTGATTCTTATCAGCATGAATCAGAAATCCCTTCACTTGTGTGTGTGAAAATTCTGTGTATTTTTACCTCCTTGAAGTTTCTATTAACCCTTTCATTTGCAAAGACCCATCAGCATAAAAGCACAGGAAAATCTTAGTATAAGAAGAGCAGGGAGGATACTAACTATATTTTAAATGTAATAAAGTTTAATGTGTATGAGTAGGGCTTATGCAGGCTTTGTTTTAGCCTTGTCTCAAGAATGTTGATGTATCCTTGGCATGCTTCAGCTTGTTGGAGACAAGATAACACAAACAACTTGGAAAACATTTTTTAAGACCCATCACTGCAGAATGAAAAGACACTGAACCTCAGGCTTCTCTCAACAGTTCTGCTATACCAGCAGCGTGCTCCAATTTACCAGGTGTAAGACAACATGAACTAGTTCAGGAATTTATTTGGAACTGTGGAGTGAAATAAGGTTTCAGGGTATGCCTTTAAGCATAGGTGGCATGTAATGACAGATATAATGATAGAAAAAAATTGAATTACTTTTCCTTAATTCACCTGGTAAAAAAAGAAAGCCAGTACTCTCTCTCTAGAGTATAAAAATGTTGACCAAACAACTGAAAAATATCTCTAGAAAAATACATAGCAAGGTTGTTTTGTTTGTTTTTTAACAAAGAAATAAAATTCCTTCATTTCAGCTTATAATATATTTTGGGTGATGTGTTTGTTAATAGGATTTTTCACTCACTTGACAAGCGAAGTAAGAAAAGGTGACAAAACATCTTAGAAAACGAAATGTGAGCTTTTGGCATCAAGAACAGAAGAAAATTAACTTATTTTCTTTTGGTGAATTACTGAAACTATATTAGTAAGCAGCATATTCTTTTACTAGTGATGTATTTACTCCAACTACACCAACTTTAGGAGTATATTAGTATAAGGTTTTAGTAAACAGATAACTAATTATAATTCTAAAAATTCTGTGATATAAGGGGTGGCACAATGTCACTCAAACTTTGTAAAAACTGTGGTAGAAAGCAGGATGCTATATGTAAGATCAAAGACAAGAGATGATTATCCATGAATAAACTGTTGCTCCAGAATGACAGCTTTCCTGAATACGAACAGTAAACATTAAAGCACTGTTGTTCAAAAAAAAGTATTAAAAAACTTACCTTCCTGCCATTCACAAAAAAGACAAGCTCATCTGTTGGGGACAAGCCATGCTATTGCATTAAAGTCTGAAAAACAAAGCTTTACACATCAAGAGAAATTAATTAAATGCTATATGCTCCTGAAAATCAACTGAGTTTGCTTTGTTCTGCAGAATTTATTTTCAGACTGAGCATCAAATTAAGTAGATGGGGAGGAGCCAGCGTAATGTATGCTGTTTCTCAGCAATTAATACATGTTCAGATGCTAATGCACCAAACTTTCTACTCCTACTCTCCACCCCAACTCTTCTCTGATGAGCTGAAATCACCTGGAAAGAATTTGAGCCCTCTAATTCTAACCTTGTAACCTAAGACATAAGGCACTTAACTGTGAAGGGGGACTTCTGCATTTGAGCTACTAGTGCCAGGCCTGGTTTTTTTATATTATTCAGTAACTGATGAATTTAGAATACATAGGAATTCCTGAAGCTAGAACTGAGGACATGCAACATTACCCACTTCTGTGGGGTGTCAAATGCTAAGCTGTGGAGCCATGCTTCTCATTTTATCTTGTCACTGACCTGAACTATCTATATTTTTTTTCCTGCAGAGTGACCAAGTTTTATCAAAGTCAAGATTACTACTACACACACATTTAAAATTTCCTTCTGGTTATCTCTATACCATGCCAGCTCTATACCCTGACTGCTGTGGGTGCTATTGTAAGATGACCATGCTCTAGATATATTATGTTCTTAGAGAAAAAAATCCCAAACCCTAATTTGGGAGTCTAGATTCTTATCTGTTTCTCTAGATGCGTATCCAGGAAACAAGGTAATTAATCTTTAAATGCTTTATTACAGCTGGCCTTTATTTTTTTTTTAGAAGGGGACTCATGTATATGTCTTTCAAAAGTCTCCATTTGTGTATGTTCATGTCTTTTGTTTCATTTACCATTTTTACATTTTACAGCAAAGGTCTCTGTATTTTGAGTCAGAGTAGGCTTGCAGGACAAAGTAGTCAGTCCCAGATCTTTTACCACTCCCCATTAGAATGAAAGAAAATGATTCTCAGCAGTGATATGCCACTGCTTTTGTGTTTTAGCCCCTAATGTATGCCCGAGAGCTACCACAATGCAAGCACTGAAGCGATGTCAGTCACTAGGTCCTGCAGGCAAAAGCCCTAATGGGTCCTGCCAACTGCAGCACTGCTGCAGTATTCCACATGTGTTGTAGGTACAACCATGCAGGTTCAAAGGCCTAAGAAGAGAAAGAACCAGACCCAATACTAGATTTTGGCCATCCAGTATCTAATTTTCAGAGTACTAGGTCTCCAAACCAGAACCTAGTATTTATGTTAGGTGATTAAGCTTACACACACAGAGAGGAGTACCAAGGGTGGATAGTTATAGAAACACTTCCTTCATGAAGAAAATGAGGAGAAAGAGTTCTTCTCAACCATCTCCAGTTTGGGTGTTTCTGAACAGTGCACATTAATGTGTCAATAGCCATCCAACGTGTCAGTGCCTTTGGAGCCCTAACCTTTCTGCTTATCTAGACCTCTGAGTCTGCACATTTAAAAAAAAATATTAAAAATTTAACACACCCCCCCCCCTTTAACACCTGTATAGTCTAATAAAATTTCTTTCATAATATCCCACGTAGCCATAGTATCATCTGTCAGGTTGTTTAATTGCTGATATTTCTAGCTTCCATGCAGTTTTTCAAACACCTAAAAGCCAGGAGACAGCTTAATGTTTCAGCCCCCCAAAACCCCGACAAACCATGTATAGATTTTACTGAGACAACCAGACAACACCACCACTTGTGAAGAGGCAGGGAGGAATCTTTGTTAATAATTGAGAAATACTGACAAGCAGATGTGTGATCTGCACAACAGAAAACAAAGTGTGGGTCTAGAACATGATGAATCCCTGGAGTACAAACACCTCAGCACCACAGGTGGGGAGACATCATTGCCTGCAAGGGTTGGGCTACGATTTTTACAAGATTTGACTTGTCTGGAACTAACGAGCACCTGTGCTGACGCATAGGTCCATAGGAAAACAACAGACAATGCACCTTCCCCACAGTTCAGTAGATCTATATGCTCCCTGCTTCAACATATCCCAGGATTTACCTATGTTTTGGGGCTGTTATCAATACCTGAGGTTGTGAGCTGTCATTAACAGGCCCATGCAGTGAAACTAAGAAGATGTTTCAAATCAGAAAAACTAATTATGGCAGCAGCATTCATATTTTATTTGATTTATTGACTTTCTTACAACATATAAAAGCCAATTTAATACAAAGAAAGTGAAGAAAAAGAAGTAAAAACCAATGGGCCTTCAGCTGCCTAAACCACATTTCTAGTGCCACTTCAGATGATTTGCTATGACCTGCTTGGCCTCCAGTTGCTATGTCATATCTTCTAGTCCTGTGCTCTCCTATGCCTGCTGCCTTATGACATCTAAAATGGTCTGGACACCTATGTTTAAGCAGTTGAATTTCACCTACTCATAGTGGTTACAGAGAGACAAACAAATTGAAACAATAAAGACTTCATATCTTAATAGCCAATGCAAAACCAGTTTAACCTACTAACCTGATTCCTGTTACATATACAGTGTCAACTCCTAAAAGTGATGGAAGGCAAGAAGAGAAAACAGTACATGGAAAACTGAGGAGCAGTGAAATAATACGAGCCTACAGGCTGACGTGTCAAACAAATCAAAGCCATTTATTTTCATTACAAATGGCAGTCTTCATGGCTCTGGAGCTATCTGACCTGTAAGTAACTGGAAGAGCAATCACCATGCTCAGCAAGAAATAACTGATGCAGAGGTTCACTGAAACCACACATTGAACGTACAAACTACTGCTTTTCCCAGTTCTACTTTCTTATCAAAGAACCTGCTGCAATTTTTCAGGTGTTACTTTGGGTAACTTCTGTAGACTCAATAAAAAAGTGAAGTTTTTTCTCTGTGTTAGGATGTATGCCAGATCAAAGCCCCAAATTCAAATACCATGGAGATTTGTGTATTTGTGTGTTTGTGCATTCAGAACTGAAAACTCAGTTTTGCACTTCAAGAGGGGGAAAGGCTGAAGTTCTCAGTCAGTTCAATATTGTGGATTCTGATGCTGAAATCTCAGTATTTTGGCCGGAGCTTTCATAATATATTAACTTTGATATATTCTGTGTAATTTCTTGCTCTCATCTTAGGTTGCAAATATATACATACTTCAAACTTAATAACACCAGAATTTCTGTTACCATTTAATACACTGCTGCTTTATAGTTTCCTGTTTTCTCCAGGTGCTGCTACCTGAGTGTGGTCTAATCCCACTGCACCCTAGGCAGCATCAGATGACTGATCTCTGCAGATCATCTTTTGATCTTATTATGTTTTTTCTACCTTCTTTAGCACAGGAGTGGTCAAGAGTGGGAGAAAGCTCTTAACTGTACTTTCATGGATCAATATAGTCCTGAGTACAGGATTAAGCACTGCTTAAGAATCCTTCCCAGAGTGTCCTGGTTTCAGCTGGGATAGAGTTAACTGTCTTCCTAGTAGCTGGTAAGGTGCTATGTTTTGAGTTCAGTATGAGAAGCATGTGATAACACTGATGTTTTCAGTTGTTGCTAAGTAGTGTTTAGTCTAAAGTCCAGGATTTTTCAGCTTCTGATGCCCAGCCAGCGAGAAAGCTGGAGGGGCACAAGAAGTTGGCACAGGACACAGCCAGGGCAGTTGACCCAAACTGGCCAACGGGGTATTCCATACCATGGGACGTCCCAACTAGTATAGAAACTGGGGGGAGTGGGGGCAGGGAATCGCCGCTTGGGGACTAGATGGGTATTGGTCGGCGGGTGGTGAGCAATTGCACTGTGCATCATTTGTACATTCCAATCCTTTTATTACTACTGTTGTCATTTTATTAGTGTTATCATTATCTTTATTAGTATCTTCTTTTCTGTTCTATTAAACTGTTCTTATCTCAACCCATGGGTTTTGCTTCTTTTCCCGATTTTCTCCCCCATCCCACTGGGTGGGGGGGGAGTGAGTGAGCGGCTGCGTGGTGCTTAGTTGCTGGCTGGGGTTAAACCATGACACAGAGACAGGTTCATCCAGTCTCCTATTCAAAGCACACTGAACTCCATGTGAGTTTTCCCATTAAGTTCAGAGGCTTTTGGCTTACTCCATGAGAAAAAGAAAGCTTCCGGTAGAAATTGTAACTAAGTGACTCTTCCAACATTTGGGATAAAATTCATCTCCTATATATGTAGGTCAGCCATAGCAATTTGCCTGGCATAGCAAGAGAAAATCATAACTCTTGTTTCTTGCATGTTTTTAACACAAAGATGTCTGTGCCTAAAGAATCTAAAGCAGCTTTATTACAAATTAGAGCATCACTTCTGATCAAAAAGGGACTGAATCCAACAAACAAGGTTCTGATTCTTCAACAGACAAAGATCTCTGCACTCATGCTCTACTGCAAGACTCAAATCTAAATTAGAAAATTAGCTGAGGCCATTAAAAAGCCATTTATCATACGAAGTTGCTAAGGGCAGTAAGTGGCAGTGTTATCTAACATACCTTTATACTTCATCCTAACTTTCTTCTCCTGCAGCATTTGAGCTGAGCTGTTCAGCAGCTTGTTGAAGATACACGCTTCAAATGCAGGAGATGTATTTCTAGCAATTAAATGCAGTAATTTAAGCGAAGACTGTAATGAATATACTGGATGGAGAATGAAGATAAGGATAGAAGATGTAACGTGCATATTTTTGGCAGCTGATTCTATTCTGAAAATGAGAAAATACATTTATCTGTGTGTTGATTAGTGTGTTTTGGGGCAGAAAATCAGTTTTCCATTCCATTCCATTCCATTCAGGTCTTGTGCACTCTGGTTTGTCATTCATACAGATATGGCTCGAGGAGTGGAGGAAGCAGATTCATTGTTTTTCATCTAAGAGAACAAGCAAGAAATGAAAAGAGTGACTTGATAATATTATTTGACCGGCAAACTCCCAATATTGCCCTTACCAGGTGCCTCCAAGTCACTTCACAGTGTTCTAACAGGACATACCTACAGAAGATGGCTGGAAGGAAGGTCAGTGATAACTGGGGTCAGGGGGACACAGGGATGGAGAAGCATGGTCTCTGCACTGGTGGACCTCACCTCCCACAAGCTCCTGTGATGAGAGTAAGCCCATGAACCTATTGATTTGGGGGCCAGTGATGCCCCACCATGACCACAGAAATACTACAGGAGTAATCTGTGAGTGAGAGCTCAAGAGTTTCTATGGCAGAACTTCAGGCACAGTATGGATTTATATGCTGACAAGGACCTTGCTTCACAGATGTCATAGGCTAAATAAAAACTTACACAGAAAAAGAATTGTAATAGCAGTGGGAATATGACTAGTGATCAGTTGCAGAAAACATAGAATATAAAGGATCAGCATTATAAGAAGTGTATTGCCTCATTTATTTTTCTTCTGTATCCTTTCGTTAGCTCTGAGTTAATTATTTTTCTCCCAAAGAGTACTGGGCATAGCAAGGAGTACCAGAATGAGGTGACAGTGCCAGAGTGCAAGTCACTGGGGGAAAGCACCTGGAAGGAGACTGAAAATGCTTGGAGGCTCATCCATTGCACGTCAATAAGATGAGCTATTTAATCCTCTATACGATTTGACATGCAGAAGAAAGGAGGAGGCTTCAGGGAAAGAGGGGATTGTGAAAATTATATAAATTTCAAAGGAAAAAAAAGATTATAAAAAACCAGGGAAATTCCAATACAATGCTTGAACGGCATTTGTTGGAGTAACTTGTGTGAGTGAGACCTGTTACCAGACATTTCAATTACAAGGAGCTATATGATATTGCTGTATACAAAGCATGACCAATAGGAGACATCATTAGGCAGCCCACCATTCAAGGGTGCCAAAAGCAGTATGCAATTCTACCCAGAGATACTTAAACAGACCCTTCCCCCACCTTCTTATTACCATCTCAGTAAAGTCATCTGCGCAGCTTGCCCGTATTTGTTCAGCAGTCAGAGGGCTGTTCAGTGCAAAGGTCTTTTTCAGTCCTCTTTCATTCCTCACACTAGTTACTGCATCTCTCAAAGCAAAGAACACAGAGCTTCCCAAGAAAAGTCCTGCTTCGCCTATCCCCTGAAAAAGAAAAAAAAAGAAGTCAAATAGATGTAGGTTTTGAGCAAATGAGAGGAGTACATGCCATATCAATATCAACTAAAAAGCTTAAAAGACAGCGACTTTAAAAAGTGTTTCGTCCTTCAGTAAGGAAGCTTATTCTAGATTTAGTGGAAGCAAGCTTAGATCACACCAAGTCTTCTGATGGTAGCTGCTTTCAGGGAGCTAAAAAGGTTGATTTCAAATATTGGCTATCGATTTTAGAATCTTTTTGGCTCACTGCTAAACTGAAATTTAGAATAACTAGCAGATAAAATTAAACCAATCCAAACCTAGGTACAGATACAACTAAGAAACAAGGCTTGAACTCACGATAATTTCCTGCAGTCAAACACCACTGACCTCAGTGGGCTTGACATCCTCTCACTGGTTCTGACATAAGATTCACATTTTTCCTTATCTCAAAGATAGGTCAAATCCACCCTTATTCCATAGTTCTCTCAGCGCTGTGGTATTGAACATTTTAATCTGGACTGGACTGGGATATTGCAATTGAATTTTACTTATCCCTTTGCTAACATCTGAGAACCAAACATCTTCCCCAAACATGGTGTATGAAGATCGAATCACACCTTCTTACAGTGAATTTGAAGGTTAATTATAGGAGATAAGTTCACAGAAAAGGATAAAAGCTCTGTTTGAAGAGGGATATTAGCATCAGCTCTGTAGATCAGCTCCAAATCAACTATGTAACTACTTCACCTATATGACATTTTTTTCAAACAAATACTATTCTAATTATGTATTTCTGAGACAGCTTTAAATAATTTTAAAGGACCTATTTGTTTTTTAGCAACTTTTGCTGTAAAATATGCTTTTTTCCTCCTGTCATGCTGTTTTATTTTACCATAGTCTAAAAGCATACCTAATACTTGAAACAGATGGAAATTTGCAGAATTACCTTCATCTTGATTTACCATTACTACTTATATGCAACTGGCCAGAATATTTGGTTGTGTAAATTGAAGTAATGATTATACCAACTGAATACTTGAGACAATCTCTCATATAAATACACACATACAGTCCTATTTCTTATTGCATAACACGCATAAGTAAGCTGCACACTCTTATTGTCATTATGATTTCTCCATCAATTTATTTGGTATTTTTATTCTAACCCTTTAGTTTATCACCACATTTTAAAAGTATGGTTTTAAATTCAGCTTGCAGCTTCTGTGTGTGGTCTGTTAACAAAACCCTAAAATTACTACTTGCCAACCATGAAAGATATGCAGCAATATGCCGCATTATATCTTTTCATATTAGTTTCCCTGGTGTCATAAATAAAACAATTCATGGACACTTGTTTGAAATGTTAAAGAAGAGGAACTGAAAACTTATATATATTTTATATCAGAGCAATTTCTCTGTTCATCCTGGGATCTAAGAATTAGGCTGTGTGATGGTTTGCTTACCTTGGATGCGTAGATGGCATAAGGATTTTGGGAAGATGACAGCAGGGAAACACTGAACTGTTCTGGAATATCACAAACAGCAGGGATCTTATACTGATCTGGACCCCGAGTATAGAGGACTCCTTCTGGAGAATATTTTAATTCCTCCATTGTGTACAGTCCAATGCCTTGAACAAAGGCACCTTCAATCTTTAAATAAGAAAAAAGATAACATTTATGTTCCCATGTTTGGTAAAATGGGTAAAACATTGGGAAGAACAGATTTGTACCACTAGCTGTTAGAAGACCATTTTCTTTCCTGTTTGCCTAATGGGATTCTTCAACATTTGGGGGCTACCGTGATAGGAAAAGCTTTCACACTCCTCTCTCATACCAGGCAGAGACAAATGCTTTCATGATGAAGTGATGAGATCTGTGGACCAGCCTGCAATGAAGAAAGGTGTTTCCCTGCTATCAAGTGGGGAAGGCAGGTGAAACAACAGGAGAATTTGGAGACTGTAGATCAGGAACAGGATTTAAGTCCAGCAGATAGATAGTGGGCATATATACATACAGGAAGTACTACACCATAGGTAAAATTCAAGCTTCACTGACATCTACAAAGCTCTGACACTGACTCAAATGGGGCAAGTCTACAAGTAAAGGACCTTCTAATATGATCTATGACTTATTATCTAGTAAGAAATTAACATTTTCTGAATTAATGAGGTAATCTTCACTTTAGATAAGGCTATCAGTCTAACAGAAAAAAGACAGCAGGAAATTCTTGGAATACCTGTCCTATATCCACAGCTGGATTTATGCTGTATCCAATGTCCATAACAATGTCTGTTCTGAGGTTCTGTCAATAAAATGCAAATGCATATTACTGAGAGAGATGCATGGAGTGGAGGTATTAAAACATAATGTAGGTTAGAGTTGGTATTCATTGTTACAACATATGCTAAGACAGAGGCCCCTCCATGTACACAATCTCAAAGTAATTTCAAATAGCCCATTACAAGCCAAATAGGCTTATCTCAACTTTAACAGAAGGCAGCTCTGCCAGATTTTTCCCATTGCACAGGGAAATCCCCACATAAATAAGTATACCTAGAGGGCATATGATCAGCAGTCTATGACATTTAGCTGTCTAGATGGTCAAAAGCCTGCTGTAATTTGTTTGCTGGCAAACAGGGAAAGAACAAGCAAAGAACATGTTAGATGTCTGCCATAATCCAAAAGGTGAACCCATATGACATTAATAGAGACATGCCAAAAGCTGGTTAATACTGCACAGCTTTCATTCTGTTCCACCTGTAATTTGTATTTACACTGTTGATATATTTCCTATCATGTGAAGACAGGTGACTTATTAAGGCAAAACCTGAGTGATTGTTGGAGCACCTCACTCAGTTATTACCTTGTGATCTCCTGTTAGACAGTTAATTTCCACCTCTGAACAAGCAGCTCCATAGAGAAAATATGTAAATGGCTGTCCTTCCCCTTTCTCCCAATCCATGTTTTCATTGTAACCTCTGACAGAAGAAACGAAGTCCACAAGAAGAAAACCAATGCATGTTTGCATCATAACAAAGCAGATGAGCACATGAAATTTGAAAGTACTTCAAGTGACATCTTAAATAACAGGTCAGAACCCCAACAATTAAATTCCATGAAATCCTACAGAGTACTAGTAGTTTAGGTTTGATGGAGCTGGTATTTATATAAAACTTAGCAGACAAGCAAGCTTCTTCAGTTTAGGAAACAGCATAATCTCAGAAATATACTAATAAAGACATGGTAATCAAGTTTGAATACAAATTTAAAGTAATGGTTGCTGAGGTAATAGCACATAAGGGAATTCAGAAAAAGGGAGGAAAACTGGTCAGGACCTATGAAAGGGAGGAAAACTGGTCAGGACCTATGAAAGGATAATTTACAGAGAAACGAAAGAGTTAAAATTACAGAAACTGCCTACAGAATGAGTGAAAGGGTTAAAACAGGAATATTGAAATAAAGGTGTAACTACTTAGAAGGGAGAGGGGGGACTAACTGAGGAGACTATAGTAGTCAGGACTGATGGGGTAAATTTAATGGACACAAAAGGACAGTGAAATGCGGTATCTCCCAACTATGTGACCAAGGCATATTTTCTGACCATGTATGACTGAAATGTCTTTGTTGAGCATATTTAAAATTATACCCCATAAAACAGTTATAGTATAATTCAGACCATTGAACAGTGCATTGAAAAAGGGATACACAAAATCCACATATTCAACTTCTCACATCCCATCTACCTCAGCTGGCTTTGAGATTCTTGGATGTGGAGGATATGACTGGATAAGAACTAGATCAATACAGGATTTGACGCTCAGGGATCTGCAGATGTTTTTAGACACCATCAAATGTCAATAGCAACATATGACTATTGCTCATTGCTTTGGAGATATCAACATTCCTAAAGGGCTGCATAAGCAGAAGACATACTTGAACAGACTTAACAGCAGGAAGGGACATTTTGTTTGGGCTTTTCTTGGTGTTTTAAGTAAGTATGGGTTTGTGAAGTGCCTCTTCAACTTAGTCCAGGCTGCCTGAATACCTGAAAAGTTGCTATTGATAAATAGGTAAATACAGGTGAAGGGAGAGAAGATAAAAGGCCCAGCAGGCTACAAGAGAAGCTTTGCTTTGAATACCACCTGAGTTACAGCACAGCAATTTTTCCTTTCTGGTTCTTTAAAAACACTGTGAAAGGATTCGGAGAAAAAGGACCATGAGATTGCATTGAGAGAGACTAGTGGGAATTGTGTTTAAGATTACTGTGTCCTACAATAGCATGCTGTTGTAAATAAATCCACATCTAAGAGTATATATGGTGGGAATTTTCTGAGGCTCCAGAAGCAAAGTGGTCAAAACAATGACTCCAAAACTAGGGTCAGTGAGCAACCCCACTTCTCATGTAAGCACTAAGTCTCCCGCTAGCTTTCAATTAGTGCTGAATCATGGCATCTGTTTCCTAAATTAGTTTAAAAAAAAAAAAAGATTACCATGAGATCTCTCTTAAACTCACCCAGACATTTTAAATTCTCCTTCCTCTAGAGAAAACTGACCTTAAGGTTCAGATCTAGAATTAAATGGGCCTAATTTTCTACAAGTGCACCTGGTTGCTAATTACAGGTGTGTGCTGGATAAATATTCTAATGCTGCCACTTGTTCTTCCTGTCATGCAACTCGGTGTGATCATGTTTGTGGGTAAAAGTGTAAATAATCTGTAATACAACAATATTGATAGCTTGTAGCAATGCAGCCTCCAGTAAATAAACTCTTTCCCATTTTGCACACCTATCATTACGGGCAGCAGTCACTTTCTAGATGCTTTCTGGTTTGCTAGTGGCCAAATCATGGAGCAAAGATGGGATGAAATATTCTTTTGATACTTCCTAGAGAGTCCACATAAGGCTAGGCATAAATTAGCGCTTAAACTTTATACACCAACCCCCCATATATCAAAGAATTACATAAAACATAAGCCGAGCCATTAGAAGGAACTATTGGATGGGATCTTCTATTCATGGCATTGGTTATCTTCAGAAATCAGTCCTGGTCTAACCTATGCATTTTTAAGGAACAAAGATGTATTACCTAAAGTAGCCAGTAGCTGAAAGACTCACACTTTGTTCAAAAGCTTCTTTAATCTGTAAAATATATTAATGTTTGTGGTAAACCAAGGAAGGAGTCAGGAAGGAACACAGCATATATATATATTTATTTAATTTACATATATTTACTTATTTATATATATTTACTTGTTTACATATATTTACTTAAAACCCAAACTGTAACAAATTGTAAAGAAAGGAAGACCAGCTGAGTTAAGCATGTTTAGCTGCACATGGTGCCCAATACTGTAGTACTAAACCCAGTTTGGACGAGCAATCTGAATTCTTTTAGCAATAGAATAAGGAATAGACCTGCCAACAGTGGTGTTCTTGCAGAATCTTTATTACTGGTAATGCCGTAGTCAGAAAGGGTCCTGCTCAATTTTTTTCTGCTCAAGTTCAATAGAAATGGGTCCTTCTTTGTTAATTGAACAGATCTGGTTGACAAGTCACTGACATAAATGATCTGTATGACCTACTTGCACAAAAATGACAGTTGACAAGGGAAATACTCTTTGCAGTGTTCTTCTGCCAGGGGTAAAAATGATAGTATGAGGTCCCAAATCTACTCCCTTTCAGTGATTCTCATGTCAGATTTACTCAGTTTACAAGTCAAGAAGGTTTTTTGGGGGTTTAGGGTTTTTTTAATTATTATTTTTAATTAATTGTACTTTAGACTTTGCAAGATGTAAAATTACTTCTCTGCATATATTAACATCCTGTCTTAGGTCAGACATTTCTGCTTATATTTTGGGTGTGTCTGAATTATCCAAATTAATTTGGCACCTATTACAGGAGATTATCTTTGCATACATAGCTGTCAGTTATCAAGCTACCACGTATATTCCAACATTATTTGCTATTGCTAGGAATTACTACTGCCAAGAAAGTGTTTACATTTTCACAGTTATTATAGCGTTTAATCACTTGAGAAGAAACACCCTAGTGTACTGAATCTGTAAATGCCTCAAGGCAGGGATTGTCTTTTTCATTAGGCCACAGATAGCAAGCAATACTGGATAAGAAGACATAACAAACAGGTTTTCTTTTAACATCTCAATACATAGGACTAGATTCTCAGCCATATCTTCATAAAAATAGTTGATATTATAACAGAAAGCTTTTAGTTAAGAAAATTCAGTTTCTAGCCCTAAAACTCTATTCCATTTTCAAGTGAGGACCAGACAGGGGCCATTTCTATAAATAGCTTTAGCACTATTTCTGTACTACTCTATTGCAAATGTAACTAATATTATAATGAGTTACACATTAGAGCAATAGGAGCAAGGACTCCTGCTACCTTTTGTGCAGTTCTGTGATATACTGCATATGGGAGAGAGATGAAAGAAGTTGAGAAGGCTTCTTTTTATTGATTTGGTAAAAATAAAGAACAGCCATGTAGGAAAACTGACACTGTACATATATACCCTGACAATCTTTTGGCAGCAGCTTGTCTGAAGGTAAGCTGGGGTGGGTCATGTTATTGCACAAGCTGATATTTTTTGTATATTAAAAACTTCTCTGCCTCCTAATGTCACTTCACAGATAGCTTCTCCTCCTTTCCAACTAGATATGATCTGGGGATTGTTTCCCACATATCTAACCCAAGCACCTACACTCCATCTTTCTGTGAAATAACCTGTTGCTACAGTTTTTAACTTTAGGATTATTAGGCTGAGCAGATTAGATAGACTACAATACATATATCACAGTTTCTGCAAGCACAGAAACACATTTAGTAGGATTCACATGTCTTACCCAGTCATTCCAAGTCCCTTTTGGATTCTTGTTGATGATAGGCTGCAGGCGTTTCAGAAGAGTTTGGCAAGCATCCTGGTGAGAAGTCAGGAGAATATAACACAAAATTCACACAGACAAGTTTTTTACTATTCAAGATAAGTTCTGTTAGTACTTAATTAGTATATGCTTTACTGTCATCTTGGTTTGAAAAAGTATGATAGGAGATGTCATTTTAACTGCACAGACAAAAACCTTACAAAGGGTTATGTTACAAGGGCTGGAATGTGCATGAATCGGTAGATTTACAAGAGGAATGGGGTACAAGATTTGTACAGGACTAGTTAGTTTGTTAGCTGAAACGAAGATTTTGTCAAACATAAGCCTTTTGGGGAAAGCTCAGATCATATTCTGAAAATTCATAAGCACCATTACTGAGAAACTGTCAAGTCATGTTTCTTCTTGGCAATCTCCAGTGGTATTATTGGTAATCTCAAACTTGATTTCTATGGGATCACTAATGCTTAAAGTTTGGTAGGCATTAAATACCACGAGGGATAGGGTGTTTTGTAAACTAAATACTACTCTCTACCTTCACAGCCATGCCGTTGACATCTGTCCCTGCAGATCCTGCTGAGGCACATGCATTGGGAACAGTTGTTGTGCTCGTTTCACAGAAGTGAATACATGACATGGGGATGTTCAATTCTCGACTAGCAACCTGTTTCAGGAAGAACAACACATTCTTCTCTGTTTTAGAAACATTCTAAACACACCAACAGTTCCCCAGTACTTGCTAGAAGTCAGCAATACCAGGAAGGATAAAGTTTTAGCAAGTCCTCTTCCAACCTGCAGCTGAAATCATTCTACCCAGTTTGTCAGTAGAAGAAACAGAAAAGAAGGGCAATGTTTTAGCTGTACTCAAACTCTGGAGTGAGACTATGGAGTCCAACATTCGGTTCCTGATTTTGCTGCTTATATCTGGTATGACTTAGCGCAAATTATGCAGGCCCAGATCCCAAGCTTTCATTGACTTGACAGACATCTTTACAGATCTGACTCTCAATTAGGCATTAAACAAATATGACCATAATAATATTGTCTGGACTGTATAGTAATCTGAATACTGACTGTCTTTTTTTACTATGGGTTCTATGGGATCAGCCCCAAAAAATCTTATTTCTAATAAGCCTCTTCGCATACCATTGGAAGAATTAAAAAAAATCTGGTTTTCCTTCCTGCTGACTCTATGACTCTTAATGAAGGTATCTTTGCTTTCCAGCTCTATCAGTGCAAAGAAGCAGTGGCTATGCTGATAAAGAAACTGTCCTACCAGTACACTAACTAACCAAGAAGAAAACCTTCACACTGTTTATCTGCATGACAGATAAAGCACAAAGTAATATTTGTTTGGATCATTTGTTACCTGAATCATTTTTGTATGAATACCCTGCCCCATTTCAATTCCACCATGTGTCAGAAGCACAGACCCATCAGTATAAATATGAACCAAAGCAGCAGCCTAAAAAAGAAAAACAAAATCAAGATTAGACTAGTGAGAAATGTGTTGTATATGGTAATGAACTGATGAATCAAAAAAGACAGACACAGTTTTGAAGTGTATTTCAATCTGTTCAATGCTTTTGAATAGAAGGCAAAATTTGGAATGCTAGTCCCTCCTCTTCCTCTGTAATGAACTTCAAAAGAAAAAGATACAAATCCTTGGAGGTCTGCTTTTTCTGTGCTAGATGCTGAAATAAATCTATACCTGGTAACAGTACCTCAGTGGTTCCAAAAGAAGCTGGAGGACTTCCCTTGCTAGTGGCCATACATGCAAATTGCTGCAAATTCCATTGTCTCTTTCACTGGTGTTTGAGAGCCTTTGGACACAGGTTTTTCAACAGCATAGGTTAGGCAGGCTGTCAGCATTAGACACAGCAGTAAGGTTCTGAATGAGATTTTCCACCTGGACTCAGATGGAAGTAACACTGTAGACTACAAAGACCCTGTGACTTTAGTCTTGAACAGAGACAGCCAGTTTCATATGCTACAAGCCAGTCAATTAATTTTCAATTGATAAAATGCTGTCTATTCCAGAAGCACTGGACACCTACATTAAAAAAAAACAAACACAAAGACCAAAAATACTACCGTCCTTTTGTTCCTTAAACTTTGTCTTTGATGTCATCAAATGGTAAAGTCTTTAAGAACACTATCTCACAGTACCCCCATGGTCAGAAAGAGTAAGCTCGGAGCTGTTTCTAGAATGGATAACTTATCCAATGAACACTTTGCCATCAGTCCTCAAAAACTTTTCATAAAAGTGTTCAACTCATCTATACCAATACCACATCACAAGAGATAGGACTGGCCTTTAAGTAGGCAGGGTCCAAGCTGCCTGGGTCCTGAAAACCAAACCACTTTGATCTCAGCTTCAAGAGAGCTAGAAGCTAGCGTAGCCTTCAGGGAACAACCATTAGGAGGATGACAGTTTTCCATAAGTTGAAAGATAGCACATTTGTTTTGTATCCTAAGGTAGAGTAACTGTAATCTTCTGCGGATAAAAATCTTAGCTCACTTATTCTTTAAAGAAACTAACCTGAGAAAGATAACGTGTGCCTAGTCCAAACGGAAACTTCATTGGTACAATGGCAATCCCCTTTTTCTTCCAGTAATTTTGTTTGTTAAATTCATTGACAGCTGTTTTCCTACTGTAGTATGCAGATTTCTCCATACATTCATTCCAACACCGTATTAAGTTTTGTGGATCAAGCTTTTGTTTGAAGTGTGTCTGCTCGTTCTCCTTATACATGTTTATTTCCCTAATCTGAAATAATAAAATCAACAGCTATCACACAATCCTGTTAAAGGCAGACTGACCATTTTAGGGGACTAGTAGACAATAAGAAGATTACTGTATGATTTTTGAACAATTACCAGTTTGGTTCAGATTGTAAGAGCATGCTATTCATTCAACAACCAGACACTGATTTAAAAAAATACGAATTTTAGGACAAATTACGTTTGACTTAGAACAGATTTGTTCAAACAGTTGAGCTAATCTAAAGGGCTTTAACTTTCCAACTGCATAGACTTCATTTCAGGAGAGAAGATGCCTTCATTTCGTCACCTTTTCTGGTGATAAGCCTGTTTTATCTGCAACTCCTGTTATCCACGTTTCTGTCACCAGTGCTGACTGGGGAAAGCCAAACCCTCGGAATGCTGTGTTTGATGGCAAGTTTGTTTTGCAGGCATAAGCCCAGCATCTCAAGTTCGGAATCTTGTATGCATTGTCCATTTTTAATAAGGATACTTCTGCTACCTGAGGTGGGGACAAACAGTTCTAGTTAAATGTCAGAACAGTGCTTCTTTCAAATTCATACTTAAATCTTCCTCATCTCATACAAAGACCTTAGCTTCAGACAATTAGCTTAAAATTGGGTTTCTGTCAATCACTGGTAGTAAGAATACTCTTATGCACACATACAGACTTTATTCATACATTTCTCATGCAGCATATTAGTTTTCAGTTCTTTTTTTGCTATTCACAGAACACAGCTGGTATTACTAGCAGTTGAGTGCTGGTAAGTTGTTAAGGATGCAACAGATACTTCATTTTATGATTGATTTTGCTCCTGCTTTGATATCAAAAGCCACACAGAACTAAAAATAGGCAGATTAGATTTAAAGCAATAGGAGGTATGAAAGGAACTGATGAAAGCATTCTGAATTAACATGTCCTATGGAAATTCACAGTTAAGGTTTAGTTCCACCAGAAAGCATACTGCAGTCTACAGTGTCTTCTGGTTCTTATGTTTTTCTTTTAGAGATTTCACATGACAAACAAAAACATAAGAAAAGGAAAATCCCATTAGATACCTCAAATTAGGCTCTATGATTCAGTATCAAAATAAATTAATAAGCTTAAAAATGTTTTGATGCCTCATGAAGAGGCCAGTGGCTCTCTTCAATGTTAAGTAGATTTCTCAGAATGGCAAATTTAAGCCTGCATCCCTACTGTTCCCACTGAGCTTTAAACAATAAATTTCAAAACATTTCTGCATAGAAACAACTGAAGATAGTTTTGCTGTAATAATTATCCATATGAATAATGTCATATAATGCTACCTTTTCACTTCGGAAACATAAGTTGAAATGTTATTTGCCAAATGAAAAAAAAAAAAAAGAGTAATATTTTGGGGTTTTTTTATCATGACCACAACTTTGATGGACTTCAGAGAAAGTATGTGTATGAAGCTGATCAGTCTTAAGGGGGTTATTGAGAAATCAGAGTGAATACAATGTACTGTTGTAATACAACTCTTAGCTATGCCAAAGTTTCTTCCCAGAAATGCCTGTTCTAATCTTGATGCTATCACAGAGAGTTAAAACATATTATTAATTGTTGACTGAACAATAACTAAGTTAAGCATAGATTACTGGTATTCAATTCCCATGTTGGAAGACCAGCCTTTATTAAGATGAGCATCAAGCATCTTGGCTTTCTCTAGGGCTAGGCTTCCATAGAATTGGTCCTCTCTAAAGAAAGAATAAATCCCAAAATACTGTCTTGGGAACACACAGATAAGTCACACTGGCCCAGAAAAAAACCTGGACTGTAAGTCTGGTAAAGCTTATAATTTTATTTCCAATAAAATTATTTCTCCTTTTAAAAGTGTTGAATTATTAATGTTATACTAATGGAATCAAATGGAATCACACAGCTAGAGCACTTCTTATTGATCTAATTAATTAGGGAGTAATGTTAAAGAGTTAGGCTGTTATCACATGTGCTATTCCAGATGCAGCTGAGTTGGGTGGAAAGGTTACTTGGTTATCACTGCCTCCAATTCTAGGTCCAGCAGCTTTACTGTATCACTGTATAACTTCATCTTAAGATGGTTCTGACATGTGATCTGCATTAACATACATGCTTTTAATAATGGATTTTTTTCTAACCCAGGTTATTTTTCAGAACCAGATTAGGCAGCAATAGCACGGGCAGTTAGACTGACAGATTTCAGAGTGCAGAAAATACCCACCCATAGGTGGGGCAATGACAAGCAGATGAGGGATAGTAACCTCAACAAACATTTCCGTTACAGCTAGAATAGCCTATGCAAACACAAATAGCTAGTGACTGATATTAAAGCAAGCAACATTTTATACTTTGCAGACCTGTAAGTGAGGAACTGAGGTATACAGCACAATAAATGCAGACACAGCACAGAAATGCATAGAGATAGTAACAGGACAACTATCACTATGAATTTTCTGAAGGCTAAGAAAGGTGTTCCCAGCCTTGTAGACCTAAGCCTTTAGGCAGGCACAAATGCTGGTACTATGTATTTTAAAACATCAAAAGGCTACATGATTAACAATACATATGCAAGGGAATTTGGTCTTCATCATTTTCCAGCTAATGATTCCTCCACGTTGTAAGATTTGTCAGCTTATAAAATCCTTACCAGGACAGAGTCATCAGGGGTGCATCCTCCATTAATGTAATATTTGGCATCCACAGCTCTGATCCTACCATCATTCATGAAGCCAACCTAGAAGGATCAACAATAACCTATTTATATTTTGGCATTCATTCATTCATTTCTTCAGTGCTTGCATATTTCGAAAATGAATGTAACCCACACAATTAGGGTCATACTGCACTATTAATTTCTGGGCAGCGTTCACTGAAACTATATAAGGGCAAGAGAGAAAGAATGTTCCTAAGATATTGGTTTTCCCACCTGGCATCTGTGATCTATATAAGTACAGCATATAACAAGCAACATCAGCCCATGGGAAAGGAAGAAGCAGGGAAGCCCAGTGGCTTCCTGTGTATTTGTCCTGGTTTCAGCTGGGATAGGGTTAACTGTCTTCCTAGTAGCTGGTACAGTGCTATGTTTTGAGTTCAGTATGCGAAGAATGTTGATAACACTGATGTTTTCAGTTGTTGCTAAGTAGTGTTTAGACTATAGTCAAGGATTTTTCAGCTTCTGATGCCCAGCCAGCGAGAAAGCTGGAGGGGCACAAGAAGTTGGCACAGGACACAGCCAGGGCAGTTGACCCAAACTGGCCAATGGGGTATTCCATACCATGTGACGTCACATCTAGTATAGAAACTGGGGGAGTGGGGGATCGCCACTCGAGGACTAACTGGGTGTCAATCGGCAGGTGGTGAGCAATTGCACTGTGCATCATTTGTACATTCCAATCCTTTTATTATTACTGTTGTCAATTTATTAGTGTTATTATCATTATTAGTTTCTTCTTTTCTGTTCTATTAAACTGTTCTTATCTCAACCCACGGGTTTTGCTTCTTTTCCCGATTTTCTCCCCCATCCCACTGGGTGGGGGGGGAGTGAGTGAGCGGCTGCGTGGTGCTTAGTTGCTGGCTGGGGTTAAACCACAACAGTATTGCCTGAGATGGCTGGTAAGTGTGTCATCTAGGAATGGTCACTGTAGACAAAGTCAAACTCTGCTCTGACTGTAAGAATAGTGTCTGGTAGATGGAGTATGACATTTGTTTTTCTTAATGAAGAAATGTTATCTTTATCTCACATCTCTCTCTTCACCTGTTGCCACTAATAGTTCCTGAATTCTCAACATGAGCTACAGCTCATTTTCAACTTAAGTGAAGCATCTTACAAAATCTCTCTTACTTTACCTATGTAGTAGAGATGGAAAAGAAGGCAGAAATTGTCCTAATGAATAGTTACAACTGATGACAGTGCATGAGCAGGGAAGAGATTAATTTCCTCCACAGGGTGAGATTTCCTGTATGACACTGGTTCTGTAAAAACTAGCTGCTCCTTTGTGTGAACATAACCATGTGGACATTTAAAAATAAACTTCTGCAGAAGTCTGAGCTAGTTTGGCTTCCCATTCCCAGAAAGAAAGACAGAAAGAGCTATAAAAGGAAAAGGACACAAAGGGACTAGAAAAAACAAACAAACAAAAAAAACCCCCTGCAGAGAGAGAGGCAGAAGCAGAGAAAGGGCTGTATAGTAACGCTATCTCTTGGTTTCCTGGCTAGTAGTTTTGTTTTAAAATTGAATTGGTTATACTAATTTTCATTAATAGAGCAAATATTAACCAGTAACACTGAAATACTTATTCACAGAATATGGGCAGGTACTTTTTCACTGAATTCTTGTGGCACTCACTTTATATTTACCAATAAAAGGATGTCGGCCACCAGTGATTAACATATCATCCCCTCGGCTCAGAATAAGACGGACTGCTCTGCTGGTTCTAAATCAACAAAAGAAAAGTCAAATTTCAGTCAAAATAAGAGATGTTATTAAGAAGATGGCTATTCATCATGTATTCAGATCTAGCCATGCATATAAATATGCATTTAGATTAAACTTAACTTTAATAGGCTTAAATATATGCTTACAGCTATGTCTGGAGTTGGGGGTGTTTTTTGCATTTACAATGACGTCAGAATTTTAATTTCATCTCTTGAAAGCCAATGAGATAACTCAGTGCAAACTTCTGAAGAAATTGCTATTTCAGTGTTAAGACTGAACTGTGTTAAGTGAGCTATCAGCAGTTAGCATTCAACTTTAAGCAAGACATAGTCGCCTCTGAGCTATTCAGAACTGTACTGAAATAGGGTGACTTGGAATAAAACCAAAACATGGATAATAATACGAAAATTAGTCTACAAGTGCATATACCATTTTAAATAGTTAATTTTGAAAAAAAAAACAGACATAAGATGTAAAATAAAGTCATAACAATAAAAATAGATTATTTAAAATATTAAAAAATATTATTTTTAGCATGGTCTGGTTAATCCAAAACACAGATAACATGGCCAAAAATAATCAAGAGCAGTTTGTACAACAGTGACAGTAGTAACAAGAGAAATGCATTGAGCTAACCACTCAGATTACAAGATGATTTTGGCTAAGACAGGATGTAGCCTGATGTGCATTCTGCAGCATATCAGTTTATGCTTATAAAAGAGGTTACTACCTCCTGATAGCTAATTGCCAATATTATCCTGCCAAATTTGGAGGGTGGGGGATGAAGCTTTATGTGTTAAGGTTCCTAAATTAA
Organism: Haliaeetus albicilla; assembly: GCF_947461875.1. NCBI lineage: Eukaryota > Metazoa > Chordata > Aves > Accipitriformes > Accipitridae > Haliaeetus > Haliaeetus albicilla. Next base: position 31,645,424 of record NC_091486.1, read on the forward strand.
TTCAAATTATATTAGCAAAACCATAATATCTAATAGATTTAAGCTAATTTTGTCTGAAAGATGTTGGGGACTGAACTAGAACTACTTGTTCTTAAAAGCAGTTCCACTCATGAACTCTTCCTTCTGCATCCTGCTGTGCCAGTAAAGTTCACATCTGGATGGTTAATGTCATGTTTTGAATGTACATACAAAGCCTCTGTAGTTAGGGACTGGTCCTTTTGAAATGCTCAATCATTTCAAGAATATTTCTAGCTTATACTAATACCAATTTCTTCAAGTACCGTTAATTTAGTTGAGGCTAGTGCTGCTTAACATAAGCAGTCTAACAAAACAAAACAAAGAAATGCACTGAATAGCCTTACAAAATGTGAACAGTCAGGATTTTATGACTTTTTGGCTAGCAACTTTGGGAAAGGAGAAAGCACTTTAGCAAAATGCAAAACTTGTTCACCCCATTTTCTCTTCATATCCCAATACATACATACCACACTTACTTGTTTGCTGCCACTGCAGCAACTGATGCCAGTAAGCCAGCTTTCAGGAGTTTCCCACCAAAAGCTCCACCAACTCGTTTAACATGGCACATGATCCTGTTGGCTGGAACACCTAAACTTGCAGCTACCATCTCCTGTAAAACCAGTTTTAATCTTTTATGCCAACACAAACTAAGCCAAAAAGTTAGGTTCTGAAATAAAAACCTTTTCTAGAAAAGGGTTCCATAGATGTTTCTAGTTTGTTTTGTGTTTTTTTAAATCAGATGAAAATAATTTTTCTTTTACCCTAGCTTAAAAAGCAAGAAGAAGATAACAAACACTCAGCAGTGTTCACGTTTAAAATCTCTACCATGGAGCCTGTGAAATGGCTGTGGACAGGAGTGAAGAATAATACCCTTGGATTTCATTACCTAAACAGTAAGAAGCTTCAGGTATAATAAAAAGGGATTAGAATAGAGTTATTATTTTTATTACTAAGATTGTAAGTTTGATTTTAATTTTTAATTCAAATAAAACTATTTGTTTCTTAATAGTCTAAGGTCTTGCTAGTATCAGGAATATTCTTGCTTCAAATCATTTTCTCAAACACAAAGTTCTTCATACTTCTTGGCTACTGGCAATACAATAATAATGGAAATGATAAAAGGAGCTGAACTGGGCTTTGAACACAAAATGCCAGTGTTGAGTCTGAAATACTATCAGTTTCATGCACCATAGCTATTGCTATGTAGACCATACGCTATGTCAGCCTTTGCTTTACCATTTACCATCACAAAAATGCTCAGAGGGCTGGAACACCTCTCCTATGAAGAAAGGCTGAGACAGTTGGAGTTGTTCAGCCTGGAGAAGAGAAGGCTTCAGGGAGACCTTATTGTGGCCTTTCAATATATAAAGGGGGCTTATAAGAAACAGAAAGACTTTTTACCAAGGCCTGTACTGACAGGACAAGGGGCAACGGTTTTAAACTGGAAGAGGGTAGGTTTAGATTGGACATAGGGAAGACATTTTTTACAATGAGGGTGGTGAGACACTGGAACAGGTTGCCCAGAGAAGTTGTGGATGCCCCATCACTGGAAGCGTTCAAGGTCAAGTTGGACAGGGCTTTGAGAAATTTGATCTAGTGAAAGATAACCCTGTCCATGGCAGGGGGTTGGATTAGATGATCTTTAAAGGTTTCTTCAAAGCCAAACCATTCTATGATTATGATTTTGGCATGGAGCAGAAGTCTCACCTACAGCCATTAGAACTGATCCAACCCTCAGCAGACTCTGACTCTACAGGGCGCTGATTGCTCCTTACCTCAATGGAAAGCTAACAGAGATGGAGGAGCCTCAGTGCTCCACAGGGAGTTCTTCATGCTTACAATAGTGAGCCGTGAGGTACTTTGTTCAAAGGGAAATAAGAGCCTTTTACTTCCTCCTTACCCTCACGGTGCAGTGGTCAGTGTTTATCAGGATACAGCAGTACTACAAAGCAGCTATTGTTGGATAAACCAGATGTGCAATTTCATGTTCCTACTGCTTCTAAACTGTTAAAATGGATTTGTAAACCAAACTTAAAAGGCTCTATTATCACAGGTTCAACCACTTTCTCTGAGAATGCTCTGTATTACCTGAATAATTGCTGGATGCTGTGTTGACACATACACATTCATTTCTTTATCCTCTCCTATTGGAACGGCAAGCACACTCTGAGTCTCCATGTAGAAGTGTTCCTGTCCCCCAATGCGAATCTCCCCTGATCCAAAGAGAAAAACACAAGTGTTAGTGAGAGAAAAGGACAGAAGAAATTAACCAGGAAAGAACTAACTGCACATCATCATGTAAATTATGGTAATCAGTGTCAAATCTTATGATGCTTCTTGTATGAATGAACAACATCTAAAATAAAAACACAGATGAAACTCCTTGCAGGATTAAATTGGTCTTGTTCCAGTGGCATCAACAGAACTTGATTAATAGTGAAACAATATTGCCTACAAGTGGTGACAATATTAAATAAAACATGATAAATTAAACAAAGCATGGACATACTGGACCAGGTCAAGAAGGAAGCCACCAAGATGGTCAGGGGGCTGGGCCACAGGATGTATCAGAAGAGGCTGAGAGAACTGGATTAATTCAACCATAAGAAGAAAGGGGTTAAGGGGAGATCTTACTGCTGTCCACAACTACCTAATGGGAGGGTGTAGAGAAGAGTGAGCCAGACTGTTCTCAGAGATGCACAATGGAAGGATAAAAGGCAATGAACACAAGAAATTCCAACCCAATATAAGAAAAAAAAATTCACCATGAAAGTGGTCAAACATTGCAAGAGGTGCCTATAGAGGTTGTGGAATCTCCATCTTTGGAGGTATTCAAAACCTGACTGGACATGGCCCTTAGTAACCTGCTTTAACTGCACCTGCTTTAAGCTAGATGGCTAGATGACCCCCTTCCAGCCTAATTATTCTGTGATTCTGTTTCAAGGACAGAGGATGCAGAAAGCTTGAGTGTAGCAGCAGGACCACAAAACCAGTAGGTTTAATCACACTTTTTTCCAGGTGACCAAAAGCTTTCTCAGGCCTAATGGCTATATGGAAAAAAGGTAGAACTTGGACTTGAAGAACAGACAGACAAATCCAAATGCTGACAACAACTTCCCACCAAATGTATTCTGCAGTTTACCTTCAATTATATTATCAACAGTTTCAAATGCCTGATCAACTTTTCCGTGTTCTAATTTTCTTTTTGGCTCAAAGAATGAGTTGTGCTTTATAGCTTCCTGCAGTGGAGAAAAAGAGAAATAGTTTTTTAAAGTATTTTAAAGGTTCTCAGCTTGTTGTAGCATTTTACTCTCAGGAGAAACACCATTCTTTTCAGAGATTTGAACCACCAGCTATCAAAGCCAATGAACAACAGTATTTCATCACTTCACTGTCTTTGTTGATGAGTTTGTGTATTCAGTTGAGCAAGTCTTTCCTGATGTATCTTGTGTTACTGATGATAGCAGTTTCTGAAGGAAATGCATTCAGTTTATTCAACCTGCTCTTCCTTCTCATACATTTAGCAAGTGACCAAGAGAGCACAAAATAAGAATGCAACCCCATCATCCAAAGAGTGATGCCGTTAAGAGGGGAAGAAATCACAAGGACTAAGTAAAAGTAGAATCTATTTTTTAAGTACAATTTGCTTTATTTCTAATAAGACTTCATTGGAGTTTCAACTGTAAGGAAATAGTAGTAAAATTTGCCAATCTACTTCTATTTTTATACCAGAAAGACTGTTCTGTCACACCCCACATGCATTATGGAAACAAGCTGTAAAGTGACTACCAGAACTAATGCTGGCTGCCTGCAAATGTGTCCTTAGTTCCTTACTTCCACTCATCTCATTAACTCAGCATAAGTCCATTTCCTCTATGACTCCCACATCACATTTTAGAAATGTTTTATATCCTTAACATCTTTCCCCTCACATTACTCCAACACTTCCTACATCTCCAGCCTAACTTTGTTGGCTTGCTAGCCTGACAACAGATACAAAATGCTACAGATAATCAGGAGCTGATTGACCAACTGGTAGCTACCAAAGGAATTATAAACAACCAGGATGCTCATTGCCTTTTCCTCAGTGGGAACATTAAAAGAGTTCTCTTCTACTCTTATGTTTATGAAATTTGTGGGACTTTAATACCTTTGAGACTGTTGCCTATCTATCACAAGTGGTCAAAATTACCCAAAAGGTTGAAAAGTTATTTATAGGAAGACTGACAGACTGATTAATTGGATGTTCATATTCACCTTGTTTCCTTAGAAAATCATGTTTAAAAAACAAGTGAAGAGTATGAACAGCTTCTTCCATTAATTATATAGATAAAACCATAAAAAAGCAAAAGAAAAGAAATTATTAGTACCTCAATTGTTAAGATCACTGGTTCCAGCACTTCGTACTCTATCTTCACTTTTGCAGCTGCTTGTTTGGCGTGAATATCTGAATCTGCAACCACAGCACAGACAATCTGACCCACACAAATCACCTGTAAAATACACATCACTTAATAGAACAGTGGATTCAAATTATTCCCATATGTGCTGCTGATATTATTCTTTTGTGTAACCACTATTCATGTTTCCTTTTTAGAATTTTGTTTTGACTTAGGATCTTTGCATTTTTTAGATCATCCATGACGCTAACAAATTATTAGAAATACCAGTATAAATAATAAATAGTAATAAATAATAAATAAATAAATAAATAATAATACCAGTATAACTGGGGAATCAAGGAGAATACAGTATTCAAAAATGTATAAGTGATTTGGGAGCCTAACTTTCAATGAAATATACTCTTGCAACAACTCAGATGGTTTTGTGAGGTTTAATCTGTATTCTTCTGATTTATATATTTTTCTCTAGGCAGAATATAATGCACATCAGCTATTTTGAAGTTAAAAAGGGAGTGGAAAAAAATTTAAGACATTTACCTTGTTACATGCCTAAAGTGATTCCCTGATGTACACATAATACAGAAACTCAAGAGCCAGCAAGTAAAATTTCATTATAAAAATCTGAAGAAAAACAGTAAAAAATGAAGAAAATCAGTATTAAAAAGACTGTAGTTATACCTTGTTTCTTGCAAATATGATCTCTGGACCATCAGAGTAGTAAAACTCATTTGTAGCTGGTACATCATGAGCTGTTATGATGTCAAACACACCTGGTCCTTTTAAAGCCTCTGAGGTATCTATAGATCTGATTGGGATATGGGAAGAGAGAGGTATTAATTCATTACTTTTACAAAGTGTTGCACAGAGGAAGGGAACACAATACACAGGTAAGTTTCTTGTACTGCCAGGATGTGCTCATACGTTCAGACATGTCCTTTTCTTTTACCTCTGGCATGGAAAGAAGTGCAGGTCAAAGGCAATTTAAAATTCTACTAACCTGCTCTGTTTCTAGGAAGTACTCTAGATGCAACAGGGAAATCATTGGCCCATTAGACTGCCTGAACTGTATTGATTTAATGAAAATCACTGCACAATTATGATGCCACAATCACAACTTTCTAAGACCTCACAGCCTACACAGATATCAAACTGATACAAATATTTGAAGCATCTACAAATGCAGAGTTCATGTAGAGAATTATAATAGAAATGGCAAGACCAGTATAAATGGAGAATGAATGGGAATGTATGGGTGTAGAAGCATCAGAAAGAACAGCAGAAGATTTATAAGACTTGCATGTTTTGACAGCACCTAGTTTAGCAGGTCATCAAGGTCCCAGCACATCTACAGGCATCTTCTCTGGACACCCAGATCAGAGGACAAAGGAGAGTGAATAAATCCTACTGACTCACAGAAATGGGGGTGATGTCAGCTCCTTGATGGTAACAAAAAGAGCACATCCAAACCCAGCATACTATCACCAACATAAGAACAAGCCAGGAAATATGACAAGGACTCTATAGCTAGCAGCCCCAGTCCTCTCTGTCATCACAATTAATCCTGACCAGACCACCTGGATACATATCTTGGTGCCTGAATGCTGGGCAGACAACTTGGATATGTGCATTTTGGTGCCTGAATGTTGAACAAACTGCTAGAATAGATGTATCTTGGCAGTGTAAAAACATAAGTGAAAAGTTTTCTTTCAAAATAAAATCCTCTTCCCATCTTCCTCTCCTATAAGGCCTCATATGAGCTTTGCTACTTTGTTGCTGCAATCTTGCAACACTATTTCCTACATTTTGAACAATCTTCTGTTTTCATAATAGAGTTGAGATGGCAAAGCTGTGTTGGTAAAGCTGAGTTTCGGTGCCTGCTTGCACTGCACAGCTCAGCACTTTGTGGAGGTATCTAGGCTAGCTCTAGGCTGGCTCATGGACCAGAAACAGTTCAACCCTCTTAGTACAGTAATATGGAGTGAAACACTTAAATCCAAATAGATCCGCCTACTAGAGTGACAATATTGCTTTCAGCACCTGAGCCAGTGTGGGCATCAGGCATGCTGTTTTATATACACATAACTCATTAGTCTGCTCTAAAAATCTCAGACAGCAATTCATGATAACACTTTCTTCAGATACACTTTGAACACTTACACAATCTTAGCATGAGCTCTGGAACTAGTGACGACAGCCAGGAAGAGCTCACCATCCACAGAAGGAAGATCATCAATGTAAACTGCTTCACCAGTGGCATGCTTAATTCCAGACTGGTGCATAATGGGCCGTCCTACAGGATCCTGGGGAGACTGACTCGGCTTTATGTCCTGTACAGTCAAAAATACACACACCCCACCCCCAAACAGTTAAAAAAAGAATAGTCACATTATTCTTACAGAAATCAGAAAATCAGATGAAGAAACAACTGTTCAGAAGGAACAACTGTGGATATTATAATCTTCTGGTTCAATATTGAAAACAGATGTGGATGCAGGACCTGACTGCTGCTCCTGGGAATTTCTTCAATTTGTTCTCCTAAGGAGCCTTCTGAGAGGCTTGCACAGGTTTGTCTACTTGGATTTTTTCCTTAATCATTTACATCAAAGTGATACAAACAGCACTTCTTTTTCAGAAGGGCAGTTTCCTCTTTTACTGATCGGTGTCATGAAGCTTTGGTAATTTTCCAAATTATTGTCACAAGATTCTACTCTGTATTTTACCAGTGTATGGTGTTGTATTTTGAGCTATTTGCAGTGATTCCTATGATTTGTCTTCCTCGCTGAAAGATTGCAACTGATCAATGTAAATCAGTGAGAAATTGTTTAAATATTTCCGTCCTAATTTTACTTCCTTGCACCTTTGTATGAATTTAGTGCCTTATTAACCTTTTCACTTGGATTCTTAAAGTTCTCCAAACGGCTGTCTCAGCCAAACCATCTCAACTTTTCCACTAACAGAATGACCAGGTAATTATCTTTCAGGATATACATTCTTTTTTTTCCCCCTTAATTTTAAAAGCTTAGTAATGTTCACATGAAGAAGTACAGACAAAAGATAGGGACTTGCAAAAGTTAGATAGAAATTTAAAGTGAAAAAAACAGATTTTTCTGAGTTTCTAAGTAATTTCTGTTGCTCAGTGTCAACTGATCTGAATAACAAATTGTTACCATTTCTGTTGTTCCATCATTTACTTGCAGCTGAGGAATAAATTACTGAAAGTCATAAAGAACTAGTTTCTTTGACCCTGGCCCCTTTTATAAGTCTGTAGTGACTTTTTTTTGGACGATAACTCTGAAGGAAGCTGAAGATAATGACTTGAACAAATTTGAGGTATTTAAAGCTAAAATGTTATTCTAAAGAATATCTGAAAGTGAAAAAAGATCTTTACCTAGATTTAATTTTAATTTTCTTTAGGTTTTCAAAAACTTGGGATTTTAACTTGTGTATTGACGGTATCAAAATATCAAAAACCGTTGCAGTTCCCACCATGATTAAGTCACAGGGGTGAGCTCAGAAAAAACAAAAGGTGTTCTTTGCTGCCCTCTACTGCTGACTTCTCCTTGAATACTCCTGTTACTTTGATCAGATAGCCATCACAAAGTCCATCTTGATTCCTAAATCTACAGTAAGACCTAAAAGCCCTCTGAGATCTTAAGAAAAGAGTATCTTGAGACAAGAATACTACAGTGATAGCTACAGTATTCTATAGGCTTTTCAGTCTTTTTTATTTTCTTCTAATTTTTTTCCAATTGGGTTGCACACTGCAATATACCAAGTTTAATCAGTCTGACAATGGAGTTTGTTCAGCATATTCATCTTTTGAGAACTGTTTAGAAGAAGTGAGTATACCCATATAAGTCTATTTTTACAGACAAGGTTTTCCTAATTGAGATACAGCTAAAATTAACCACTAAGAGCCTGTTGCCTTCGATCCTTTGGAAAATTTGTACCTGAGCTTCACAACAAGGGTCATGCTTGAACTGTGACCTTTTACCAGGTCTTGCAAAGCACAGAACAATCTTAGAATAAAATCACTTGCCTGGTATATCTGGATACTCTGGGGAATTTTGGTTTTGAAATCTTGTAGGACACTCCTATATTCCATAGGTATGCCAGGATAGCGGCAAGGATCCTGAAAAGGAAGTTAATTACTACTAAAACTCACATTTTGAACTTTCCAATTAAAAAAGCTAACAACCAAAATCACCAAATACAAACTCTTTATACAGGAAATTCCTTCAAGACTCTCACAAGCTAGAAAGGCTCTAAAAGAACAATTTTAAAACAATGTAGCATTTTGAGATTTCACTAAATATTTTAAAATTTATTGGATTCAACAAATATGCTTGTTTAAAGTAAGCAACATAAAGCAGGGATAGTCAGAAAAGCTTTGTTCTGGGGTCCAAAACTGGCACAGAATCACTCTTGGCAGTAGTAAATTACCTTGTAATGGTAATGCAGAGGAAAGAGCTCAAGGTAACACAGAATAAAAAAGCAAAAGGGATATTTTTCCTCATAAGAACAGATTTAAGACAAAAATAAGTAACTTACACCTAGAATGTATTAGGAAGTGAAATTTTAGAGTCCTCCTCTCCCAGTCAACAACTCATACAAGAAGGAGGGTTGGTTTAACACCTACAGTTGCTTTCCAAAGCCCTTATTTTTATTCTGTCTATTTATGCTTTGAACTACAGACAGATGGAGTAAGACCTCATGTATGTTTTCTCTGGGCCTGGGAGGTCAATACTGATATATTGTTGCATTAACATAACTCAATTTTTTTTTAAAGCTTAATGTCGAAGGTAAAGGTATCTGAGCACCTATAAGTTAATTGGGCAATCTCTCCATCAATCTCTTTGGGAGCTAAGCACTTACGTTCTTCTGTAGATCTGAACCCCAAAGACAATATTTAGCATGTTGTACAAATTGGAAGCATCAACAGAGAGAAAAAAACCTTTCACTAGTTTGCACAAAAGCAGACAAGGAGAACCAATTTACCATTGTCCTTAATGACTGCAATACTTCGAGGAAAAATCTGTAGAAGAAACTGACTACCAAAGTTTTCTTATAGTCTACTTTTTCACCACTGGGTGAGCCTGGAAGAGCAATTTCCTTAAGAATTAGTCGGCAAGCTTCATCCAACATTTGTTCATTCCAGTGTCTGTCAAGAAGATTAATAGATACAATCAGACCAGGATTCAAAAAAACGCAAACAAATTGCAGTAATACATTTGTACCATGGACCACAGGCATAATCCTGCTCACAATGAAGCCAAAATATTGATTCTAATAATGGCTTGCAATTTTGAAAACGGTGTAGGTCAATGTTGCTCACAGAAGTCAGGTCCCTTAAGTCAATGGAATTGAGTCTTATGCCAGCCTTTTAAAAACAAAACAAAACAAAACAAAAACCTATTACAGCTTTAAAGCTGATTTAACAGTCTTACTGATTATCACTATTCTGCAGATACTGTGCTATATTTAAAGAAAAGTGGGTAGTAATATTGATGCAAACTGTAGATACTTTCAAGGGATCTGATCAGTGCTGGATAGTAGTCACATTTTCCAAAAAGGCTGACTCCTTGAAGTATCTCAACACAGTTAATTCTCCATAGTTACACAACCCTAGATATCAAAATATAAAGCTGTTAGAATAAATTTAATGATGTAAAGCAGGAAAAAATAATGAGTACTTCAACTACTGAAACAGTTGTATATTAAATGGTAAAACAGTCCAGTAGGACTCAGTTTAGATTAATGGTTTTATACTGCTTGAATTATTTGTAATTTTTTTCCTCCAAAACTTGGAAAGATGCTGCAAAGTGGGAGGGAATGTCACGGATTAACGTCAGAGATTATTTGGATCTTGTAGATGAAGAAATATTGAAAAGGTTAAGGTTTGAGTTGTGCTCCTAAGTTTATTGAGCACATCTGAAATTCTCGAACTTTCTAACTGTTCGAGCCAAACTGAAGGACTCAAGAACACTGATACTAGGGGATTATCAAACCTATAGGATACAGCATCATTTGCCGATGCTTGGGCTTAGGTACACAACTGACTTTGTATACCTCATCCACCTATCTCACAGCTCATATCTCATATCTCTCTGCATACTTCACACCAGAGTTGCACCCATGTGCAGACTCCAAAATGTAACAATCCTGAAAAGTCATCATTAAGGCTTGACCAGATTATTCACTTGAACATACGTGGCATCAGCCAGGCAAGTGAAATCTTTCTGTTCTTTCATGCTCCAAGGAAGTACACCCAAGTTCTCAAAGTCCCTTTATTCAGAGATAGAGAGAAGGCAAAGAAATTGTACCTTCCGATAAGCGTCCTACAGGTTTGTTTTGCACAGATTGTGGTTGAGACAGCACCTCCATAGAAAATGCTTAAATCCTTTATTAAGTCTGTACCTTCTTCAAAAAGGACTCTCATCCCAGCATTGGTTATTGGGAGAGCATTTTCTCGTCTTGGTGCTTGTCGAAATGCAGAGACATACTCCCCCTGAGCAAGATCAGACAGAAGTGGGCAACCTGCAGACATTTAAGTATCTGAAAGCAGAACTTGTTACTGCACTACATGAAGAAAGAATAAAAAATGAAGAGCACAAATTCAACCTCCTGAGCATTCAAGACCATACACTTCCTTCTCTTGACCTTTCAGTAGCTTTACCATCTTTGATTTTCTAGCAGCCCATATCCAATCCTCCATCATATACACAGTTCAGATAACCTAGATTTTTTTCATGGTAGATAGCTGGAAGACAGGGATCTTGTGGAGTGGAGTTGCATTTATAAGAAGACGAAAAGCTTAGAGGCTTCAAAGTATTGCCAAATTTCAGTACTCGGATAACATGACCCGTAATTCTCTTATAAGATCCCATATCCACTCTTGCAAACACAATACCAGTTAAAGACTATTATTCAGTTCAGCAACATTTATGGAAGCACCACACACGGGTCCAATCTTATCTCATTTTAAGAAAAATCCTCAAGAGATGACAATGCTTTACCTGCTTGATGTCAACCATATCACAGGTGAGCAGCCTGCTTTGGTGAGGACTATGGCAGCTTGTCCAAGACCCCTTTCTCTAGGGAGTCTAGACAATTGCTATTGCACTCATCATTATAGGGTAAACTTTTGTCTGAATATCACTCTTTATATATCACCAGCTACCTCCTGATTTGTGTTTTCTGGCTGAAACTGGGAGATAGTATGGCACTGACAGGATCAAATGTAAGGAATTCAGAAAGTGAGCAGTAATAGTGTTACTTTCGACATAGGGATTATGCCCCCTCCTGCTCTTTATTTAATAGTCTTTAACTTTGAATAAAGCAAATAAAACAAACTAGTAGCTTACCTTCCCAGAGTGGGGAATATAGACAGAGACTAAGATCTCTTCTGGTGTAATGGTATTGTTACCAACTCCATCTGCAAAAATATCACTCAAAGGAATCTGTCGCTTTCCTCCTAAAAAAATCCCAAATCCAGAAAATTCTGTACAATTTTGCAATTAACATACATCAATCATATTCTAATTGGCAAAAAAACACCTGCAGGCTTCCTGAGTAAATAATAACTGCAGAGTTTACATAACAAATTGTCAGTGGTATGCTCTACAAATACAAGTGACTGCTCCATCTTCCATAGTATCGTAACACCAGAGTCCTAAGAAAGCGCCCAGAGATCATCCCTATTCCATAATCCTCCCTTCTGATACTGCCACGATGATCCCATCCCCACTCCCGTCAATCTGTTCCAAATCTCTCCAGCTGCTATCATCACTACCTTTCCTTCTAAAACATAAAAAATGAGGAAAAAAACTGAATGGGAAAGAACTGCTGCAAAAGTAAAAAAAAATACTTTTGGGGTTGGGGTTTTGTTTGTTTGGTTGGTTTTGGGTTTTTTTTAGAGTCTGAACCCTTCTAGGAGTCCAGAAGGGAATAAATGCTATTGCTTTTTCCTTTCTCTTTCTGGTAGATTATTCTAAAAGTGACTATGTTTGTCATTCTATGATATATACTATTAAAGATGGAATTTTCAAAAGGGAAGAGGACAAAATTCTGCAAGGAACCTAAATCTGTAAGAGCCCTTTGAATACTTACATCTATGCTACATCAGGTTTGCCAGTATCACTACACAGCTAAGCTAGCAAGCCTTCTGGAAATGCAATCTTTTTAACACATATAATTGATTCTATTAATTAAACAAGCTCCATTGGCTGAAGGAGTTTTGTTGGTAGGACTGCTGCTGTACCAGTAACACAATTGTCAAGTAGCATTGTCGTTCTGCAAGAACACAGAGGCATGAACATTATAGAGATGGAAATCCACAGTGATTCACCACGTGTGGTGTGGAACTTAACCACGTGATTGACAGATGACAGTCAAAGTGTATTTTTAACTAGTATTCTGTGTCCTTTGTACTTTTCACATGCTACCTTAGGTGTCCAATGCATTTTTAAATAAGTGATTTCTTATTACTAGACACTATTTACCTTGCAGTAGCCCTGACCTATCCCAAGACTTTCTATAACCAGATAATCTTCTGTGCCATTTTTAAAAGGTTCATATATTAAAATACTTCCCTCACATTCAATGAACATGGTACTTGAAGACTGACTGCTTTACAGCAAGATTATTTTCTTCATCTTTTTCATGTCAGGTGTGATGATGACATCGTAACCTGTTCATCCTATAATCAGGGTCAGGGGGGAGGACTGAGCAAGCAGCTTCATGGTGCTTTGTTGTCAGCTGGGCTTAAACCATGACAATCATTTAGCATTAAAATCACATTCCTCAAATATAACTAGTGTGACAGCAAAAGTTTAGTAAAGTAATTTTATTTTGCTGAAGTGTGAATCTGGAAAATAACACTGTTAAGAACAGCAGCACTGGTCTTTCTGGATTTTTGCGTTTGTAATTCCATCTAGAATACACTTGGTTTACATACATAAAGATTATTGTCCAATCCCACCTGTGAGCCTGCCAGGAATGTGCATTTTCTCTTACACTGTGATCTAAGATAAATACTAATAGTGCTTCTGCAACCTCCTTTTCTTGAACAATCCACTTTTCCTATGTTTGACTGACTACCATTTGGTAAAGAAATATGTTAAAACCTCTCAAAATGCCTAAAAGCCTCACCCAGCAGTAATATTCTGCCAGGTTAACAGAAAGAGATAGCCATCAGTGATCCTTTTCATCACTCAAATAAGTAGGCACATATCCTGGTTTTGGCTGGGGCAGAGTTTATTTTCTTCCTAGTAGCTGGTATAATGTTGTGTTTTGGATTTAGGATGAGAATAATATTGATAGCAGCAACTGAAAACATCAGTGTGCTAAGTAGTGTTTAGACTAAGTCAAGGATTTTTCAGCTTCTCATGCCCAGCCAGCAAGAAGGCTGGAGGGGCACAAGAAGCTGGGAGGAGACACAGCCAGGGCAGCTGACCCAAACTGGCCAAAGGGATATTGCATACCATATGACAACATGTCCAGTATATAAACTGGGGGAAGTTGGCTGGCAGGGGCAGATCGCTGCTCGGGGACTGGCTGAACATTGATCAGCGGGTGGTGAGCAATTGCATTGTGCATCACTTGTCTTTCTTGGGTTATATTTCACCCTCTTTTTGTTATCTTCTTTTTCATTACTAGTAGTAGTAGTAGTATATTATTTTTTTTATTTCAGTTATTAAACTGTTCTTACCTCAACCCAGGAGTTTTACTTGTTTTTGATTCTCCTTCCCATCCCACTGGAGTGGTAGGTGGGGAGGAGGAGTGAGTGAGTGGCTGCATGGTCCTTAGTTGCTGGCTGGGGTTAAACCGCAACAGCACATCATTAGAATTGTTGATAAGAAGATGCAAATGCTTGTACTTTCACTTGTGAGAACAACATTCTGACAGCTATTTTTCCTCTCAATGCCAAACTATACAGGAAGAAGTCATGGAAATCACACAGCGTAAGTTTTTGTGTATCTGTTCCAAGAAATCCTGGCTCTGAAACAACCCCTTAAAGAACATGTATTTCAGGGTGTTGAGTGGAGCATTACACAGTCTGAAATAGCAACATGAAGTCTGTGTGGATCAAGGGCAAAAAGGACATAAGGCATCTAGAAAGGAGAGTATGCAATTCCAGGCCACCAGATAGCTCATGTTTACCAATAATTTCATCACCCTTCCAATAGTAAGGTAGTGCACAAGAAAAGGAGCAGGTAAAGTGCAGTATACACACAGTGATGGAAGGAAACTGAGGAAATGGGCATGGAAAAAGGTGCTGAACTAGTGGCTCCTGTATCAGAAGTAAGTACCTGTGAAGAACGAGAAGCCAGAGTTCTCAGGGCCAGAGGGTGATTTTAAAAACAGGGCAAAGCATCAGCTACAGAAAAAAAAACTACCAGGGAGGTGGGGAGTTAGTATACAGCTACTGAAATTGTGAGTGCTTATAGTAACTCACAGCCCACAGAAGTACATGTGATCTGTTTGGTCTGAATGCTTACTCTTGACATGGTAAACTTTGACGTGTTCTTCATTTGCAAATTGCTTCTCTTGCTGATGCGTTCTTGTATGACAGTGGGGAAAAGGGTTCCTTAACAAATGCTCACCTGTTGCTATTTCCCCTCTCCCCATACAATAAGATCCTGTACCTCTGGCACTACTACAGACAGGCTGTCTCCTCTTACCTCTTGAAGCCAGATTGAGCATACAGTTGCTGGCTGCCAGAATAGGATTCAAGTCTGAGGTTGATTTTCTACTTATGATGTTTCCACCTAATGACTTCAAAAACAGAAATTTATGTCAACTTTCTCCATCACCTTCACGTTTTTATGTTAGATGGCAGTATAACATGCAGACTCTTTATAAATTTATACATATTGAAAGCTCAAAAAAGATGTATTGATAGAAAATTCACTGCTAAAAGCAGAATTAAAAATGTAAATTTTACATGTGGTCAGGAGCAATTTCACATTTCTTACAATTTGTTACAATTGTTATTGCAAGTAAGCACAACATACAGCAACATTTCTTATCTGTTCTCCACCCAGAGTTCTTAATTGCTGCAAGACAGCACAGAAAACCTCTGTCTTCTCTTCAGGGTACTCTGAGATTGCATTTGTCAAGATGTCTTTCACTAGAGAGAGGCTGCAGGCAGCTCCCAAAGTTAATCCTGTAACCAAAAGATTATGAAAGTGTAATGTGTGCATTGCTTTATTGCTTGGGTTTTAAACTATGTTCAGACTGTAGAGCTAGGACTGATCATGTGGAATACAGGCAGATATAAGAAGAGGAGCCTTTGCATATTAAAGGGACTGTGACCTTTGATTTCAGGAGACTGAGGCTAAAATTTTATCAAGTGATGAAATTGAGCTAATAGCTCACCATTTCTACTAAAACGGAAATCCATTCTCTGCTTCCAGCTGCCCATTCCAACTTCTTCCCTTGCAGCAACTTTGACTGAGTAAATGTTTAGGTGATGTTTCACCCAAAGATGAGTCAGCTTCAAAATGCTTTCAACAGGCTCTTCCTATTTTTAAACATGATTTTCATCATAATTTGATCTTTCTTCGCATATGTGTACATTCTAGTTATTCTCCTCAAGTATGGACAGGTAGCAATTGAAAAAAAACCCAAACAGTCCTAACGCTGAATATAGTATTCTTTTTCTCACTAGAAAGACAATCTATAACCATATGCATTTATTTTAGTAGTTATAAATTTTTTTTAAGATCATACTTTAAAAAATTTCAATATTATAAAATGGTAAACAGTGCCTTTCTATTCAAAATTATTAATAGACTTTAAGTAAGCTATGAATGTTTTGAATGAACACTGGAATTCAATAAAAAATATAGATCAAAAGATACATAATTTTTAAATGGCTTTTCATTAACCAAGTAAAGCAATATTTAATTTTCTGTGTTTGAAACAAAAATTTAATCAAAACATGTTTTGCATTTAAATCTGATTAAAGAGAGGAAATACTATTTCTGGCTGGCAAACTGTGTATCTCTTGTTTTAGAACTAGTAAGTCTCACCTTCTCATAACTAGGTTTTATTTACAGATTAAAAAAAAAGCAGTAAACATTCTCCCTGCTTCTTTTAAATTCCCAGCTACTTGTCAGCTAAGAACAAGCTAGTAATTGACTAGAACTGGATGACCGATCTGAAATGAAAAGGTATTCTAAATGGAATAACAGAACTGCCAAATACAGTTTACCACTTCAAAAAAGTGGCTTCAGGCATATAGCAAGTAATTTTCATCAGATATAGGGTTTGACTTTTCTTAAAACTTTGGCAATAAACTTGCACAACATAATTTATCTTTAATTAATTTAGGCTATCATAGTAAGTTTAAATCTATTTCTAGTTGTTATTTCTAATTTCAATAGAATTTATTTAAAAACTAAAACCTAGTCTAAATTTGTCTAAAAAAATCTCTGTGCTTACCTTAAATATATAAATTGAGGTATAAAATTTTTAATCTATAATAATTAACGCTCTTATGATTGAGAACAATATTAGTTAATGCATATTAGCTATGCCAGTTTAATCGCAGCCTTTTTTCTAATGTAGAACTAGCATGCAATGTTGCCAACTCTCTCTGTGGTTCTGTATGGGTCTCTCTCTGCTATACACCATAGCACGGTACAGAGATCACAAAGCAAATATTGCATGACTTAGCACCAGAATCAGTATTAACAGAATAATTCCTTTGGACTATTAGGACTCATGGGGCCCAAGATAATATTGCTGGTCAGTACTGCACTGTGTCATGAAGACAAAACTACCATACGCTGGGACAGTAGCCACAGCCACCTTGACCTGGGAAAGAACCAAGCATGCTTAGGAATGAGTTGCATAGCACTTCACACCTTCAGCACCATGGAATGCAGCAGCATCCCTTACTGCAGAAGAATCTCGTATGTCTGAACAAAGTAAAGTCTACTGACCATCATCCATGCGTTTCACCACATTCAGATCTGGGATCCTTGCAGGAGCAATAACAATTGGATGGAACACGCCTCTAAATTTCATCTCAGGTCCTACCAGATAGGAATAGACTTAGACAAAAGACACTTTCCATAATGACAACTCCAACATAGTAGAGAGTAAGCTTAAGGACAAAAATGCAAAAGGAATGATAAATGTAGCCCCACTCCTCCCATGCACACTGGAACTATGGCAACAAGAGCCATTCTGATTGTATACATACCCACGCTGGTGTTCCCAACCACAAGAGGTGCTTTGGGGTGGGCAGCCTTCAGATCCAGTAATTCATCTAAGCTTACAGGAGAAATCCATGTCATTCGCTCCCCATGAAAAAACAGAGTTCTTTTTGGTTGATTTTCAGCCATTCTCTGATGGGGAAATAAGGCAGATATAAATATTTAGATATATAGACAGGTGCAAGGTCTAATAGACACTAGACTGAAAGTCAAAAGAAGTTCTTAAACAATGGTAGTTCTACTTAATCCTTCAAAATTGGACAGAAATGGGACTGTTATGCTGGCTCTTTGCACAGTGGTGAATTTCCAAACTGCATCAGTGAAACGTCTTCAATTAATTCCAATGAGCTAATAAACAGATTGATTGATAAGAAATAGCACCCAAGCAAAATACGCAGGAATAGATCCTGCAATCACTGTAATTATTGGAAAAGTGATAAAAAATGCTTAGTGAGGTGTTTGCACGCTTAGCTTGCTTGGAGGTCACCAATGACACTGGCAGCAGCATCCCTTTCTAGATTAAGCATGCATGTGGATGTCTCTGGCTGTTCTAGCACTGTTCATTGATCACTTGGAAATAGCTTGTGAACTAGTGGTGGCATAAATACACAGTCAAGAACCCCTGTCCCACAGCTATCAACGTTTCTCCATAACCAGCCAGCTAGTTACAGAGAATTTGGCTTTGAATCTGTAGATGGACAATAATGTAGAACAAACAGCTTTCAGTTTTTATAGGGCAAGTACTGCTGTCAATAATTAAGGATGCCTGACACTTTCCATTCCAGTGCCCTTAGTTCAGCTGCTTATATCTTTGTCATACTTTAATCACTTGGGCTAAACACTCCCTGGTCTGGGTTGCTATCTGAGGCTAACACTTGAAAAGACCAACAAAACTATTAAGCCACAAAATGGGGAAAATGCATTGGTTTGCCAATGTTAAAAAGTGTTTGCCATTCAGGTTGCTGAGAAACATTTGTGTCTTCAGGTACTGCACTGAAAACCCAGTTTAGATTACTTTGTCTTGTCACTTAATACTTAACTCTGCAACTTCATTTTCCCAATATGATTATCTTTTTGTATGTGAATATTCAATAAGCTCACTGGAAAAATAAAAAGAAATATGATTTTGGATTTATATTAAAATGTTATGACATTTCTTCTGATGAATTACTGCTAAGCAGACTTCAGAATGAGTTCTGAACTATGGACTACTAAGGAAAAGACAGAGCTAAAGAATAGTCTGTAAGCAGGAAAAATTACCATTAGTTCTGGAGGAAATATAAGCTCCTGGGTGGGATCTAAGGGCTGGAATTCATCTGTTGAAAATAGTCTGGTGGAAACCTTAAAAAGAAAGAAAACAAGCAAAGACCAAGAATTTTCTCTCATCATTAATTCAATTTAAAAAAAAAAAAGCAAAACCATAAACAAATCATGAGGGTCCCACTGAGGTGAGTAGAAACTTAGTAATTCCATTATCATTTGAATTTGGTCCTAAATTACCATGCATCATTTGGAGCTGCTGAGGTGAAGGAAGTGTTCATAACAATTTCTTAAAGTTCACTGCTAACACAAATGACAGTGTAGATGCAAGCAACTGAAAGACTAAGTACAGGCTTCCTGTAGTCCTACTGTAAGAAAGTAGTTGGTCAAATATTCATATGGATAAGAGGTTTCATTTAAAATTACAATCATAACTCTGATTTTTAAGAATGTATCAGTTCTTCAGACTCAAGTCAGCAGTTAGATTCCTAAGAGATCAGTGGTTATATTCAGATCGTCACTGATCATTGATTTAAGACAGTTTCACATATACCCTGATTTCTTGCACAATGTGATGATCACTGTATGAGTCGAGCTGAGACTATTCCTGAACCTGACAAACTGCTCAAATCTCAGCTCTGGAGATCCAAACTACCTTATACCAACTACCTGCCACCTCATCACCTCCTCATACAAATGTACACAAAGAATCCTTAATTTTTAGAAATATCTCCAAATTTCTTGCGAGGAATAATAAAATATCTTATTTTACAAATAATATTATGTAAGGCAAATAAGGTGGAGAACAAAAATGGCAGAGTATACTGCATTTACTTTAATTACAAGAAAAAAAGCCATGCAATATTCTTTCTATAAGTTTTATACCTAAATAGGACAGGTAAAATACTTAAAACCCTACCTTCTCTTCCTTATCAAACAAATCATCTTCCTGATCCAGGCAACACTTTCCATTTGCTTTCCTTTGACAACAAACAGATTCCTGAAGCAGGAATATTCCATTAGTGAAATATTACCCAGAATGGCAATGAGTTAAAGCCTACTTAAGCCAGTAAGAGTGTCTCTTTATATTTCAATGAAGTTGTAGATGAAGTTTAATAATAAGCTAAATTGGAAGGATTATGTATTAAAGAAGTGATATTAAAAAATAACTTAAAATCATCAGATGTTGAAGTCCTTAATGCAAAATATTTCATACTATCTGAAATTCTGTTGACCTTGTGAAAGCACACATAGATGGTCTGTATTAATTCTTTTACTCACTGCTCACTCTCCCATTTCTTTCACTGTAGGTTTCTGACATATTGCATTACGTGATAAATTACTAAGAATATTGATCCAAATTCTGCTTTGATTTATGCTGGTACTGACCCAGAGTAAAATGCACAGAGTTACTTCAGATTACTCTTCATAATCCAGGCTAGACACCAAGTTCATTTGCATTAACCAATTTTTGTAATGGGTTAGGCCACTATACACCTTATTAGGACCTACATCTTTTAACAGAGGGAAGAGATGATCTTAATGAAAATCTTGATGGTTTGGATACATATATACACTAATGGGCACAATCTAGTATTCTTATCATCACTACTTACCTTACAGAAGGTTTTACAGGCATCTAGGATTGGCCTATATCCAGTACAGCGGCACAAGTTCCCTGAAAAAAGGAAATGAGTAAGAAAAAGCTTTGTTCTAAAGCATATAGCTTTAAAGTGTCACGTCTTTATATGAGGTTTGTGTTTTTGAAGCTTAAGGAGAAGTGTTTGCTCTCCGAAAAACAAAAAAGATCAGTGTCACAAGACTTAGGACCCTGCAGCTCCTGAGGAAAAAGACTATTATTTCAAGGGGAGTATGAAATACTCCCATACTTAGTATGAAATACTTGAGAGCTACACTAGAGGGAATGCTGACTACAGCTTAGTATGCGGGCGATTGTACAATAGAGATCGTACAATATTCTTCACCCACTCAAAATGTTTTTCTCCTTCCTCCTGACTTATTTCTAATAGTGAAGGAGGTTAACATCACACCTTCATCTAAATTCACCTCATAGTAACAGGAAATGCCTTTGGCTCCACAGTGACTCTAGAGCACAACAGACGACAGAAGGCTATTTTACATGCAATAAATGCTCACACTTTCCCTTAGTGAAGATGGTTTGCATCTCTCTGCCGTATTTAACTGGTTTATTCCTACCACAAAGGGGTCTCCCATGAGGCTTCTGAGATTCTCGACTCCAGATGTAATGGGATCTCAGAGACATTCAGATGCAGCTACTTCTCCAATAGGACAACATTTTTGCACACCTCATTTAAAGCACTCCAAAAGACATATATGGGGATGTTTTCAACACCTGTCTCTGAAAAAATCCACAGCTGCATGCTTCATTTTCCAGGAGAAAAGAATGACAGAGAATACAAGGTCTGTATGCAGTAGCAACTCTGCTGGGAAGCACAATTTGTATAGAGTACATACATACACGCATACACGTGTACTCACACAGACATGCACTCACATACACAAATACCTGAAGAAAATGGTTCAAGGACATACCTACAAACGAAAAAGTGACAATATTTACCAGCCAGAGCTGCAATCATCTGCTCTGATGTTGGTTCTGGGTGGTTTCTTAGCAAAGTGTATATGGACATCACCATTCCAGGGGTGCAGAAACCACACTGGGAACCATGGCACTTGGCAAGCCTTTCCTGAAAAGAAACACCACAAATAGCACTCCTTCCAGTGTACGTCACCATTCTAATGAACTCTCTCTTAAACAGGAGACACCATACCAAATGTTGTATTCATAGTAAATCAGACTTTTTAAGCAAAACAATTTAAGCAATGTCAAATAAGAATAATTATTTTGGGTGTGATGCCCGGCCACATCTTACTAAGGAAGCTAATTAACCTTCAGTGGACTTCTGTCTTTTTTGCCTTTATACTAGAACATCAGCTAAAGGGGTATTGTTCAAGATGCGCCATTAGCCCAAATAGAGCACAAGCCTGATCCACTCCAACAATTCTTACATATCAACTATTTGATCAGGCTGTTAGTATTAAAGCAAGATCCATCTTGAGCCATATCTCAACAGCCTTGATCAACCAACCATCAGAAACTTGTGTTGTCTTCTGTTATCATTTAGCAGGGAGAATAATCATCATATGGAATTCCCATGTCCTAAAAGCACTGCCACTCAAGCCAGTCTATACAAAGGAAGAAATGAGTAATCCTCTTACACAGTGATACTGTACTCTCACCTGAACTGGATGAACCCTGGTTTTTGTACTTCCAACACCTTCTACTGTGGTCACTGCTGCACCATACAAAGAGCAAATGGGAAGCAAACATGCATTTGCTGAATAATGTCTTTGGAACATAAAGGAGAAAAAGAACATGAATATTATTTTATTATAATAAAGATGCATGAATATTATTTAGCTGTCAATCAAGACATAGCTTATATTTACAAAACAGTCACTATCAACATTTGGAATGAGAAGAGAATAAGCTTTAAGGAAGGGATCACTTATTAGCTGTGTCTCTTGTCCCCAGTAAAAAAAAAAGTATCTATGAAGACAGTTCTGTAGAATTCATATCTTCCTTGATACTTTAGTCTTTTCCAATTGACCTCTTATCTCTCGTGCCCACAAGGAACCTGTCAAGCATATTTTGGAGGAGGAAGATGGGGAAGGGAGGGTTGGTGTAGTTGTTTGAAGGAAGTAAAGAATTGCTGCTGCAAATTTATAATCAAATTTCTGACCCAGAAGAAATTCTCATGTAAAATAAATATCATTCTAAATAGGAACAACATACCAAAATGAAAATTCTTCAAAGCTTTTCATCATTAGCAATAAAATATTTTGTTTTACTATAGTTGAAATGTTTCTTTTCAAGTGTCATTCTGACTGTTTTAATTTCAACTCTTACAATAACTTTAAGCATTTTCATTTGCATTTCATTCCAATGTAATGCAATTGTCAAAAGGAACAACTGGGACATTTTGACCTTTTCCCCACCTAAAAAAAATATTCAGTTGACAATGACATGTTACCATTTAACAATTTGACTAGGGTTTTCTCAATTTAAAAGTAATTTATTCCAGTTTTTAGCTTGATGAAACTCAGGTTTTGAGTTTCAATGTCCTCCTTTTTGTGGGTGGGGTGTAGGGAGGGACTTCAGTATTAAAGGGATGGTAAGACTCAAACTTCTGCCTGCGCTATCTTCCCATCAGTCATATGACAGAGCTGCAGGTAGGCACCATATTCCAGTGGTTAATACAAAGGGTATTAAATGTATGCCTCCTAAAGAGAAAACTCCTCAAAGGAGCTGTCAGCATATATGAGCAAATTAAGCATTTGAGCATGGTATTTCAGCAAATTTACTACATAGCTGAATTAACACTATTTTTTTACAGTGTTCTCTTTTGGATTAAAGTGATCCTTCCTTTGGATTCTTTTACTATTAAGTACAGATTTTACAACTTTGTTTTTACAGTTTCATATCTAGAAATGGTATCTACAGTCGTAAAATTCTATGTGTTTTTCAAAATTTTCTGTTAAGAATACCGTATCTTCTTCGAAGCTGGCTCATAAGTTGATATCATCACTGTGCAGGCACCACAACCACCTCCTCCACAGCCATACTTAGTTCCTGTAAGACGGACTAAAAATACTGTTATTAGGGAAAAAAAAATATCAGGTTTCATTTTGGTCTTTATTCTGCTCAAATGCTTGAGGACACCTTTTTTCCTAAACTGCTAAGGAACACAGAATCAGTTTGGTAAGACAGCATATGTATCAGACTCCTTTCTATGTTGGATTAAAATTTTCAGTGAAAATAAGATTGAACCTAAGGAATGACATGATCAAAATCCTATTCCCAAGAAAACAGAAAGCTTGATTCTGACCTTCTTTTGGAAGAGGAGTAAGTTGGGACAGAAAGAGGAAGTGAAAAATAGTTTTCCAAGTGAAAATATGAAAGGAAGAAACGTGTAATGGGCAAAATAGCTACATATCTGAAGTTCCAGTGGAACACTAAAATTAATATCTCAGTTTTTCCCAGAAGGCCCATTTATAGTCCAGATATTAACCTTGCACCTCATCTGAAAGATCACACTTATGAGAGAAGTGGTCATTTCTATGAATCTGGAACAGTGACCAATCTGAAGCTGTGAATTGACAAACAGCTAATTTAATGTTCTACAGCCACCAAAAGGAAGATGTCTTACTCCCCATTTCTTCCCCCTCTTCCCAATGTTACCTGCTCCAAAACCCAAGACCTCTTGCATCAAGTCTTTTTCTTACCAATCCCTTCCATGACCTAATGATGAGCTGACTAACTAGCGACTGACTCCCTAATCCAACTGAAAGTCTCTGTTTTTCCTGGATTAGTTTTCTGCTGGCCTAATGAGTGTAATTAGTACACAGAGAGGTCTGAGGAACTCCACAGCTGGCACAAGATGCAGGAAGAGAACTGCCTACCAGGAGCTGGGAATGATGGAAGGTATACAGGCCGTCTTCTTTTCACACCACATCATCAAAAGAAAAAAATGTTTGTCAATGTGAGGGTTAGCATTCTTCACTTGCAGTAAAGCTTTGAGATGCTTTAAGGTCTTATCTAATTAAGCTCTACCACTTTTTCCACTCTAAAGTGCTTTACTGAGAGCCCTTTCACAGACATACTATCCTGTCAGATAAAGCAAATACATTTTAAGATACAGTTTCTTCCCTTCATGCACTATTTACTTGTTAATTTACAATGGGGCTTCCAGTTACAAAAAGTGGTCTAATGTGCCAATTCTATGGCATTTAGCCTCAAAAAAAGGATGACAGGATGCTCAGAGAGGTATTATACCGCACCTTGCAATTATAAAACACATTACTGGAAGATGCTACAGTTCCTCACGCTCACTCAGGCAACCATTTCATATTATAAAGAGTTTAGCAGCATCAGCTTAAGATATTTCTGTCCTGTATTTTTGTTCCCTGACATTATTTTTTGTCTCTTTACCAAAGTTAGCTGTCCCCCAGCTATGTTAACTCAACTATATGTGGAGGCTTGCTGTGAAAAGGATCAGTTCCTGTAACTGGCTAACAAAGTAGTCTCAGACACAGCTGGGCAGGTACATCTCGGGGAATAGCACACCACCATACATATCTAAGCAACAGAGGGCAGGAATACTACAGGTTGACATTTAAACTGTGCAGTGAAACCAACTAGCTCCTGAAAAAAAGTTAATCCCATCTTCATTTTATAAGCAGGGTACAATGATACAGAAAGATTAAATGATTTTTCAAGGTGTCAGAACAAGGCAATACAGAATTAGATTACCTCACTCACCAATGCACTTTAACAATGAAGTACAACTCTTGTGGTAGGGCTGGTAGTGAGCTACTTGGTGGGTCTTGGTCTCTTCTCCCAAGTAGCAAGTGATAGGACAAGAGGAAATGGCCTCAAGTCATGCAAGGGGAGGTTTGGATTGGTTATTAGGAAAAATTTCTTCACTGAAAGTGTTATCAAGCACTGGAACAGGCTGCCCAGGGGTTGAGTCACCATCCCTGCATGTGTTTAAAAGACATGTAGATGTGGCACTTGGGGACATGGTTTCGTGGTGGACTTGGCAGTGTCAGGTTAATGGTTGGACTCGATCTTAAGGGTCTCTTCCAACCTAAATGATTCTATGATTCTACTTTTTCTAACCCGATAAGAGTCTGAAGTTGTTCAAATTACTGAAGAATAATTTCATGACCACCATAACTACAGCAACCTATTCTGCTCCAGACTCCCCTTTATGACTGACCAGTAATAAACATGTTTCGACTTAAGTTTTTCTCTGACACAAATGTAAACTCTCCCGTGTGAATTCTATAGTATGCAGTACATCACTTGCCCTCTGGGGGTATGTTTTGTGAGACAGTGTAGGAAGCTGCAAAAAGGGAGATTCTGCTCTTCTCCACATCTGCTTCCTGCTCCCAGCTGGGAGTCCCTACACACGTGTTCAGAATATTATGCAACAGCTTCAGTAAACACTGGGAATAAGCTTGTGGCGCAGCAGATTTTGGAAACCTTCTAAGAACAGTTGAGAGCAGACACACGGTCAAGTGTCTGAAATGGTGAAGAGAAAGAGAGCAAAAGATCAGAGCAAGCACTGCACAATTTGTAGCAACCCAGAAAGCCACTGAGCTGTGGACTGAAACCAAGACAGGAGGAAAGAACCTTGTCTGCAAAGACAAAACTGGCAGCGTGAGAGTTCTAGCTCTCTTAACCTCTGTCTTGTCTAACTAACTTAATTTTTTTGTTTTAGAAACATACTTGTTCATATTTACTTACTATTAAACCTGGGTTTTGAGTTTAGAGATCTGTTTGGAGTTCTTATCATAAGAAAACATAGATTACCTCAAAATTCCAGCTGACTCAGGGTCTCATCACAAGATCTCCCCTTTCCTGGGAGAGAGACTTGTACAAAACTTGGAGACTCCTATTCTGTCAAGCTTTATGTATACTGGCCAAAAGGTTCTTAGGTTCTTTATGGGGGGAGAGGGGAGGAACACGGATACATACATACATACATACATGGCATAGGAAACTAGGCTAAAAATACAGCAGCTCACAGAAGAGTATTTGGCTTAAGAAAGACACATCATTTATTATGGTTGTTTTATCTTAAGGGAGTCACAACTTCCTTAACCAGGTAAATCACCTTTTAATTATGATTTATGAGAATTTTGCTCAAATAAGGCTTTCAAATGAGTGACCTAAGGGAACAAACAAGAAAAGGATACGTCTCTTTCGCAGATAAGACAACAGCATTTGTTCAGGATCAGCATTTTTCTCTACTATCTGCAGTAAGAAACGAAAAACAAGGTTTAACTGAAAAACTAAGTCTTTTCAAAATTCAGGGCAGAGACTACATTCCCACAAAGCCAGAAGAGAATCCTTCTCTGGTTCCCTCTCATAGAGCTACACTAATTGCCAAAGACCACAGAGCAGTTTGGGCTCCTTCTGGAAATTCCCTCTCACACAGATAGGTTTCCAGGAAAGAAGTCCCAGGGCACCTTGCAACTACTAAAAATAACTGCTGCTCAGTGAAAAGGTATTTATTGTCAGCCACGCTAGAAATAAAAACACAGCAGAACTTTGCTACAACAGAGGCAGCATAGCATAAAGAATTAATGATTTGCAGATTTTAGAGTCTCCCTGGCACTGTAACCTACTGGAATGAATACTAGAGAAAGCCTGTAAGGCTATCAGCAGGAACCAGTTTTCTTCTAGCTTTATTTATATAAACTTTCCCTTGCTGTAATGGACTGACAGCGGGGAGCAACAGAAATACCTACATTCTTGATCAATTACAGTATTTCTTATTCTGTTGCTTAGAATCAGCTAGTTCCTTCCAGTTGCATTGAATCAACCAGTTTAATTTTGTTCTTGCAATACTATCTTTATGTTGGCCAGTAGTCCATATTTTGGCACCTGAGTCTTGCTGAATTTCTGTTTTGCCTCTGAAGATCTGATGCCATCTGATACCTCCTCTCTGATACCATCAAAGATGAGAAGCCAGGCACATACAAATGAAGCACGAGTTGCTCACCAGCCAGATTTGATACCCAGCTGAAAGTCCGCTTCACTTTGATGTGGTTTTTTTCTCCCCAAACGCAGCACAGCTAACTAAACTGGGATGTTGTAATCATGTTTGTCCTCTTCTGCTGCTTCTCCCCTTCCAACAGCACTTGCTGTACGCAGAAAAGTGTTAGCTAACTAAAGTAACACTTGGAGGCTGATTGGCTTCTTACGCAGCACAGAGGAGATGGGAAGGAACGCATCTGAAGGCTCGTGTGAGGATTCGGTTACACTCCCATGAGGAAGAAAGGAAACCAAACAGCCTTCGCGGTTACTTCTGGAACAGGAGCCCCCCCTTTCTCCACACTCTTCCCGGGCAACACTTACCTTCCTCCCATTCACATAGAAAATCAGCTCCTCAGTCCCCGCCGCCCCTTGCAGAGACATTGTACTCCAGCCCCGTAACCAGCAGCTGCCGGAAATCCCCGGCAGCCGCCGCAGCTGGAGAGCCCTTAGCGGGCGGGGGCGGGGCAGCGCCGCAGCGGGGCGGACGCGGCGGCGGCGGGCGGGGAGCGCGTGGGAGCCCGCGGAGGCAGCCGCGTCCGGCGGTGCCGAGCACCGCGCCCCGCCGCCGGGAGCTGCGCGGCGGAGCCCCGACAGCTACAGGTCAGTCGTTCTTAACATTCAGAGCTAACCGCGATTTTTTTACGGGATCCTTTTAAGGTACCTTCAAACACGAAGACGTGCCTCACGCTTTCTCAAAGGACGTACGCCTTCCTCCAGAGCACAGTGGCAACAGTAGCAACGCGAACTGTTGTTGCGTTCTGACGATAAAAGCTCCAAAGGTAATTTTAAACTGTGATAAAATCCAGCAAGGTAGTGATCGTGAGCCCAGCGGGAACTTTGCATGAATGGGCACTCGCAAAATGATCGGCAGTAACTTCCAGGTATATAACCATTTGTAAGGGGTACTTGGGCAAGCAAGGGTTTACAGAATCATAAATATTTTCCTCTTCCTGTTTAATCTAAATATATAGGATCAATTTTCCTACAAATTTTAAAACAATCGAAATCTCTATGAGTGGTAAACTAAAATACTAAATGTAAAAAAAAAATAAATACAGATTGAATAAACATGAAAAAAAGCAACTTTGAAGCTATAAAAAGTTCAAAGTACCTTATCCTTAGCAAAATAATCTTAATCCCTGTGACAGCTACAGATTAATTTTTATCTCAAATGTCACCAGCTGTTTTTACAACTTTTTCCTGGCAAGAGCTTCTAATATATCAACTAATCTGGTAAAACCAGCACATTTAGTGAAGATTCAACAGGCAATGTAACATTATTTGTGCAGTACCTAAAGTAAGCAACCATTTTGCAGAACAATTAAAAGAACTGCATCCTAGAAAACAACAAAGTCAATTTTCCCTGTATATAGAACATCAATTTGAGCAACAAAACCAGTAGGGATGGAGAAAGCAAGGAAAGAAAGGCAGTAGCAACAATAATATGATTTCAGAGTTACTTAAAATAACTTCTGCACATCTTCAGGTCATTTTCTTTATCCTTTGTTACTTTGAAAGATATCTACACGAAAAGGAATGGAAGAAGCTAAGGCATAAAGCCCTAGGCCTTATACTTTTATTGAAAATTGCATGCTTTTATTTGGAACACCATAGCAGTCTAGCTGGTAATACCTGAGGCTGTGTGGAACAACAGGACCTTCACTGAAAAAATAATTAAGACCATCTCCAAAAAGATTAGTTTTTTCTGAGTAAATGAAGCAGGGGATTCTGTTTCTAGCTTTCAGGCAATAGAGAGAAACAACCACTCAAAAAACCACTGTTTTGCTGCTGCAGTGCCAGCACAGGGAACACAAGTTGTAACAGATACTTCTGTTGCACTTCTAATGACACAGCTGGTGATGTTGATAAAACAGTGAAAGCTAGCAAGAACATTTCAATTTAAAAAAATCCCAATTAATTACAAACTTGGTAAAATATGGAAGAAAAAAGGTATAAAAATATTATATGTGTAATTCCTTTTTAAATAATATTGAATCAGTATAGAATCTATCTTCCCAACCATTTCTGCACCTCTTTGTAACAGTCATGCTAATGTAATGCCGTACACAGCATGTTTCAGAAAGAAAAAGGCTGTTTGCTGAAACTTCTCAGATAATCATTTTGACAGCTCTGTTTTGCAATACAGATCACATTGCCTGGGTGATGAGGTCAGTTTCATATTGGAAGAATTTTCATACAGATGGAATACTTTTTTTTCCTGTGAGGTTCTATATGAAAACATCTCATCCTTATTGCTGTACATTTACAACCTTTGCATGGTCTCTGGAACTGGTGACCACAGACAGACAAGCTCTCTGTTTAGGGGATAAAGGTCCCCTATGTAAACTACCTCACTAGTGGCATACTTAACTCCAAATTCATATATGGAATGTTCTACAGGATCCTGGGAAAGCTGCCTTGGGGCTACAGACTGTCATAAAAAAACAACAGAAAGCAGTTGTGGTATTAGTTAAATATTTGTAAATAATGCTTTTTTGCCTCTTACTGTTTATGGTTGTAGTTCAAGACTTACATGTAGAATGGACACACCTGAAAGCTATATCCAGGAGTCCATTTCAATGTGTACGACTCGTTTTTCTGTCAAAATATGCAGCTGAAATTCAGGCAACTTACAGGAGAACAACGTAGGTTCCCCTTGATGAATTTCATGAGATTGCTCTTGGCCCATTTCTCCAGACTGTCCAGGTCCCTCTGAATAGCAGCATAACCATCCAGTGTTTCAGCCACTCCTCCCAGTTCTGTATCAACTCCAAATTTGTGTAGGCTGCACTCTGTCTCATCATATAAGTTGTTAATGAAGATGCAGTACAGCCCCCAGTATAAAACCCTAGGGAGCTCTAGGGTTTTGCCTCCAACTGGACAGTATGCTGCTGATCGCAACCCTGTGGGGACTGGCAGTTCAGCCAGTTTTCAGTCCACCTCACTGTGCATTTAACTAACACATACTTCATCAGCTTGTCTGTGGGATGTTATCAGAGATAATGTCAAAAGCCTTACTAAAGTTGAGACAAACAACATCTACTGCTCTCCCCTCACCCACCAAGCTAGTTGTCTCATTGTAGAAGGCTATCAGGTTAAAAGAGCATGATTTCCCCTTTGTAAATCAATGCTGACTACTCCCAATCACCTTCTTGTCTTTAACAGGTGTAGAAACAGTTTCCAGGACTATCTTCTCCATCAACATCCCAGGTTACAATGGAAGCTACAATGAAGTACAAAGCATACAGTTTGGTTTGGTATTTTTAAGAATATGTTATAAATTCAAGAGTATCAGTACCGTATCAGACCAAAGGTCTAGCTACCCAAAAAACTGGTCTCTGAAAGTTTCAACAGTGAATGCCCTTGGAAAAAGTATACAGATTGGTCAAATGCATAGTAAGGCTTCTTCAGAATACTCTTCCAGACTTCAACAGTTTGCAATTCAGGGACATTCTGTGCCAGAAATAGTGTTTCTGGTAATTCCTCAGAGATTTTTCTTCCATTAATTTGTCTGATCAATTTTTAAGCCCTTGTAAACTAATAACATCCACTCCTGTAGTAAGGAATTCCTCAGTGTAACTGCATACTGTGTGAAGAACCACCTTCTATAACCTAAAGAAGTTAACTTATTTGTATCTCATTAAAAATGAGCTACGGCTATCTTGGTTGCAAAATGAACCTGAACTTATCCGATGTAATCTGTAAAAGTTGTGTGGGCTGTGAACTATAGCCTGCAGCTGGCAGCATCTACGATTCAGATAATACCAGAAAACTCTCTGTCAGCTGACAGTGGATTATGGAATGCAGAAGTGATTCATGAGAATCCAGAGGGGAAGCAGAACAAAACCCGATAGCTGAATGGTATGATGTGGTTGTATTAGTTGTCACACTAACACTCTCTCAATTGGAAACTCAAGGTGTTGATTTGTCTGGATCCTATTTACTACTGAATTTCTATTGCAATGCTATTTTCTTTCTGGCTGCCTCTGGCGCATACTCTGGACACTAGAATTCTCTCTGTTATTCCTCAAAGTGAGACTTCCTCATTCAAATTTCAGTATGATTCTGTCAAATCCAAAAGTCAGCTATCAAAAAAAAAAAAAAAATACTGTCTCCATCTGTTTCAGTGGATTTATTAAAATTTGGGATGCTTGTGTCTGTTCCAGCCAGCACTGAGAAATGGTTCTACTCATGGTAAATATGAACAACTCACATTAAAATTCCCAAAAGTGATTTATTTTTAATTCTTGTTAAAATGTACACTTTTCCTACAAATTAAGAAGTGCTGCAAACCCTTTAAACAGATTATAAATTACTGACCAGAAATGCAAAACACGAGTGGAGCCTAACCTGTATTTGCCGTCCTCAGTAAAGTATCCTGTGTCCTTTGTATAGGGGCTCCTTTCCAGGAAATTCCACTTTGGAAGACCTTTACTAATCAAAGAACAATAAGCACTCTATACTGCTAAACTTTTTTTTTTTTTTAAATTGTACCCATTTTAGAAGTATTGTTCATCAAGGCAGTTCTCTTGTCTTCTTCAAATAAATTTTGATTTACTTTTAAAACTTCTTTTATTTTTTACTTTATAGACTGGGGAATCCAGAAATTGTGTATCTGTAAACTGATCCCCACGCCTTAATTTGCTGTAAACAAAAGAAATAAAAGACATCATGTATGAATATCACGAAGCACCTATGTAACTATAATTATAATAATGATGTAATTATAGTAACAATCCCAAATGGTAAATACTCTCAATGAAAGCTTGATACATGAAAGAAATTAAATTTATGGAAAATAAATATGTCTGAAATAGCAAGGCATAGATAACTACTATTTTCCAAAATAATGCTAAAAATAGTAGTCTTTTAATGTGGTTTTTTTTAGTTTACCATATTAATATGTGAGTAATCATAACTTATTCCTATAAGACAAAACTCAAAAATTACTTAAACCAAAAGCTTAACAGCATCCATTCAGGACAGTACACTTGAAAATAAAATATAAATAGGAAACAGTAATCTAAAATCTTGAGTGAGATCCACACTTTTTTCTGTTACTAGTTACTGTCTCCCTCCAGAAATACAGAACCTTATCATTGTGGGGTAAAAGAGGAGAATGTGTAAATATCACAACATTACAGCATTTTAGCATCCTATTAAATTAGTAAAAGAAAAATGTAACTCTAATTCCTTTGCAGTTCTTTTACAAGCTATCTGGCATAAATATTTCTGAAAAGCCAACGGTAAAGTGAAAAGACACTTCCTCCATTCCTTTTAGCTCCTATTTCTCCTCAGTCTCATTGCTTCAATGAGAAATTGAAGTGGCACTTGGAAATCCTGCCACACTAACAGGAAACGTTTTATATCAATACTGAAGTATCTTTGCAAAAGAGAGAGTGCAACTTCTTATTTGGGGGTTTTAATAGCAAATCTTTAGTGGGGATAGTTATGTACTCAAAAAAACCAAACAAAAACCCTAATTTACATATACCTACCTGTTTAGATTGGGTTCTTTGTAGCAAATAGTGGTTATTCCTCGTCTAGATGGTGCTGCTGAGTTTTCTTCTAAGGTTTTGGAGGATTTAGGTAAGGAAGTGTGGGATCGTATACTAGTATTTGTCAGATCTTGTAAAGCCATACTCCCTGTGAATACAGTAGTTTAAATGCCCCCTTTTAAATATTTTCTGAATCTTTCAATTCATACTTATTTTTAATTAGTATTTCTTAATTCAGGTACTTTGGCTACTGCTCCTACTCTAAAGATGCTAAAAAAAAGGGGGGGGATAGATGAGCAAAGAAAATGACACTACAGCAGCTTTCAACCTACACAAATTTGGAGCTGTCTGAGGTCTGCCATGGCTCTTGGGACATTTTAAGAAAGCCCTATAAGCACTGTAATTTGCAGCTAGCTGCTTAAGATTCCCAGGAGTTATTGCATTTAAAAAAGTAAAACTGCACACAGCTCATAACGTTGAATGCAGGGGCAGGGCATGCTGTATAATCTGAAGATTCAACCTGTACAAGAACAAGAGTTCTCTAGTACTGCATTTTCCAACTTTACCCTTGCTCTTTGAGCATACATGCATAAAATGAGCACAGCAAGGTGATTAAGTGAGCCTCCTTATCTTCAAAACTGTGTACTACCAAACTATTTACAATGCCTCGTAGTTTGAACCACTGAACATGTCCAAGAGGAATACTCCATAAAAAAGTAACCAGCCTTGGTAGATGTACTATTTGTGTCAGCTTTCTGTAATCCTTTAAGACCAATTCGGAACACCAGACTAAACAATCAATATTTAATTTGGAGACAAATATTTTGATAACCTGGGAGAAATACTGAAGTTATTACTTAGCCAACATTTCAAAAAATTCTAAACCATTTATAGATCATAGTCTCTCTGAAAAGCACTAAGATTTAATGCAGACAGCAATCCAAGATGAAAGAAATACTCTTCATCTGTATTTCTTAAAAGTTCTTCCAAGAGTGTACATTCCTCACTGATACACATCAAGTTTTAGATTTACTGCATCCAGATGAGAATGTTTGGAATGTAGTTTTCCAAAGGAACTGAATTTGAAACTCTCCTGTCTTCATTTCTTGAGTTTGAACGCTTTACCTTAAATCCTCTGTGGCAGCAAATGGATGCTATTGATCTCATAGAGGAAATTCATACACATATGGGATAAATGATGAGGTTTTTGTTGCGCTTCTCTTGAGACTAATAAATTATATCACTGTATATTTTCTTACCTGTCCAAAAAGTGAAGGTTTTCTTTCTTTATTATGGCATCTGAATGCCTTGTACAGTCTAGCATACACACTCTTAACTGATGGTCAAGCTGATGGTACTGTCCTCAAGTTACAGCAGGGGAGGTTTAGATTGGATATTAGGAAAAATTTCTTTACTGAAAGGGTTGTCAGGTATTGGAACAGTCTGCCCAGGGAAGTGGTTGAGTCACCATCCCTGGAGGTATTCAAAAAGCACGTAGACAAGGCACTTCAGGACATGTTTTAGTGGACATTGTTGATGGTTGGACTTGACAATCTTAGAGGTCTTTTCCAACCTAAATGATTCTATGATTCTGTGATTCTATGAATTACTATTGCCCCGTAGTAGAACTCTGTGCTGAGATCAAGTGAAATATCTCAGTGGGTAAGACTGATCATTTCATCAATAGTCCTCTGAAATGTGTTAAGCAGAGTCAAAGTCAGAGCTTCTTCATTGGATTTCTGCTAACTCTACTTCTAATTATGAGAGACATTATGGTGACTTTGGGCTGCTTGCAGCAAGTTCCTCCTGATTTATGAAGGCAAAAGAAAAACATTGTCTTTTCAAGGAGTTCATTAAGGAAGAGCAATGCTCATTTGGTTTAAATGAGAGGGCTTTCCAATCATGAAAAACCTCCAAAGTTTGGCTGCCTCGCAAATCAATCTTGAT
Source organism: Haliaeetus albicilla (assembly GCF_947461875.1). NCBI lineage: Eukaryota > Metazoa > Chordata > Aves > Accipitriformes > Accipitridae > Haliaeetus > Haliaeetus albicilla. Next base: position 31,680,426 of record NC_091486.1, read on the forward strand.
TTGTTCTAAAGTGCAAGTAAACTGTTATTCTGAGCTTTCCTAAAGCTTAAGGTTAGAGATCAGGTCAGCTTCTTTTTAAGAAGTAAGAGTTTTGAGACATCTATGAGTTTGCATTATCTAGGAAAGCTGGATGCTTTCAGTGTTAATATTTATGTTCACACAGATGCAACTACATAGAGACTTTCATTACAGGAGACTTTCAAGTTATATTTCTAAGTACAGCTCAAGGTAGTGATCAGAAGAGCTGGCATCATCAGAAAGGATGGCATTTCCTTGCTTTCTTTTAATTCAAGACACCAATTTGGATGTAGGATGAAAAATGAACTGGTTTTTGAACTATGCTTAAATGGGTGAAGATCAAATAATTAGCTTGCTTTTAATGTCAGTAGTCTTTGATACTGCTGATCACAAGGGTTTACTAATTTATCATTAAAGCTAATAAAATTATTAGATCCTTTTTCTACCTTCCAAAGAAGGAATCAAAGATGAGAAGATGCAACTGCAAATTACCAGGACTAATATGACGGTCTAATTCTGCCAGTATTCCTATTCTGTGGTGCTGTAAAATAGGAGATTTTTTTTTTGCCATTGTGTCCTAGCATTTAAATGAAGACAAGGCGGTATGTGCTTGATAGTTTGGGATTCAAACTATTAATTTGAGCTAGGAAACTGTCTAGGTGTTGGGACATTCTCAGAGACAATGAAGTAAACTTGGTGAGAATAAATATGTTTACAAAATAGACCACTCATGCTACAAAACTTCAAAGCTACATTTTAAAGCATATTTAAACTCTAGCATAGACATGATAGTCACATATTCCTTTAGCTCCCTTACAGTAATTTCATTGTATGACAGAAAAATCTAAACCTATCTTCCAGACTACACTGAAGTTTGATTATTGTCTTAACTTAATGTATCTTACTTAAAAAAGAGGTTGTCATGTGAAAGTTTGCTTACAGGTAGACTAGAGGAAACCTGCTCAAAGTACTTTTTTTTAGACCTCAGAATTGCTGTTGAATTGCAGTGTTTCTAAACACATACAAACAAAATCTTTAAGTCCAGCTATGTTGTCCATTTATGAAGGGAACAGTGTAGTTCACACTCTTATTTCCCTTGTATAAAAGCCCAAGCTATTGTATCTTTTCTATTCCCAACTTTCTGAATTCCATCACGTTCTTTGAAAAATGAATACATGCTCCAACTATAATTGCTCCTCAAGAATGTAGACGACTTACAGCTGCCCAACTAAATGTCATCTTGGAATATATTAAAAAGTAACAAGGATATTAGTTACCACACTTAAAGATATTGTGACTGAAATATCATATAGAATATGAATAATTTTAGTGATTTTCAGTCTTACCTTTTTCCACTCCTGTTTTATCCACTCTAAGCAAGCAATAAGACTAGGATGGTGTTAAGAGAAGATACCTTACCACTATTTCAGGCATTTCCTAATTCAAAATGCCATTTTTTTTTCTCACCCATACACTTACCATGGCAAGGTGTCAGAGTCTTTTTGTAAGCCTCTTTAGAAATATGATCTGGTTTTTCTTCTGCTTTTCCAGTATCCAGTGCTTTATTATGAGCATTTTCCCCACAGATTTCAGAGTTTTTCAGTATAGAGAAGTTCATGGAAGCATTGTGGTTATCAAAAGCTGGGAGCTCCACATTGGAAAGACCTTCCTGGAGAAAGCTATCTACATTGAATGGCATATTCTTAGAACATTCGACAGGTAAGAATTTTAAAAATTCTGATTTTTGAACCATAGGGTTTAACTTGCTCATAAAGGAATCTATCTCATGAGGGACTTTCTGGTCATCCAAAATATTCTGCCTCCCCTGATCAATGTGCCTGAAATAACTTTTTTCTGGTCTGGTCTCAGTACTATCAGAACCAAACCTCTGTTTCTGCTTTACCTGATTATCAGGGGAGTTACTAATGTGAGGGTTTTTATGTGCCACTGATGATGAATCTGCTTTCTTTAATGTATTAGCATCATCCTCAACTTGTTCTTTAGCTTGTGGTGTATTCATAGCTACACCACTCTGAGTAACTAAAGCTACTCGCATTTGCTGAGTTTCAGTTATTTTATTTCCACAAATAGCCTCTGCATGCAATGCATCCTTATTTCTTAATTCTTCATTTTTACTAAGTGAGAACTGTGTAAGATTTTCTTTTGGTATTATATATGCTTTCCGGCTAGCCTTTGCCAATGTACATTTTAATGTGCCTGGTGAGAAATTGCTACTTTTTTGGTGTACTTTCTGAGTAATTTTACGAATGCTGTCACTTTCAGTTTCTCCACTGTGTCTGTAACTACTTTTTTTGTTGTATTTTCTCATTATAATATTCCTCTGGTCTTGTTTTCTCTTGCTGTCATGTTGGTGTATCTCTGTTTGAGACTTTTTTGAAAGATATTCTCCATACTGCCCATTTTCCTCTCTACAGTATTTTGCTATGTTCATTTTAGAAGGGTTTTGAAAGGTTTTCCTGTTTGGTTTTGGTCTGCTGTGTTTCTCATTTGTATGCAGAAAGTCCCACTGTAAAGGCAATACATTAGAAGTGTTATCTTGGAATGGTAAATTTTCAGCATTATCAACTTCTGGTGGGGTCTTGTTAATAGAGGAGTTTAAGTCTGCTTTTTGTATTTTGCCTGCCATGTCTTCAAACTTTTCTAAGAAAGTTTCTGTATTTGTCTCCTGTTTTCCTGGACTCGTTAAGTTAACCTGGTATGTCCTCCTAGTATCTTTAGCTTTACTTGGACAATATTGTGCTTGATAATATTTGCTGGTATTTAGCAAACTCTGTTTCCCTACAGAACTTCCTGTAGGTAGCTGTTCCATCTGACTTTGGAATAGCTGAGGTTGTGAGTCAGTAGTTTTTGAAACTTCAGTATTGTCAGCCCTAGTGTGCCCTTCTTCTGCATACAAATTTGAACTGATTTCAGTCTTGCTTTTAATTTTCTCTTTATCCTTCTTAGAATATCTTACTTTTCTGAAATTTGCTAAAATTTTATCAGAATTGGCATTACTATTTTTATTTTGGTGTAATTTATCTTTATCTTTCATTGTAACTGTGAGCAGTTCACCTGCATCACTGGCAGTCAACTCCATATCAGCATCATAAAGAGTTTCTTCAGGTGTAATCTTGTCAGTAAAAAGCAGCTTCTTAAAATCTATCTTATTTTCATTGCTAAATTTAAGAGGTGAAGGAATAATGTGAGGCAAGTCACTTGAACTTTCCTGCAAATTCATGTCATTGGTGTTGCTGCCACTTTTGATACCATGATGAGGCAGATTTGAGCTACATGTTTTATCAAAATCCTTTATAGTAGGTTGAGTTTTTGACTTACGAAGTGCTGCACGTTTCTTTCTTTCAGTCACATTTCCACAGAATGGCAACAAATTATCATTATATTGTTTTGTAAGCTCCTCAGACTGTCTTAAAGATTGTGTATTTTTGACATGAGTCAGGAAGGCACTACTGCAAGTTAGTTCTGGGCACAACTGATTTTCTGCAAAGAGAAAAATTTCAGCAGCTTGGGGAAAAAAGAATATAGTATAGTTATCAGTTATTACTGAAGGTTGGACCAGCAGCATGGAAAATTACAAACTGCATTTTTTTTATTTTTTTTTTTTACTGAATACACACATTCTGTGGTTGGTCCTTAAAAATTTAGTTAACTAGAACTAATTTCATATTTTACCAAAGTTGGACTTTTGAAATTGGGGATAAAAATGTATTCTTCTATAACTACTTCAGTTATTATTTGGTTATCTTATCAAAGTTTTATTCTGTTCACATTAATTTTGTTACATTTCAGCTGTGTTTTTTCAATAAACATTATTCTACAAGTGATTGTCAGGACATCTATACTTATGGGTGAGCATTCTATTTTTTATTAGTTTATCACAGTTTTGGAATCTTACTATACCTTCTGTATCGCACATCAAGTAATGAATTATTAAATACTAATTCTCAGATAGCTCTGAAAAATAAGTCACCCGCACAGGAATACATCATACCTTTTAAAAATATTTTTTTCTCAACAGGTGTTTCCACTGGGTCTGTTTCCATTAGCTTTTGACTATTTGTACCAGAAGGCAATGATAATGCACACTTGACTTGATCTGCATGCATTTCCTTTGACAGACTAGCAATACCCTTGTAAGAATTTGGTATTTCACACACAGAAGGCCTATCTTGCTGGTTTCCATTAGCTGTTGCAATTAAAGGAAGCTTCACCGGCAGTTCTACAGATCTGAAAAGAGGAAGTTTTACTGTGCAGATTTTTATTACATTTTATGCCATAACAATCCATTGTTTAAAACATTCCCTTAATAATGTATAAAAACAGAAATCATGAACTCAGGTATGAAATCTGGTTCTATCTTAGGGGCAAATGTATTTTTTATGATAGAGAATCCTGCTTTTTGCTGGTGAGTTCCCATGAAGAAAGCAGCAGGTTATTCAAACACAAGTTTTGTCTACGTCTCCCCCCCCCCCCCCCCCTCCCCAAGTTGCAAATAGGTAATTTCTGAATTAGACAGGAAATTGTTTCTCATTACCTCAAAAATGTCTAGGACAATATACAAAGATTAGTTGTAAAAAAAATCCAGACACTTATCAATGTCCGCATTTAATATAAACACTTACCGAGCAGACTGACATGCACTCTTGAACTGGTCATCAGTAGGGCTACTTGGACCAGCTGACAGAGGAAGAGAACTCTGAAAATTCTTTCAAAATAAGAACAGTAGGGAAGTAGAAACAGTTGAATATCCTCTTATGTTTTAAGTATTGGAAATATCCACAGGAAAAAAAAAACAATGAATGGGAAAAAATAGAAGTACTGATGAAAGCTAGATGATATTCAAACACACACAATAATTTTAAAGAAAAATATTTGTAGCAAAACTTATCAAAATCTGTAACCTACTTGCATCCCAAACCAATGTATAGACTTTTTAAATGTAATGCAAAGTGCATTATATATATAGATGCACAGAGCAACACTATGCAACTGTTTAGAACAGACAACAAAAATAATATTTTTTTTTAAATTAACTGTAATTTTGCCATGACACAAGGACTAACATGGACTATGTTTTCTCGTAAAGTTTCCACATGCAAGATATTTATTGCAGCACTAAGCAAGGCAGGCAAGTAGCTCGCTCATTGGTGAAGAATAGCATATACTGAAGTACTATGCTTTTTTTTTTTAACCACGACTTTGTCACAGCTAACTGACATTTAACTTTTAGATACCTTGTAAACAAGATTAAATCCTAAACTTTTAGTGCAAGTGACAGCAAAATTTAATTGATTTCACTAGGCTAGGTTTTCATCCCCAGTTTTAAGTAATTTGGGTAAATGTTTTAAAATGCATATATGATTTCAACATTGCACTCATTTAGATGCTTTGAAAATATTATCCTGGAAAAACAGTTCAATATAGTAATAGTTCAATATAGTAATAGTTCAAAAAATGTCTTACCTTAGAAAGACTGCTTATTTCTATTGCAGTTAGGAGGTTATAACTCAAAAATGCTTCTATTTCCATAAGAGTTTTATTCTGCATGTAAAAGAAAAAGTAATTTAAAAAATATATTTTAAGTGGCTTCTGGCTTAAGAAAAGACAAGATAAAAAGGTGAATCTATGTTGTAATTTTTGTTTGTTTGTTTGTTTTACACTCAGTTAAGCACAAACTGATTTTTAATACCATCTCAATACCTTTAAATATAAAGATGAAGCTGACACAAAAATAGCTATGGAAAGACATCTACACTGATGGACAAAATAGTAAGTACAAAAAAATCCTATGAAAGAAAAATCAAACATGAATAGTACGCTATCAGATGATATAACTTCACAAATCTGAGATGTATAATTTAAACCAGCATTTTAATAAGCAATATTAAGTTTCCAAAAAAGAAAAAAGCTTGGTTTAGCTGATCTCAGTTTAAATGATATTATTTGCAGCATACCAAACAGTTTAGTTTTTGGCGAAGCAGGGTATTATGAAGCTGCAGCTTTTCTACTTCCTTCTGAAGAAAAATCTTCTCATTCTTTAGCTTCCGAGAATTTTCTTTCTCCACACTCAAAGCCACAGCTAATGCTTTATTATTTTGTTTTAAAGATACTTTAAACATAGATGAGTTATCTAAAGGAGACAAGATAATATTATTTTCAATAGCTTCAATTCCAGGCCCTCTGCATGAACTATCACTATATAGCAACATTTTTATCTGTAGGTTTTGGTAGAACAATAGCAAAGCCTAACACTTTCTAATATAAAACTGTTTCTGTTGGCTGTCATTCTGATAACTTCTCTGTCAACTTCATGTTCAAGTTTATTTCATGCACGGATTCTACTCTAGTCTGAATTTTTTGGAATAAGGTTATTTTAAGAAGAAAGCATTTAAAAATGGATAGTTTCACAGGCATAAACATGTTTCCAAATTACAATAATAAAATATACATTTTACAGCTTAAAGAGTTCAAATATTTTGAGCATAAATGTGAGTTTTGACAACAGGAAGAAAAAATCTTCAAATTACAAACATACCTTCTATTGTCCTAATGAAAACCTGCCTACTCATATCTGTTACAGAATGTTTTAGGAACTTAAATTTTTTTCTTCTCCCCAGTGACACTGCGTATTACCAAGATGATTTTTTTTTTTTTTAACAGGCAGCAATTCAGCAAATCACATTAAATACAATTACTATTCCTTTTGAAGTCATACATTCTAAGTACAGTAAATGTCTTCAGTTTTATTTTAACAGGACTTACTTATTAATTTAGTTTTGATTTTAGATGCTAAGGAAACATTCCGTTTTGCAGCTTGTAATGTTCCATCCCTCTTCTTATGTCCTTTAACAGCATCCGAGGTGAAAATGGTAGATGATTTAGCAGTTTCTTGTTTATCCATCGTCAAAAGGAACCTGTACGTTGCCACGAGGAACGCCCAAGTAACACAGGGTCTTTCCCACTCTTTTTAAAACTAAGTTTCATTGCCCCTTATCAGGATTTGTTATCTCTGAAGTTGAGAAAATTGCCTTTGTTCAATTAATTCAAGCAGGTTAATGAATTGTTCCTTCAGACTTTCGTCACGTTATCATAGAGTGGCAAAATATTTACCTAATAAACATGAAGACTAAAAGGATCACAGATTTTTGATCTTGTCCTCAAGTAATCTATCCAAGTAGAAGGGAAAAAACCCCAAGGTTCTATCACTTCACAATATGACCAGACCAGCTTTTGCTTTGTCAGGACAAATTTTTCAATGGAGGCATTTACACAAACTGCATTACAAATGCTGTAAATTCAAATAAACAGCGAGGGAGACCAGCCCACAAAAGCCCAGGGAGAACAGGGAGCGGTGGGCCAGCAAACCGCTTCGAGAAGGCGGCTCCCGCCGCCCGCCGGTCTCTCCCGTCCTCACAGGCGAGAGCCCGGCCGCGCGCGCCTGCTCCCGCCTCGCCCCCGCGGCCGCCCCCGGCTGCGCGGGCGCCAACGGCCCTCGGGAGGCAGCCGTTGGGCCGAGCCGCCCGCGCGCCCCCACCCCCACGGCAGGCCGAGGCGGGGCGGGGCAGCGGGCCCGGGGGCGGGCGGGGCGGCAGGCGAGAGGGAGAGCGCGCGGCCTCAAACCTGCCAACGGAGCCGCGCCCGCCGTCTGTACTGTAGGAAGAGTTACTTAGAATTACGTCAATGGACGGCATCTGAATAAAACGATACACGAGAGCAAGAAAAGACGGCAGACTTCCCAGAGAATCAGTAACACTCTGTGCTTCGTAATTCAGAGGTAAAGTGCATAGCCAGGCTGTAACGGTTGGATACAAACCCGCTCTGTATCTACAGCCGGATTTGCACCTGAACCTACGTCCATCTTTTTTGATGCTTTGTTGATAAAGCAGGAAAGGCACTGTAGCAGTTTTGTCATGTGCATGCAAAATCACCCCTGTTAAACTAGTTCACATGTACTCTTACATGTGGTCACAGACGTTTCTTTTCAGAAATGAGATATGCATAAATCATTAACCCTTAATCCACGCTTCCAGTTCTTTAGTGACATTCCCGGGTCTTTTAAAAAGAAGCAGTGGGATGCGTGTAACTTTTCACCTACGTGTCTTTGCAAAACCATTTTAAATACTAACCATTAATAATGCTAACATTACATTAAAAAAACAAATATTCATTGCATAAACACTTAGCATCAATCTCAGTACACTGTGAGGAAGGTTGTAGGGAACTGCAGATATTCCTCTGTGCTGTCGGAGATTTTTAGGAAGAGTTTGAGGTATTTGGCTTTCAGTTCAAAGAGTTCCTTTAGGTTAAAAGGAGAAATCCATGTAATTCATTCTCAGTGGAAAGTTAAATTTCTTTCTGGCTGACCTTTAGCTATTAGTAATAGATGAAATGACAAACAATGAATAGACAGTCATCAAGACAGTTATGAAAACAACAATAAACTTAAAACCCAATAGATTATAAGCAAGTAGGCATGCTGCCTGCATACTTAGTGACTTGTAAGGGTAGGAGTCTCCAACATTAGAATTTGAGCAAGCTCACTTTTAGTTTGGTTCAGGTAATATTAGGACTGGGAATTGCAAGGAAGTATTTTAGTCTAATAAAATGCTTTTCCCCAAAATCTGTTCTGAGCCCAAAAGCCCTTGCTCTTTAACACTCCCTTCACATACATTCTCTTTCACTGGCTATGTGTGCCCAGTCCTACCATTAGTTAGGTGGGCTAAATTTGATCCAGGAATCAGTAAATTTATAGTTAACACTTTTGTGAAAATCTTAAGAGAGTTAATGTTTTAATTTATTTGGAGATTTACAGAGAGGTGGAAGGTTGAAATAAAAAACAGCATTAGGTTCCATAACGCAGTAATCATTAAAATCTTACCTTTCCGTGTGCTAACATTACAATATGCTATAAAGTAAATCAAAGGAATCACACAATAATTATCAGTGGCATTATTTGAAAATGTATCTTTATGAACTTATTATTTTCATAATCTGCTGCAAACAGCATTGGAGAGTCTCTCTTTTCTACCTTTTCTTAATTTGTGTGTGATATCTGGCACAGTTTCTCAGTGTGGCCCTGAAGCTGAGTCCCCTTAAAATACAGATTTGATTCAACACACCTTATATACCTTTGGTACATTTCCCCTTACAAGGCAGCTTGAAAGTGACTACAGCCACTGTAAAACTCTGGCCAAATAAAAGAGCAAATAACCTTACATAACTTAAAAATAGAAAACCAACCAAATAAAACTTACCTCCTTACCCTTTCCAGAAGACAGTGTTTTCCTCCAGATTCAATCATGAGTTTTCATTTCCTCCAGTTTTACAACAGTCCCAAGTCCTGACGGGGCAATCACCAATTTGCTTCCATTTAATGTTTATGTCACTACTGCGAGCAATAAATGTAAAACAAAACATCAAGTACTGCGTTTCCACCTGTGGTCATACTTTCCTTTACGCTCCACTGAGGAACTCCCACACTGTAATATTTCACATGTAAAAATCTCCAGTTAATTACCAGCCGTTCAAAGTGGGGAAAAGCTTAAAGCACTGCCAAGTTTCACAGCCTATATATCTTAAATATAGATTAAGAGCAGAATTCTGTTTTTTGGACATTTGGGATCCTATGACTGGTCTTTAAACTTAATAGAAATGAGAGGGAGTGAAGGAAAGACAAACAGACAAAGACAGATCTGTTGTAAAAGCCCTAACCATGTGGGAAGTGTTGTACTGAATTTGTATCTTACTAGATACCTGCAAATACATCTCTGAGAAAAATCTTTGTTGAGGAATTAATCCCGTAGGGTCTAGTAAAGCGTGAGCTATGATTTAAGCACTTCTGGTAGGTAGATCACGTAGAACAGCTTCTCCCTCTGTGGATTCTCTGATGTCCAACAAGACTTGAGCTCATGCTATAGTTTTTCCTGAAATTACAGCATTAAGAACACATTTTCCTCTACTCACACCCTTTCCTGCACAAGCTTAATGAAATTTCATTTCTTAATGCCTCTTCCCCCTTGTCAAATTTGACTGAAATTAGTAAATTGAAACACAAATATACAGAGGATGAGCGTGTAAGCCTGCGTTCCTTTGGAAACTAGCGAAAAACAAAAAAGTCCTTGTGTTCATTTCCCAAGAACATGCAGCTCAAAAGGCAGCTTGCTTGTGTAGGCTGATTATGCTGCATGCTTCTATACCAGGTACATGCTGTACTAAGCTTTAACAGTAACAGTATTTCAAATGGTTAAGTCTGAGGTCCAAAACTTACCTACGGCATTGTTTTTGCACTGAAACCACATATGTTGTTTTGGTCTCCCAATGCAGAAATACATAAGGAACCTTGTTCAGAATTTTGAGGCAAAACCAAGCCAGCTTAAAGGAGAAAACAAGCATGGAAAGCTGCAACTTCATTAAGTGAATGTTTTAGAGCAAGAAAGACTGGAAGTTATAACTTACAGCATATTGTAACATTTGACAAGGGTGGCCACATTTAAGTTGCAATTGCTATGTATGAACTATGCCCAGTGAGTAAGGGACAACACATGTTATATCCTTACTAAAGATACAGTTAAACCAGACACCATTATTCCACAAAAATATTATACTTATTTTTTACTTATTTTATAGGAAGTACAACATCCATGAATTATCAGTCTGTATTGCATTCAGTGGCATGTTGTAACTTGTGTGCTTATTTAATTAATTCGATATTAAGCATTAAAGACCTGGCTTCTGGGTACATTCTTAGCCAAGAACCGTTCAGAGAGCACGCGAGAGCCATGGTGCTTGGCATGCCATTTCCTCTCTCTGCTGCAACTGTCGCATGCTTAGTTGCTAAGGAAAATGAAACATTTGAAGTATTTACTGTAGCTTTAACTGCCATTCTAATGGAAATCGGCATTAAGATAAAAAGAAGCAAGTTCTAAATAGTAAGTGATCACTCAAAGTTACACAGTTTCGAAGGAATTTATTATCTCCCTACTAGCACCAGATGCAACATGACCCAGGTGGCTCTTTCCTTTAATATCCTTCACTTCACTGAAGGGAAGTCTGAATTACAAGTCTATGGTCCTAAATAGTAACTGAAAACACAGTAGCCTATGAATATTTAGGTATTTTCAAAACCAAAATGTAGTAACAGACCAGGAGACAGCAAGCTATGCAGTTGGAACTGTGGCTGCTCTGTCATTATTTGTTACACCTCCTTTGATTTGACCCTTTATAGCAAGTGAACTTGCAGTTTTAAATATCTTAAATATGGTAACAAAACACCTCCAAAGGGCAATGGCAAGTAAAAGCCCAGGATGATACAAGATGAAAATCAATAGGAATTGTAGATATAACTGAGCTAATTTGCTAAGGTAAATACAGAGAAACTATTTAAATACAATATAGGCACATTTCTTACATATGACATGTACAGTTAAATAACTGGATTTTTACTGGACTTCAGCTAGCAATTAAAATATAGTTAATATTTGGGATTTAGTTCTCTTACTATATTTTCTAAACAAATAATCAGCTTATAACTTGAGAAAGTTTGCATAAACCTCGATTTTGGCCCTGTTAACTTTTGCACACAACTACTAGTTATTTGGCAGTTGCATCCATAGGGATAGGTTCTTACTGTATGTTACAGCAAAAAAGAAATTCTTCATTTGCTTACAAAAGTGTGAACTAGACATTCAAACTTTTTTTAAAAAATACATCTGCATCTTAGAACCATTTCTCTTATGTATGGAGATTTTTCATAATGACACTGAGACAGAAGCATAATGAGAATCTAATTTTTTCACCTTTCCATTGTTTATGCATGCATTTTGGTGAGCATCTATACGTCAGACATAAGCAATTCCTTTTAATAGGACACTGCTTCTGCAAGTCTTTGTGAAATGGCTTTATGAGGGTAAAGCACCTTGCCTGCATTCATACATGCTATTTTAATGCTTTAATAGTTTGCGCCAAAAAATGCATCCAGGCTCCCCCCCCCCCCCCCAATATTTCACAGGAAAAGCAGATTAAAAGCTCTGATGCCTGCATTCATATATATTAGCTAAAACTAAATAGACTGCTGCTGGCACATAAACTAGTGAGTTGGTCTGCTCAAAGGGACAGGCAGTCACGTCAAAGTAGGCCAGAAAACACCGGCTCACCTGAGGCTAATTTTTTCTGCCTTTACCCCTCATTTTAGCCAAACCAGACTTGGAGCACGTACCAGCATCACATCACCCTGTGAAAGCACCTGTCTCAGTGCTGTGACTCAGGACGTGCAGCCGCAGGAGAAACCAGCGCCCATCGCTCGGGCTTCCACCTTGGGCTGAAGCTGCTGCCCTCGCCTGGGCTGACCAGAACGGTTCCGAGGCCACTCTGAAGTAAAATGGGAGCACTGCAGGTTAGAAGAATAGCTCAAGCTGCGATATTATCGAGCCTACAAAAAAAGCAATTGAATACACCAACTTTGAGTAAACACTTACTTGTAATTTTAAAAAAAAAACATCATCAGGGAAGGTTTCTGCCTTACAGAGCAGCCGAGTTTACGTGGGTCACCCTCACTTCAGAGGTCGCAGACACCAAAGCCGTGCCTGAGGGACGCCCGCGGGGCAAAGCGGGGGAGGCAGGGGCAGCGGAGCCATGGGCTGACCCGCCATACCCGCGGGTAGGGAAGCCCGGGCAGCCAGCGGTGCCCCCGGGCATAGCGATGGCGGCACGGGCAGACGGGCTGTCCTTCTCTCCTCTCCTCTCCTCGCTCGGCTACGGCCCGGCACTTCCTGCCGCCCGGCCGCCATTTTGCAGAGCCGGGGCGGCCCCTCAGGCGGCCTTGCTAGCTCCAGGCCCGGCGAGGCGGCCTTGCCGCGGGAGGCGGCGGCGCAGGTAATGCGGGATGGCGGCCGCCGCGCCGCGGCGGGACCCCCTTCCCGCCGGCGGCGCCGGCCGGGGACCTGAGCCGCCTTCCCCGGCTGGCTCCCGAGGGACGTGGGTGGGCTTCCCCTTTTTTTGGCGGAGCAGCGCCCCACGAAAAGCAGGGAGCGCCCCGGCCTGCTGCGGGGGCGGCTGCCTAGCTGGCTCCCCAGCGGGCTGCGAGTTCATCAGTTAATTTTGGTGAAATACTAGCAGGTGCCGGGGCGAAAGGCGCGTAGTGGGCATTGGTACCCCTCAAAGGGCATGCTCTGAAAAAACCCCAACCTTTTGAAGATTTTTCTTCTGCTTCTCGTGCCAATTTTTTTCTGCCCAGACAGGCCTCTCCCCCCCCATCCCCTGCAGGGAGCTCGAGGCAGGCACAAGTAAGACTATTTATTGGCAATGTGGCATTAATGACCTGTGAGTTTCAACAACGACTTAAAGCAGCGCTAATTGAAGATTGGATTTTAAAGAAGCCAAGGTGTTACTAGTACAAAATTACTGCATTTTTAGTGCTGTGAACTATACTCAAAGCAAGATTTCCCAGAAAGTCCTTCCAGTGCTCTGCTCACACGTACTGACCGCAAAATGCTGCTTACCCATTTGTCTCAAAAAAGTAGCCTGTGTGTTCCCTAACAAAGTAGAATGCCATAGTTTTTTATAGTAAAGGAGTAGAATATTTGGCTATTTGCACTAATACGTCTTCAGAACTGTTTTCAAAGCTGATTTACAGTATCTTGTAACAAACATAAGCATTAGCTCAGCTCTTACATATCTCGTATGTAAGACATTCAGTCTTATCTGGCATTAGATTTACTTTTGTTTGTATCTGTTACAGGTTTGAATAGCTCATAATTAACATCATCATTTGCAAATGCAATGGAAGAGGGCAAGATTGAAGACATCCAGGGTATTCTACGGCTTAATGTGCGAGGATGTTTATACACAGCCAGGCGTGAGTCTTTATGCCGCTTTAAGGATTCAATGCTAGCTTCTATGTTTAGTGGACGCTTTCCTCTAAAAGTGGATGAATCAGGTAAATATGTTCAAACTGTAAATATGACATTCTGATCAGGGAGCTCTGTGGCAAATTCATGCTTTTATATATATTTATGCATTTTATAGTATATCTCTCTTCCCAGTCTGCTGAGCATCAGTTGGCTTCTTTAATTGCAGGACGTAAACCAATTATGCATGCATGACTTTATACTTGTGAGAAATTAATCTGAATTCCACAAGACTACTCATGTTTGCAAACATACATGTTAGTATAGTGCTTAGCCCTGCCTTGTTCCAGTCCAAATTGTAGCTTTGGAATGTAATTCTTCAGTATGAATGTGAAAATAGATAAAAATGAAGTTGGCAGAGTATTTGGCATTTAACTTTGATCCTCTTTATGACCCCCTATATTCTCCAGAGGCATCTCACTCTCTCTGCTCATTACATAAGGAGATTTGGGTCTAATCTTTGTTTCAGAATACTTCGTTACCCAGTAAATACTGCATTTTTCACCACCATGGCTTGATATGAAAGTTTGACTAAAACTATTCATGGGTCAAATTTCACACTTGTTAGTGACTTGGGAATTCTGCCAAAGTATGTCCAGTTTAAAGATATGATGGATGATTACTTGTACACTTTTGAGTGTTTAAAATATCTGAAATGTTTAATACTTTTACAGGTAAGACTTTGCTACCATCTTTCAGTTGCAGTGAACAGCCTGTTGTATACAGCTGTGTATAGTTTGGTCAGTTTCTGTAGCAGTCCTTGAGCCCAACAGGCGAAGGAGAGAAAAAATACTGTAAAACAATATTCAGGGAAGGTTAGACTAGATGTATACTGGAGCTGATGCTACTTTTAACTCTTTTAAATTGCCTAGATCCAAAATTGGAAAGATCTCTGCAATAGCAAGAAAAGATTTATCTGCAGTTAGAATTAGAAATGCATCTAGAACTAGATTTTAGCATTTTAAGTGGAGTGCAGTAAAGCTGAGATTTTGTGTTGGCATTGTCCTATGCAGATTAGTGATTTCACTGAAACTCCAAAGAAATGTTTACTGCACTAAGAATTTTATCTTCAAATAACAAATATTCCAGGGAAACAAAATAGCAGTTTTGAAAGAACAGAGAAAGTATACTTACTCCTCCTAAGTAAGTAAAACTAGTACAGAAGTTTTATATAAAGGTTTTACTTAATGATTTTGTAGAATGTGACAAGTCTGTCTTCGCTTGCTGGAAGCAGTATTTTAAATAATTTTATTTATGTTTTCAGGAGCATGTCTAATTGATCGAGATGGAAGCCTGTTTAAATATCTTTTGGATTATCTTCATGGAGAAGTTCGGATTCCTGAAGATGAGCAAATTCGAATTGCACTGCAGGAGGAAGCAGACTATTTTGGCATCCCCTATCCATACAGTCTGTCTGACCATTTGGCTAATGAAATGGAGACGTATTCTTTAAGGTCAAATATAGAGCTTAAAAAGGTCTTGATATTTCTTACATTTTTAAAGATGTGATCTCTAATGCACACCATTCATTAATATCAGATACTGAAACTACAGTGTATGCAAGTTAGCTCTTTTTAATCACCATGTTAAATCACCAGTAAATTCAGAGGTTTAGGTTAAGAAATCCTAGAGTTGATAATGCAGTCATAGTAGTTCAGGACATCAGCTTTCCCCATCATTGCAATAGAGCAACAGCTTAAATTTGACTCTGTTTTACATGCAAGCCTGCTGTAAAACTTGCATGCTAGGAATGACATTGTTTAGTTCCCTATTTGGCTTCAAATTTTACTTGAGATTAGATTTGATCCCTTCAAGATGTTCTTTTTTTTTTTCTTTTCAATTTTACAAATTCATCCTAAAACTTGAAAGATAAAATGTGCTTTGCTATTTTTTTAGAACAAGAAAGAAGAAAAGAAAATTAATATATTATTTTAAATCCCAAGGTTTGTCTATTTTTGAGTCCTGTAAATTAAAAACTAATTCTAATTAACTGATTGGAAATTAACTCATATTACCAGGTATGGCTGTGTTAGTGCTGACAGTCATCTATGTTCTCGTAGTAAGATGTTGTTCTATTCTCCCTTATTCATTTCCTTTTGAAAAGCATAAAACATTTCCAGGCCTTTCAGTTTCTCTTCATGTTAGGGATTTGCCATGCCTTTAAGTATTTCTGTTGCCTTTCCGTGAATTTCTCCTAGTTTTACAATATTCTCTGTTAACATCAGATAAGAAATACTGCACGCATTATTCTAGATAAACTATACCCTTGATTTACTTGAAAGAGCTCACCAGTACGGTTAAGAAAACTTAAATATGAAAGCTTATTCAACTAAAAATACTGTATTCTTATTAATATTCTGTATTTTGTGTTTTATGTTTTTTCCAGGCTTTGTTAGATTTCTGTGATTCTTATGATTTAGTTTGTACCAAGCCTACAGTTTGGGTCCTGCACTATCTGAACACTTCTGGAGCAAGCTGTGAAAGTAAAATTATTGGTGTGTATGCCACAAGAGCTGATGGGACTGATGCAATTAATAAGGAGCTAGGAACGAAAATTCATAGTAAAAGCATTTACAAAAGGTAAGACGACTGTCAAACACATGAAAGCACTATGAAGTGAGAATGAACACTCACATATTATAATAATAGCTGAATGTTATTATATGTAGCATAATATAGCATTATTGTGGAAGGGTTCAGATTCTTTCCAGCTTTGAAAACAGATGGCTGGTACAATGGTCACATTAAACAAACAAACAAAAAGATAAAAACTAAGCATGGACTACAAGAATTTGAGAGAGTCCACAAAAGGTGGCTAGAATGCAGTTGCTGTAAGTTCTCATTATGTTTTACTTACTTGCTATTTTTAAAATGCCTCAAACATTTAAAATTACCTCCTAATTTAGGACGATATTCACCCTAAATACAGTGAATGAATCCCCATCCAGAAAAAGTTCCAGAAATATTCACAAATTTGGTTGTGATTAATGGAATTGTATTTTGCAGACAGTGGAAAGAAATACTTAACACCAAAAAGAACTGAAGATGACAGGAAATGGTTTTAATTCCTTAAAGGACATGTACATCTCTACTACACTATTAATGTATTTTTATGACAGTAATTGTAAGTTATTGGTAGACCTGTACTTCTAAGTATCTGGAAGCAATTTGTCTTTCTCTTGGTCGCACAGTACAGTGTCAGATGTGTACTTCACTGTGTACTTTTTGAAACAGGATTAAAGTAGAGCTTTTGATGTTTCATTGTCTTTATAATTAAGATGCTTATTTTCCTAAATTTAGGCTGGTAACATTAATATTTATTCCAAGAGTATGTGGACACATAGTATTAGGTATCTGTCCTCCTACTGTGTTGTCCCTTTGAATAAATGATTGAGGTTTAGAAGAATAATTTTACACCATTAATTCTCTAATTATTTTATGAACATCTATTCTTTCATGAATAACCATTTTTAGCAATAGGTGTTCACAGGCATGCAGATCATGGGAGGATGGCTATTTAGAACCTTTTATGCAAATGAAAATAAAATTTAATTAACATTTTCCTTTCTACTTTACAAAACATTTAATAGTAAATCCTTAGAGTTAGGATTTAGTAAAAAGAATGATACATTTCATCAGTGTTACATTTTTAAGGGCTTAGCTAGATTTACCACATAACTGTTACCTTTAAAACAATATTTCTAGAGAAGCTGGAAATAACGTCCAATACATCTGGAGCTATTACTCAGTAGCTGAGTTGAAAAAGATGATGGATGCTTTCGATGCCTGGGAAGGGAGAGGTAAATTATTAATTTTTTTTCTTTTATTTCAGTAGTACTACTTTTTTTTACAGAAAAATAAGAAAAATATTTGCCAGTTAACTGTAATAAAAACTCTGCATACATTTTCACTCCTTCAGTAAGTAACGTGTTGTAAAATATCCGATAGTAGTGGCTATTTGGGAAAAAAAACAACCAAAAAACCAAAAACCAAAAAACCCCCAAAACCCCCAAGTCTTAAGGGATGTTCCAAGAAGGTGACACGAGTTGATATGAATGAATAGATGTAGTGAGAGCCACCACATGCAAGGGGTGATAGTCTGCTAGCATTGGGCAGTCTGGTGGAAGCCCTAGAAGCACGTTGGCTGTAAGCAACGTTCATGTCAGCATAGTTTCAAAGCTGAAATTCTACATAATAAAATACACGCATTCATTTAGTCAGGTGTACATACACATAACATTGACTATGTTCTCTCAGCTCATCAATACAACGTCCCTTTGAAATGCAGGTGTCAGCTATTGGAGAGTGCCTCAGGAGCTGATTGAATGTTGGACTCTTGAAGAACGCCCTTTGAAAGGCAGTTTGCATCGTATGCCTCCAGTTCATAAAAGGTATGCTGATTTGCATAGGAGGCTTAAAATAAAGCAGAAATACAGCACAATCTTTGTTTTTTAAATTCAGGTTCTTTGAACAGCTATGAATGTTGAGTTTTCTCTGTTTTTATTATTTACATTTTTATAAAATGTCTTATAATCAGAGAACTTAATTGCAGGACTGACCTTGCTAGAAACAAATTACCTTTTTTAGGCTGCTGAAACTCTATTCTATTCTACTTTTTCAGCTTTTAAAACATCACATTAGAGTGGGAAGGAGTAACTTCAAAAAGTAGAGCGCAGTATTAATTAAATGGACTGCTAAAAAAGAAATTTAACTGAAAACTTTAAACGGTTAACTGATTTTCACGAGATACTTCTTTTTTTAGAAGAAATTTCTAGAATTTCTTCTTTTCAGTCTTATGTCAATACTTCTGACTACACATCCATTCTCAATACATTACCTAGAAGCAGCCTTTGCAGGTGCTGATCTGAGCCACCCTACAGCCACTTTGCTGCTAGATAGAGGAGGATCCTGCTGACCTATGTACATACTTTGTTTCTTTAATTGAAGTTCTTTGTTTTACAGACGCTTAATCGACTTTCCTGAAGAGGAAGACTATTTACCGAGTAAAGTGGGTCCCAAGCCAATTAGATTCGCAGGTCCCTCAACAAGTACCCATATCAAAGTCAAGAATTCAGCTGCATTAAAGGTAGCTGCTTGCAATGCTTCACATTCTGCAGTGACTCTTAAACGACCCAGTAGTGAAAACTGGACACTGCACAAAGTAGCTTCTGAAACTGTATCCACAACATGTGCATCGGTCCCCAGCAATTCCCAGGCACCCTGTGGAAGGCAGAGTGCTGACAATGGGACACCGTGTCAAATGACGTTCAAGATTGCAGGGTCTAGGAAGCCTGCAAGCAAACGTGTAGTAAAGCTGAAGCGAACGCCACTTTTTCTTGTGACACCATCTCAGCCATCTTCTTCTGTATCTAGTAAAACAAGTGAACAGGATGGTGCTGCTGTTGAAATTCCTACTACTTCTATGGTAGTAAACAAGAAAGAACCAGCTGTAATAGCAGAGGGTATTAAGCTTAAGAATGATAAAGCGGATGGATAATGTTTGTCTCAGCCTGATAGACTGGATAGCTTTACATTAGCTGGTTAAAGAACAGATCATAATCTCATGTGGTCATTTATTCAAAGATTTGATAGAAAATGATGATGAAAAAGTTCCTGAAGAGCATAGGGAGAAATTGTTTTAAGTAAGCACTGAAGTGCTCTAAATATTCTTAGATGTTGGGAAGGGAAGAAGAAAAATGGATTAAAAAAACCCCCTCAAACACAGAGCATGTGCAGTCTAATGTTACAGTATGTCATATTTGTATTTCTGTCAGGCTATACTAGTACAGCTGACCTTTTTAAAGGAAGTACTTGCACAGCATAAAAGACAACCTCTTTATCAACTTTAACTACGTTAACATTAACTAGAGTTAATTTCCTTATTTTGTATCTTTAAAGTGGGGGAAAATAGGTAACAATAAGTAGCTTTTATTAGATACAAGTTTGCCTCAAGTGTGCAACATACTGAGTATTGTGAAGATTCCGAAGTTGAATGCACTTACTGGTACTTCAGGTGAGGGTAATTCAGCATTTTGTTATTAACAGCAATGAAAGGGACTGGCTTTGCTTGTACGCAGTGAGAAAATTCAGAGAAACAGGAAGGGAAGAAGCATGCCTAGGGAGTAACAAGGCAGTTTTTTCCATAGACCTGAGACATAAATGTACCACTTTCCTAACGTGGTGTGATTTGCCACTGGGGTGAGGCTGCTGCAGGCAGCCGGTGGAGCCTTGGCATTTTGTATCGCACCACTGTGGGGAGTGTTTTCTGCAGCTGCAGGGAACCTCACAGGCCTGAGTTACAGCTGGCCTTCCTGTGTCCTTCTGCATGTCCTTTCAAATGTGGAGGGGACAACCTCAACTTCTGTGCAGCAAAGCAGTGTTAACAGAGGTGCCCTGGTTTGAAGATAAAAGAACTGCTCCCCCAGAGCAGGATAGAGACCTTCTTGTACCAGGGTAAATTTTGAATAATGATACCAAAGTGTACAGCTGCTGTATATTTCTATCAGCAGAGGAAAGCTGGATTTGGCTCACTGATTTTAAAAAGCCCTTTTAGTTGTTTAAATCAGTGAATGAAACCTGGCTTTGTTTTGTGCTCTTGCTTGCTTACAGTTGGGTGTTGGGTTTTTTTGTTGGTCTTGCTACTGCTTTTGCTTTTCCAGCACAGTAAATACAGCTGGCCCTAAACGTTGAGAAGTTCTATCACATTGCCAAAATGCAATGTTCTTAAAATTCCTGAGACTATTAGAATTACAGAAGGGTTCTCGAAATGTTTAATTTTCTAGGTCATTTAGAAGTGATCACATTTTCAGGCTTTTCTTCTAACCACAAGGACTTGAAACATGATTTGCACAAGTAAAAAAATCCCAAACTTTCATGTACTAACATTTTTAAGGAGACACTTTGCCATGAACAGTGGTCACTGTAAAGGTGTGCAGTACTGTAATTTTCTGCTATTGGTGTGTATACTGAAGACCAGCTTACCTTTAGAATCTTTAAGCTAGTGGTTTTTCTTAAAAAATAAACCTGAAGAGGAACAATCCCAAGGCTCTTCCTATCCCAACAAAAAAAGTTTCACTGAGCAAAGAACAAGGCAAAAATTATGGAAAGATACTAACATAATGTAATCTCCTATTCTTTGAGCATGCAATTGATCATTGACACTAAGTTTGTGAAATTATTTTTCATAATAATCAGACTGAAAAATAGTTCTTAATACTTATCTTCTGTGTGACTTCTGCTTCACTATTTATTGAATAGCTGAGCGCTTTACCATGCACCTTTAAATCTTTTTACAATGCTTCCTAAAGCACATTTTCTTCCTCTTCAACTTCTAATGAATTTAGAAGGCTTCTATAAACACAGAATCATAGAATCATTTAGGTTGGAAAAGACCCTTAAGATCATTGAGTCCAACCAGCACTAAAGCTCACAAGAAGTACGGTATTTTGCATGTATACAAGAAAAAAGCTTTAAGAATAGTCCTGCGGGACCTTCTGAGTTTGCACTAGCTCAGTGGTTACTTATTATTCTGGTAGCACTGTATTTTTTGAGTAACGTTCATGTCATTTGCATTACAGTAGCTTTAATGAGTCTTCTCTTTGTCCTAGACACACTGGCTTGTGGTTAAAAGGAAAAAGAAAAAAAACAACCAAAAAAGAACTCCCTTGAATTTCAATAGATGAAACAGGAAAGTGGCTGTGGTGGAGACGCAGAGCAAGATTAATTATTTTTTGAAGGACTTGATTTTATTTATTTATTTTTAATTGGATGAGGTGCAAACATTCATGGCCTTATAACTTATCTGAGTAGGCACTTTCTGTGTGCTTTTCTATACCTGTGAATCTTGCCATTTCTCTTAACTGATGGACTGATACTAAACAGTTTTACAATAGCCGAATAGTGTTAACCTTCATGGTGACTTTCACTATAAAAATAGCTTTGCCCTTATCTACCCAAAGCCTTTTAAAATGTGGAAGTAAAATAGAATTTCATGTTCTCTCTGGGACGCCAGTAGCTGAAAACAAATGAAACTTGCCAGTCCAAGGACAAGTTATCCCTTAACCTGGCTAACAGACTGTGTTTTTTGAGGCCTGGAACAAGGAGTAGAAATTCTGCAAGTCTGAGTTTCCTGCAGGTTGAAACTTCCTCAAAACTCTGTGTTCCCAAGTTTCTTGAAAAGTCTGCAGTTTTCTTAACATTTCACTTGTCTAACTCAATTAATGAAGTACCAGCTGGTACTGCGTTTGCACTGACAAACTGTTGCTACACCATATGTACGTACTGGATAGTGTGGGGAAACTACTAAAGGTGAACTACAGTTTTATAGCTGGGATGAGATGCATTGTCAAGTGGTGTGACAATGGTTTACTTTGAATCTTTGTAAAACAATTCATTATAGAAGAAACTATGTTCAGAAAGTTACTCCAATTTAGTAATCTGCTGATTACTAGTATCTAATAGCTGCGCTCTAAAGGCTGACATATGTATCGCCAGTGTAGTTTGATGCATTAAATTTTTTCTCACAAATGCTGTCAATTTTCCAATGAGTTGTTTAGTTCTCACTTTCACACTACTCTCTTTCCAAACCATCAATGATATGGCATCATATGGGTTAAGGAGACAATACAATTCCAAGTGAAATTTCTAGAAAATTACTCCTCTGTGATTACACATGGGCTTGTGATGCAGAGGGCCCATTATCACCAAGATGTGATTCAAATAGCTGTAATTCTATCTGTATGCTTCAGAGTATGGAGAACTCATTTGTACTTGATGTAAGCAAGTAGACATTATTTCACGATAGGCTCATGTTACCACTGATCCTTAGGGAGAGTTTTCGTCAGACTTGTTTTTAGCTGAAGAGCCATGGAAACACCAAAGCTACCTCTTTTTTTCTTTCAGCTGTTCCAGTTACTTCCCTACCAGCTCTTCCAGAGCAGAAAAGTACCCTTTTAAACTGGCTTACATTAAATTGCTTAGATAATAAACATTATGTAGTTCAAATCTGACTATGGCTAAAAAGAAATATTAACATTACCCAGGAGTAAACAGATTTCATCTACTTAGTTCTTCCCAATCCATAAAGGACAAATTCTCACCTGATAAAACAGGAGGCCAGTGTCCTGGTTTCAGCTGGGATAGAGTTAACTGTCTTCCTAGTAGCTGGTACAGTGCTATGTTTTGAGTTCAGTATGAGAAGAATGTTGATAACACTGATGTTTTCAGTTGTTGCTCAGTAGTGTTTAGACTAAAGTCAAGGATTTTTTCAGCTTCTCATGCCCAGCCAGCGAGAAAGCTAGAGGGGCACAAGAAGTTGGCACAGGACACAGCCAGGGCAGCTGACCCAAACTGGCCAACGGTGTATTCCATACCATGGGACGTCCCATCTAGTTTAGGAACTGGGAAGTGGGGGCGGGGAATCACCACTCCAGGACTGGCTGGGCGTTGGTCGGCGGGTGGTGAGCAATTGCCCTGCGCATCATTTGTACATTCCAATCCCTTTATTACTACTGTTGTCATTTTATTAGTGTTATCATTATTAGTTTCTTCTTTTCTGTTCTATTAAACCGTTCTTATCTCAATCCACGAGTTTTACTTCTTTTCCCGATTTTCTCCCCCATCCCACTGGGTGGGGGGGGAGTGAGTGAGTGGCTGTGTGGTGCTTAGTTGCTGGCTGGGGTTAAACCACGACAGCCAGTTGTGCCACCAAAAACTTGGGAGTGAAGCTGCCTGTCCCTTAGCTGCAGTTATAGATGCGAAGTGTGGTTAGAAGTAAAACTCTGTAAATACTCTGCTGTATTAAAGCCCCACAAAAATCTAGATTAATTTTGGGCAAAAGCTTTTAATGAAAGATGTTAAGCAGTAGAAACGGGTAAGGCTGATGTTACAGACCTCCGCTGCCTTTTGAGCTTTTTGAGCATCCATTCTTACAGAATATTCTTGCCGAAAAAATCTGGCTGTTTATACCAGAATTGATCACTCTTGGCTGAAAATTACTTTGCAAATTCATGGGGTCAAGTGATCAGCTGTGTAGCGTGCCCAGAGTTTGCATCAAGGATTTGGCCCTTTTCAAAGTTGCCCCTTTTCTCTATAGATACCTTTTCACTCATTCTAGTCTCTGGTACAACATACGTGAGCATTTTAGAACAGTTTGGTTTAGTAGTTTGCCATAATAAAATAGCTGTATCGTCTCAAATTCCTGGCAAATTTCTATTATATGCTCACATGGCTAATTGGCAATGGTACTGGAACTTGAGACCTCTGATCCCGTGGTGCCCCTGCTGTAGTCACAAGTATATGAACAGGAAGAATGTAGCTGATTTATAAAATCTTGATGCAGCCCAGTCACTACACAGGGAAGCAGGCTCACAGTAAGAACTGCCATTCATACAAACTCAGACCAGATGTTCCCCTACAACAACAGGGTCCAGGAAAGCACTACAAGATCAATGTTTCCCTTCCAGAATTATTAGTGTCTGTTTCAGGGTGACATTTTCAAACACATGAAGTGTGGGGTGTTTTTTTTTAACCTTTTTATCCAAACATGCCTAAATAATATAGGTTTTCCAAATAGCCTGGCTGTGTTAAGTTACCTTCTCTTTTTAGTTTTCCAACTGCGTACTTGGTCCTTTATCTTGCTGTGTTTAATCTTACACAGAAGATAAATAGATCCAACCTTCTTTAAAATATTGCCCTTCAAGGTGTTTTTCCACTTTTGAAATAGTGTACAAAATGCAGTGGGAATCCCATGTTTGTGTTTGAGTGGTGTCAAACAGCTGTATCTGCTTTGCAAATTGAGGGCACTTTTTTAAAAAAGACGTCTGGCCTGAAAGTCAAGCTTTGTCCTGCCCTTAATTCCCTCACTGCTGTATAAATCCCTTATATTAAAAGGAGTCTCACATTCGGCTAGCTCTGTAATTAGAAGATATAAAAAGAGTCCTGTTGAAAATGGGCCCAAGAGCATCCAATTACTTACAAGTATTGTGAACAGTAATACACTCCTAGAAATTGGCAGATAGAACTCCAAGCATACAGAGACACAAGAAATGAAAGATGAAGAGATACCATTCTGACACAGCTACACTTCAGAGCACAGCCACGTAATATAGTTAAAACCTGTACTGCAATACTAAACCACACTCAGTGTGCTAAGACTGCAGCATTCCCAGGACCAGCCCACTCCCCAGCCCAACCAAATCCATTTTGCATCTCTCACCAAAGAAAATGTGTTTGCATCACAGCCTGAAGAGAAGTGCCGTCTCTCACCTGTCAGTCCTGGGTCTGTCACATACTGAGTCTCCAGTACATCAAAGGTTAGCTGGTACTGAAGAGCGCAAGGTGGTCCTGTTGTGCTGAGTTATGACGTTAGAGATATTATTTATTTGCAGAAGCCTGCGTGTGAGAAGCTGACTTGTGGAATAAAGTAACTTTCAGTAATCCTGTCAAGTGGAGAAGCTATAAGGAAGGGGTAAGCATCATTATAGATAAGTTAGATTTTCTTTTTTTTTTTTTCAGGAGGGGTTACAAGAGACATAAATAAATTTCACAAATTATGTAAGGACAATATAATAAGATTCCTGTCTAATATCTGCATGGAAATTGCAATTACATCTCTTATGGTAAGGTTACAGGTCAAACTGTAAGGCAGCAGATAAATTTTGAAATGCTACCTATCTGATGGGTGTGCACAACACAGATTCTGGAATTTCAGTTCCGTTTACTCAAAACATTCAGCTTAAAAGCATGATAGGTAATTAACTAGGATAGAAGCAGTGCTTGCAATGCTAAGAAATCCAGTGTTTACCTATGCATGTTTATTTTTCTTTCACCACTCTTCCAGATGAAAATGAGTTATTTGCCTTTTAGAATCTGGTTTTACCAATATCACATGTGGAAAACTGTATACAGATATCAAGAGAAATAAAAATAATCAAAATCACCCATAAGGAATGCACCTCACTCTACACTTTGAGATTATTTTTCAAGGGCCACAGAGGAAAAGTAAACGAGTCAGTACAAAGGAAGTGTGCACTCAGCTAACAGAAATTAGGCAGAGGAAATTGGTAAAAAGCAATAGCAAACAATAACCTAGGAATAAACTTTTAAAGATACTCGGGTGTCCTGCTCTTACTGACCTCAGTGGGAGGTCAGCCTTACTGACCTTTTACAGCTTTCCAATTCTGACACTTAGGCCAGTAGTTCACCTGATGCCAGGTCTGGATTCTGACACCTTGCTATGTTAAATAACTTATATTAAAAGTATGTCCAGGATGGAGGCGGCTCTCCTGTGCACTTGTGGCATTAGAATCTAGCTAAAAGCAAAAGCCTAGTCCTATCCAAACTCAGCTGAAAGCCACCCACTGATACCAGTTGAATTAAGCAAATACAATTTCAGTAATATCACAAAGGTTAGGCACTGCAAAGCAGCAAACACCAGAATATTTTAGAAAGAAGATTTTAATTTTTTGGAAGAAACAGGTTTTCTGAAATACAGAATCAGAACATTAAGACTAGGTAAGATTTTTATTTTAATAGAAAACTGGGAAGGATGTAGTATCTGCTCAGATATGTACCTCCACATTCTGCTGCATGTTGCTGTAACAAATTTATTAGTCATAGCTCTCGTTATGGACAGATGGTTCCTACAGCAAAAATATAGAAAAATAATTTGGATTCAAGTCTAGAACACCTGCAACTTTTCATATGCAAAAAAATAACTCCAACTAGTCATAGAAAAGTGGCTGATGGGGATGGAGAATAGGGCTGTGCATCTGAATAGCCATGACTATGTACATTCCAAACTTAAGAAATGAGCATTTTTCCTCAGCCTCATAAAAATAGTTTGTCAATGAAAAATACCAATATGTAATACATTTAATACAATTTATACTTGAATTTAAAGATCTCAGATTATGGAATAATAAGCTAAAATCAAATGTACTGCTTTTTCAAATGTTCTTGTATATAACAATACTCTCTGTGTATACAGTGTGCATGCATGTACGTGTATACACGCACAGAAAGAAAGAGGTGTATAGAGATTTGCTGAAAAATTCTACAAGATTATCTGATTTCATTGCAGACCACAGCATACAGACTTCCTGGGATCCTTCTAACACAGGCTGCTCTAAAAAACAATAATGTTGACTGGTATAACCACATATCTACAAGTTTTTGCTATTATGAATTTAATTATCAATTTATTTTTCCAATCTAGATTTCATTTTTCTAAGAATGCTGCTTTGGTAAGATTCCGTACTGTCATGACAAAATAACTGTGAACATATTGGGCAAAGCCTTGAAAGTATGAATTAATTTTGATAATTAGTAAGTAATAAAGATACCAACAAGTTTTAAGCAGCAACAGATTTAAAATGACTATGTTCTGACTTATTTTCTTCACCAACAAGCATCTCGAGCAAGAAACTAAAATGAAGAGATTAAATTTCTCTGCCTGCCATCACTGTGACATTTTAAGCCACCAAAGTCACAGCTGGCACTGAAAGAACGGTGGCATCAGCAGAGACCTCCATCCTTGCAGGACATAAATTGCATTGCGACACCCTGCCAACATTGCCTTGGAAAGGCCTGTGATCTGCAGTGTCTGGTGTATGATGCTTTCGTCGGGTCTTTTCTGAATGTGTTGGATTCTCTGTGGTCCTTGTAGTTGTGGACTGCTCTTGATTTTTCATAGCTCCTTTATTTTTAGATCTGAAGCTGTTATGCTGCTGTCTTCTGTGTTCAGACCTGGAACCACTCTTTACATTATTTTGATCTGCCTCATTACTGGCACCTTGTGACTTAAGAGATCCATTGAGCCGGATGTTTTGGTGCTGTGGGTTGAATCTTCGTCTCTGGCTAGAAGGCCCATTCTACTCAGAAAGAAATTGGATAACTGTTAGGTTATCTGAATCCTTTCAACAGGACAAGAAATACAGCAATCAGAATTAACAAAAATTACAGAATAAAATTTTCAGTGTAACTAAGAGAGGGAAAGCACTATACAGGTTTCGATTGTTGCCAGAGTTCTCTATTCATAACACTTCAAAACTGAACTATGAGTAATATGTGACATCTCAGTAGCCTGGAAAAATAGATGGCAGGTTCACCACTGATGCCAAATTAAAACCTGCCGTGATTCAAGAGAATGCCAAAAAGGGGATGAAATACTAGACATCTCAATAGCAACAGTTAAGAAGCACTGAAGAACTTGATACTGATTTTTTTTCCAAAATCACAAAAATACCTATCCTAGTAAAGTATTGTGTAAATACCACAATAAGACTGCAGGAAGAACAGAAATTCACATGTAAATTAAAGTCAAGTTAAGAATCCACACGGTGGGAGAAATGTCCATTGTGATATCTTGCTCAGAGGAAGCTTTGATCCTTAGTGGAAAGAGGCTGAATTGCTTTATTTCCATGACTGCCAGGCAGCTGATTCCATACATGCACTGACATTATGTAATGCTCCTACGTTTCCCTTCAGGCACCTACTTGACACTAAAATCCCTACTGGGACAAAATGCAGACCAACTTCAGTGGCAGCTTTACCTAAGCGCAACAGTACAAGGACATTCCAAGGTGCTCTTATAATGAAATAGTTATCAATATAGCACAATACTATATTATACAGCTCTTGAAATAATATGCTTTTAAACCTGGCAGGATTCCGCTTTCAAAGTCTATCTAATAATCATGCTTCAACAGCACATCAACTGATCACTTGTGAAGGATCAGAAATAAATGTTTCTCCACCGTAGCATGGAGGGCAATTAGCTATTACGGACAGTTTTTCTTTCTCAGTCTATTAACTGCCACTAGTCATTTCTGAACACCAGACAGCAGTCTTTGCTGGTATGGCATTTCTGGTATTTACACCTTGTATGTTCACACTGCCTTGAAAATGAAGCTGGAAAATATATACTTGCATATTTTCAAAAATTATTAATTAAATATACGGACTGCAAACCAGTATTTGATTTTGTATTAACAACTTCCAATGAAATTTTTGAAATAGTTTAGTTCATAACTGGTTTCTTACCTGCTTATTTGTCAGGGTTCCTTGGGAAGAAGATTCTGTAGGATTGGAAGAAAGATGACTTTGTATTTTAGTGCTGGCTGTTTTATTATCAGAGTTCTTGGCATTACTAGAGGACTTTCGGGTGTGCGTATTTTGCTTGCCAGTTGTTGCATGCGAGGTCATTGAAGACAGCACTGAATTACATGGTGTTCTTGAGGAATAGTTGTTCTTTGGGTGAGAAACTATAAAAAAAAGTATTCTGTGTTATCAGTTAAAAGATCAACATCTAAACATAAGGCTTTATTCTTACCCTGCTTACAGTTCGTTTTGGTAGCATTGTTCCAGCCTTACTTTAAATAATGAAGTAAGCTAGATAACTAGGGTTGGGATTAGGCCATAGCATTTTATTTCTGTGAAACTGCCTCATTGTGAAGCACTTCTGGACAAAAGAGCCAATGTGGTGGAACTGTGCTAAAACTGGAAGGAGCCTGGCAGAAGGCTAGGCTTTGGTCCTCCAAGAAAACTTTTTACAATCCATGGCACCTATTGGTTTGCTTGTGAACTTTTAACCAGTTGAGCTGACAGGACTGCCTCATGCAATGTTGCCCTATCAATAATGTTCCTAATGGGAGTCTTCAGGCAACAAAGGAAGAAACACAGGAACACAGGAAGGAAGTGAGTGGCATGCCAGTAACTCTCTCAACTGCTTTAGGTCAAAGGAAGTTGTGCATGCAGACACCACAGACTGAATTTGATTCCAAATTATTCTTTGATCATGGAAGGCTGCAGAGGCTGACATTTGCTATCTATGTATGTACTAGCTACAACACAGGTAACAGCCATAAAAGCTTCCTCAGTATGTCTAAATATTTTTTAAGGAGGAAAAAAAAAAAGTCTAGTGCCTATTGCTCATTCCTCTCTAAGGAGATGATTAACAAAGATTCTCCTGTACCATGGATATCTATAAAAACTGGAACTGAATGCAGTGCACTAATCCACTTCATGTAGATCATGGCAGTCAGCACCATCAGGAACTACTATTGCTCATCTCAGTATATTCCTGCTCCCTACTTCTTAGTATTTTGAGACTGCCTGATTTCTTAACCACTTTCATGTCTGGATATGAAGTGCACGAAGCAAATCCTTGATTCCTACCTCTCTGCATTTCCACAAGCTCTTTAAGCTGCCTGCTTCTGTGCAATGGCCCCTAAGCAGTCTCAAAGAGGACTCTGAGGCTACTGAAGTTCTCGATCTTAATTTGCTGTTCTGATTTTTCTGATTATGGAATTTTCCTGTTTCCTTCTGGTAGAGGTGACAAACCAGAGGCTCGCTTCAGTGAGACACCTGTTGTTTTATCTAAGAGATGCTTCTCTTTTTCCACTTTTAGTACAGAGAAAGGAGATGTGGAATAATTTTAGCAACTGAGCATCATCTGTTAGGTTTTTTGAGGCTCTTACTCACTTACGCCAACATCAGCTATTTCTCCCACTAGGTGTCCTCTTTAGAAAATGCAATGATTTGCACAATGAACTGAATTTTCTGTCCTAAGTTCAGTGAGGCTGGCTGTCACTGAATTCTACTGCTCTCTTGTCTAAAACAGACTGTTGCACATAGAAGCCCATATAAAAATCCAGGTGCTTGTCATAAAAATGTATTTTTAACAAAAAAGATGTACACTGAAGGCGTACCATCGGGCATTCTGGATATATGTCAGTCCAATTATTTTTGTTTCTTCCTGTCCTTAATTGTGAGTGTATGCTGCCCACCCTCTTCTTATGTTAGAACGTGCCTGCCTTTGCACAAGCTCTACGGTTTTGGTTATTGCTTTTGTTAAATCAAATAAATGATCTTATCAAAGACATGCCAACAGCGTAAGTTGCTCATCTAAGGTCACTGAGGGCAGATTAAAAGTAAGTTCTTCAGACGGCCAGTGTACCATCAGTCATTTGTAAGATGGCACTGCTTCCCTGCTAATAGCTGTTCTTTTGACTTCACTGACCTGATTTCAACAGGTCTGCATCAAACTATGCTTAAGTAATGCTTTACTGAAATGAGGTATAAATAATTAACTTTCAGATTAACTGCAGCTGGAAGTTATTTAGGAAAGTAGTTCAATGAGTTGAAAAAAATAGTCTATGGTTGCATCAAAAGCAGCTGTGGTTATATTAGTCAGGATAATCTTTACAGAATTTTCAATTTTCAATCTCTTAAGCTTCAGGGTATGAGATAGGGTCTATGAGGTGACTGTGAACAATTAGATGCATTACTGGGAAGCTTATGCCTTCCTTTGAAACATCCTGGGTTGGCTTCAGTAAGAGACATGATACAGGGTTAGATGGATCTTCGAAGTGTTCTACAAAAGCAATTCTTACGGTCTAATGAATGAAACTGGTTATGCCTCAAAGGAGTCAGTTTTTTAGCTGTGCAGTCAGAAGGTCATATTGGCAGACTGTGGTATTTTTTCTTTTTTCTATTTCTAGTAACTCCTTGAAGACATTAATTATTTTTCTTCCCAAAATTGTTTTCCTTCCCTCAAGATGCACTAGTTCAGTATTGTGTTAACAGTTTTTCTCCTAAGTGATGGTACTGATGGGATATCATGGGACATAGTAGCATTTGGGGCAAAGCATTATAGCATTTGCTTTTTTTTTTGGGGGGGGGGGGAGCACAACAAAGATGAGAAATAGGTTATCTCATATTTTGCAACATGGACATGACACTTGGAGCAGAAAGTGAACCTGAATTTCCAAGCAGAAGGGTGGATGATTTGGAAACAGGAACATTTGGGACTACCTTTAGCTCCTGAAAAACCCAGTGAATACTGTTACAAAGCTGGGGAGTTACTTCCTAGCAGGAGAGATCTGAACTGGTCTCATAACATTATGCTTACACAAAGAAGCTTCCGATTTACTAGTTATTCATAAATTACTGAATTTGAGTGTTCCCCAGAGCTGACTTTTATTTCCACTTGGAAATAACTGTTTAGATGGAAAACTCTACCTGATCTGAATAACACCTGGAAATCTCTGACAAGGAGGGCACTGTGCACATGCAGATGGACTGTGCAGCACAGGTACACTGTGTCTAATGTGTTGCATACTGTAAAGTTGACTTGTGCATGTTCAGGAAACCTGCTGTATCCAGATATACCATTCATGTCAGGCTTGCTGCATACACACACACAGGCAGTACACATGCCATTATTTCTGCTGGCATTTCCTGAACAGGTATGTGGAACACTATGTTCCGAGAACTTCAGTGTGAGGAATCACCAGCACTTACTTTCTCCACAGAGCTGAATTTGGGTCTTCAGCTGTTCTGTATCACAGGAAAATCGGGCAGACCTGCCCAGCTCTTCATCATATTTCCGTTCACTCACAAAGTGCTGCAAAAAATACAGACAAATTAACAGTGATTTGCATTCTGAGCAAAAGACTGTATGGATGGTACAGAAACCAATCAATACTTACCTTAAGTTCACTTTAAGGCTCAGCAAACTCTTGACCCTGCCCTGTACACAGAATCTCTATGCAGAACCAAGTATTTTCCCATCCTTACCAAATTACATGTCTCACAGCCCAGTGATGGGTGGATCATTCCCACACTTGGGAAGTGGGTCATTTCATTGGAGTATATGCATTTGATCACTGAACCTGAAGCTATCGGGTTTACTCATTAACTGAGTCTGATAAATGATACACAAACAGCAAAACTCCCCACGGCTACACTTACGAGGGCGTAGCTTACACTTCTCTGTACGCTGCTCAGAGGTGCTATAATACTTTAAGAAGGTATGCTTTCCCCATGGAAAGCTAGTTACCCTTTGGCCCATAGCAGGAATGAACAGCCTGGGCATTTTAACATGACAGCTCTTTCTTGGCATTTATGCTAACAGCTGAAATACCCAAACAGAAGTGAATGCCTGACCTTAATTTCAGCCCTGAGTTCAGACAGTTGTGCTTCAGCCATGTGACTGGCTAGGTCTGTCAGTCTCTTCAGCTCCTCAGCTTTCTTCTGCCGAGCAGTCAGGATTTCCACTGCCAAATACCAATAGTCAATAATTAATGCTACGAAGGTAAATTGCTCTGTAATTCATTACTCTTTGGGCATTAACACTCTATGTCACATGTGAGACAAGCACACACATCTCGGACCCCTGACTTCAACTGGACTTGCAATATGCTGCTTGCACAGATAAAGTCAATCAGTGTATTTAACTGAACTGCCTGGTGTTGAAAAAGATCTGAAAATGGGACAGCTGTCAGAAAATCAAAGTTAAATCAATCCTTCAACATTTAGACAAACAGGGGCAGAGACATGTTGTTTTGAGTTTTGCAGTGCTTTATTTTTAAGCACAAAATCAGGGAGCCTTCCACAGAGACATCGAAAGAAGCATTACATTGAGTCAACAGCCTGTTTCTGAAGACATGCTATATTCTATCTACACAGGGGCATTTCAGTTCCTCTGAAATTTGTGTTTATATATTGGGTTTGCGTGCCAAGGTTTTGGTAGCAGGGGGACTACAGGGGTGGCTTCTGTAAGAAGCTGCTAGAAGCTTCCCCCATGTCTGATAAAGCCAATGCCAGCCGGCTCCAAGATGGACCTGCTGTTGGCCAAGGCCGAGCCAACCAGCAAAAGTGGCAGCGCCTCTGTGATAACATTTTTAAGAAGGGAAAAAAAGAGTTGCTGTGGCACAGAAACAGCAGCTGGAGAGAGGAGTGAGAACATGTAAGAGAAACAACCCTGCAGACACCAAGGTCAGTGAAGAAGGAGGGGGAGGAGATGCTCCAGGGGCTGGAGCAGAGTTTCCCCTGCAGCCCGGGGTGAAGACCATGGTGAGGCAGGCTATCCCCCTGCAGCCCATGGAGGACCCCACGCCGGAGCAGGGGGATGCTGAAAGGAGGCTGTGACCCTGTGGGAAGCCCGCGCTGGAGCAGGCTCCTGGCAGGACCTGTGGCCCCATGGAGAGAGGAGCCCACGCTGGAGCAGTGTGTGACTGAAGGACTGCACCCCATGGAAGGGACCCACACTGGAGCAGTTCGTGAAGAACTGTCTCCCGTGGGAGGGACCCCATGCTGGAGAAGGGGAAGAGTATGAGGAGTCCTGCCCCTGAGGAGGAAGGATCGGCAGAGACAATGTGTGATGAACTGACCCCGACCCCCATTCCCCATCCCCCCGTGCAGCTGAGGGGGAAGATGCAGAGAATCCGGGAGTGAAGCTGTGCCTGGGAAGAAGGGAGGTGTGGGGGGAAGGTGTTTTAAGATTTGGTTTTATTTCTCATTACGCTACTCTGATTTGATTGGTAATAAATTAAATTAATTTTCCCCAAGTCGAGTCTGTTTTGCCTGTGACGGTAATTGCGGAGTGATCTCCCTGCCCTTATCTGGGCCATGAGCCTTCTGTTACGTTTTCTCTCCCCTGTCCCGCTGATAGGAGGACTGATAGAACGGCTTTGGTGGGCACCTGGCATCCAGCCAGGGTCAACCCACCACAATAGCTTATGTTAAAATCACCAGCATTGCTATTTTGCTTTCAAGTACAGAATATATACAATTGCCATTTCTACAGCAAAGCAATATTACAAAGGCCAACAGTCTTTATGAAAAAATACTGAATGTTCACTGCTGCCCATCTTGTATACTTTATATAAGGACGGGGTGAATAGTTATGTTCTTATAGGAAAAAATTAATCATGAACCACAAAGCAACAGTCCACTTACGTGCAGGATAACGTGACTACAATTCTGGTGGAAAATTAAATACTCTAGTATTTGTAGTGCAAACTCTATTACCTACAGGGTGACTCAATGTAAAAGCAACAACTGATTAATTGGCTGGTGGGATCAGTACTTATGGCAGAGAGGAAAAATATCATTTAAATATAAAATAATAACAAACATAGTCTTTTGTCTAGAGCTTATGTCTACAGTCAGGGTGAGTGGTAGTTGTAAACTATCCCAAGGCCACAGACTCCATTACAGCTGTGGAGACTGTGGCTTCTTTGCCTTCTTTTGCCACAAATTTCCAGAGCAGACTTGGCGAGTCACCTAACCAGCTCATACTTTGTAATGCCATTTTTTAGGTGAGAATTAATAATATTTCACAAAGAGTTTGCTTCTCAACCCACTATCATTTATTTAAGCAGATGGCATCTTCTTTTGAAAGCATCATAGAATGGTTTGGGTTAGAAGGGACCTTTAAAGGTCATCTAGTCCACCCCCCTGCAATGAGCAGGGACATCTTCAACGACATCAGGATGCTCAGAGCCCTGTCCAACCCGACCTTGAATGTTTCCAGGGATGGAGCATCTACCGCCTCTCTGGGCAACCTGTTCCAGTGTTTCACCAAGTAGAGCATGGTCCAGCAGGTGCAGCTGTGTGGGAACAACCAAACCATATGATAGAGGAGCATGTGTCACACAGGGCAGGGAAGGCACAGGGTGGCTACAGTTCCTTTAGCCCTGTTGGTAAATCTGTGCTTACATTATTACTTATGCTAAGAACAGGTGTGTATCTATCTCTCTAGCTGATGTTTTAACTTCTTTTTTTGTGGAATATGGTCTACAAGTCTGAGAAAATTTTATCAGATTAAACAAACAGTTTACTAGCTGTTTTTCTTTGTCCAATAGTTCTGCTTTATTGCTTATTCTAGGTAATGCTAATATTGTTCCTCCCCAAGGTCAGCATCCCCTTTGCTGAAGTGACTGCCCAAACCTTATGATCTCATTTCATACCGGCACTTACCTCCACATGAGATGCCAGCCCAATACCCATTTTTAAAAAACCCCGAAATTATCATATTTGGAAATTTTCCCAGTATTGACAGTAAGAGTAAGATTACCCACATAAAATAGTCCTCCAGTGCAGCAAAGAGATGTGAAAATAAATAATAATGTACATCTTGGTTAACACCTTACAGTCCTCTAACAACTTTCTGCCTAAAGTTCTGAAGGCAGTTTACAAGTCTACAACAGCCTGAGAGACAGCAGAAACTACATTGTTAAAGATGGGTACTGGGGCCATCCAGTGCCACATGTGGAGTCAATACGAAAGCAGGGAAGTAGAACCTGCCATGCACAAATGTAGCACTTTGCATGCCTGTAGATAAGAATTAGGTTTACTTTCCACAAAAATTACTACTATACCTGGCCAAGATTAATGAAGGTGCCCTATGATACCATGAGCCCTGGATGGTGGATTTCAAAAATGTGGTTTTGTTTATGCGGTTAGGGCTTAGATCAATGTCTGCTGCTATCACTGGGAATTTTACCATTAGTTTCCTGGGAGTCAGTGCATGCCCGTGTAGATGATTATGGCCACCTGGTCTCTGCAGGTAACCAAAAAGCTGCTGATACATTTCCATCCACAACTCCTCCCAAGAATAACACAGAACTCCAAATCCACATCTATTTCATGTTAGTACTAGAAAAGTTAGCATACAAAATTCCAAACACAAACTAATGCCAATCTTTGCTGTAACAGCTCATACCTTTTAGTTTCCACACATATACAACTGCAAGAGACTTAGCTAACAATGGAGGATTTAAATTATTTTTTTAAATAAAAATTTAACTAGTATACATTTGTGAACTAAGTGAGAGTTCTATATGTAAATGAAGCATTCAAGAATGTTACACATATATTTGTAACCCTCCTTGGAAGGACCTTAAATTCACAAATCCATAAAAGGATTGTATGCATACATAGCAGTGATATATTAATCTGCCAGGCAAAGTATCATTCCAACCATACATTGGTTAACCTTCAGTTTCTCACTTAGCCCTCTCTATTGAAACACACCCCCATGATTACTGGGCCATGAATACCATATCTCAGATGGGGTATAAGACAGATATTGTGGTGTCCTAATACATGACTCATCTTGCTTTTTTTTTTTCCGAAACCAGAATACATATACCTTACCTATGCAAAAACCAGAGACGACATGAAAGCCTGGAATCAGATCAACTCCTACAGATTATTAAGAAAACAGATTCCAGTAAACATCTAGGTTTTTATTTTTTATTGTTCCAATTCATAAGCCTGATCACTATCCCTTAAAGCTATGCAAGGCCACACAATAACCTATTCCCCTAGTAATTTCCAGTACTCTAACTCATATATGTAATATAATCAAGCAAACAGTGATTAAGAAATGGAAACAAAGTAATTGACAAACCATAAAGGGGGCAGGGGAGGAAGGAGTGATTAAAAAGCTCTGATAAGTAAGCACAAGGAATAAATAATTTAAATCTAACTTCATATGAAATTTTGGTTTACCTTAATTTCATAATACTGAAATTTTGATGCAAAATCATAATATAGAAACTATACAGAAACTGTCCCGGAACATCGAAGACTTATTTGATTGCATACATATAACAATGAAAGACGCTGGAATGCTACTAACCAAATTTATGTACTGTGTAATTTTCTGCCAAACAAAACAAATGTTTCCATGACTATTCCAAAGGTTCCCTGTGTATTTTTTTACTTACTGGCTTCTTCTTTAACTTTATCAATTTCTGCCATTAATGATACTTCTTTGTCTACGATGCTAAAAAAGGAAAAAAAGAAAGAAAAAAAACACCACAATTTAATCCATGCTAGAACTCCATCAAAATCGAAAGCTGTAACTACACAAAGACTTCAGGCTTTAGTTATAGGCAGCTTTGAAATTAATAAGACTTAAAAAATGGAAGCTGAAAAAACAGCTAGGCAAACTGACTACAAAAAACTAGCGATAAACAGCGTATGCTGATTTACACAAACATCTCACTGGCCTGTCCATGTGTCTGCACAGATGTGGAAGTCACCCGGATTTAACCCCTTTGGCACTGCCTAGGCACAGCAGTCCTCAAATGACTAAACAGTCTATTTCCTAATTAAGCCAGATATGCCATTGCTACTACCCAGGTTCATACAGCTTAGCTCTCAGTGCAGTATTAAGAACAAAACAGAGTTAAAGTTGTGTGGAAAGAAGTCCTTCTCTTCCTTAAATAGAGATATTCTTGCAATATATGTCATGGTAAAGAAGAAAATGGTTTGTGATGTAAATAAGCATTAATGTATCTCCATAACAGAGGTCAGCTTCCTTGCTCCCCATTCTCTCCAGGACTGGGAAGGTGTGGTTCCACTTTTACCTGGCCTTCCTAAAGGTCTCATGTGCCTTTCGTTTCAGAAATCTCTGGTGCACAATCCCTGACAGTGCTTTTAAGCTGTCGAAGTGCAAACTGATCAGGTGGGTCTACTGAGAGCAGTGGGTTTGTAAATTGTTTACGTCATCAACCCAGCGACATTGTTCAGTGAAATAACACCACTGCAGAATGGACAGTGCTCTGGTGTGCCACTCCATCTTCCCCTCACTAGATTATTCTTAGTCACGTTCACATTTAATAAACATCACCAATGTTAATGTTTGTGTTTGCATAAGTGAGTAAACTCAAGCAGCCGGAGGTAAATCACAAAAAGTAGGTCAAACACCAGGAGTAAATCCAGGTACGCACTCAAGGGAAGAGTGGAATTCTCACCCTTTCAGTAAAATAATCCTTAAACGTAAGCTTTTGTACCCAGTGAAGACACTGAGTTATATGTGAACTAGCTTCCATCAGAAGGAAGACGTTATAGAAAACTCAAGAACAAAACATTTGTCTAGAATGCCCTTAGCAAGACAGGAAAGATCCTACAGAGTTCAGTGGGCAGCAATCAAAGACAGAAGACTTACAGAGGAGAGAAGGACTGATGGGTTGTTAACTAAAACAGGGAAAGATTAGGGAGTGGGCAGGGTGGGGAACACATGGCAGATATACAGCTGACTCAACCAGAAATTTACCAGGTAGAACATGTTCAAGTGCCATGCAGCCTTCCTTGAAATCTTCCCATAAATTAACTCAGTTCACACAGGAGGTTTGCAACAGAAGTTCTGCAGCATTCTACCCTTGGGTTTTACCAATCAACCATGCCACCTTTAGAGGAGAAGTGGCTACTACCTTTACACTGCCTCTCAACAGCCAGCAAGGGGGACAGAAGCAGGTTGGCTGATGGCAAAGGATGCAGCAAGACAATAAAATTGCAGCATAACACGTTTTTCTGTTTCATACATATAAACAAGACTAAAAACATTGTTTTGGCCTGCCAGATCAATTTAGTGTAACCTACACACCAGAGGAAATAAAACAGCAGGTTTTTTTACGGTAGAACAAATCAGTTAAGAGGCATACACTTACAATGAAAGGACATACTTGTTCCAGTTGGCCCTTGATATTCTCCAGGCATAAGCATTAAGCTTGGACTCCAAATAGGCAGGTGATGATTCCAGCTTGCTAATCTAAATAGCAATAGCTTTTCAGAATTAATCTATTTTCAATTAGCTTTTGTAACTACATGGTATAATAAACTTCCTTGGCTTTCACAGCAGGTGGCTGAAATGAGTCTTGTAAGCAATCACTTGTTTCTACCCTCTACAAAAAGAGAGATTTTAATGGTCTTTAGTACTTTCCCCTAAATTTAAAAAGTTTGCACATGTTCGCTTTTGCTGTCTCTGTTACAAAAGTACCTCCCTAGTGTACTACACAGGTTATATAAACAAACTTTTGGCTGGAAAAAATATTCAGGCAACAAGCTCACAACAGTAGAGCTTATCAGAACTGTGTTTAGGCCCAGTTCATTCCATGACTGTCCTCTCTCCACTTCAACAAAACATCCTTGCTAAACTGCTTAGCCCCTAACATTTTATTTTGATGCCAAATAAAAACACTTTTAAAACCAGAATGAGAACAAGGCCATAGCAGTCCCATATTTATCATATTTTATAGTCATATCTCATTTGTTACTAGACAGTTTTCTACTCCTAATGTTTTAGTGTGGTCTGTGATGAACATTTCAGGAAAGTGTTTGGATGTTGTAGTAGTAGAGGCCAGGACTCTAATGAATTTGATGGAGAACAACCACCTGAGTACTTAGCTTGTAGCTACAAACTATCATTGAGAAAACTAAAGAATAAAACAAGAGAATAAGTGTTTGGTGCCTTTGTCAATATGAGACTAGTTAATGTGATAAACTAAGGTTCTTTAACAGATCTTCATGGGGTTGCCCTTCCCTGAGGACAATGCAGCTGTACTAACTTATACCAGCTGAGGACATGGACTCTCTCTCTCTCTCAACAAAAGGAAAGGATCATACTAATTCTCATCTGGAAGCATAAAGCCACATTTCTCAGCTTGGAAATCATGAACTACCATATTTCATGGAACAATGGGGGAAGTTAACATGTCTTTAGAAATGTCATAGGCCAACCAGTGCTAGGAAATACTACGTTTCTTCTTAGTTCGCATAAGGGTCAATTATTAAGGAAATGGAGTAGGAATCAACTTGATTCCTTTCTAGTCACACAGAGCACTTCAGTGCAAAACTGACCAAATCCTCCTCCATCGAGAACTTAGCAAAGTTATAAACAGACGAAAATGACAGAGAGAAAGCTGGAAAACTGGATTGGAAAAAGAAAAGGCGAAAGACAAAATGAATACAAAAAGAAAACTAAATGTTAACAGATATAGAAGGAGAAAGGACAAGAACACTATGGAAAAATTAACGGATCAAATCTTGTTTCTTGTTCCTGCTAAGATCCCACTGTTTTCACACGAAGCATAGAGAGCCACTTCAGCTGAACAGCTTCTTAACTCATGAGAAGTTGAACTGGTTTTAGTGTATTTTCTGGAATAAAGCCCTACTCAGCCTCAATAGGATGATCATGAACAGACCACAGTGCTAGCAGTATTGAGAACTTCTCAAATCTTGGCTCAGCAATACCTCCTGGGAATGCATTTTCTCTCAATGCTTCTTAGCGTCCACTTGATACCAAAATGTTATATCAAGCTGGTACACTCCAGGGCACAGCCTGCAGCCATTGGTGTGCTGTGGAGAACTAGATACTGGGTGCTATAGGAAATTTCTGCACGCTCACATATCACCAGATACGGGCTCTAGCAGAGCAAGGAACAGAATGCATTTCAGACCTAAAGACACTTCAGGGAAAACATTCTGCTAATTCCTTCCTCTCTAGTTATGCTGTTTCTCTTGGGTCTTCTGTAGATGTTAGGAACCAGGGTTAAAATCATAAACATGCTTCTTCAGCTGAGGTTCTGGAGAGGTCATACCCTTGTCAATTTTTTCTAATTACTCTGTCGTGGTTTAACCCCAGCCAGCAACTAAGCACCACACAGCCACTCACTCGCTCCCCCCTCACCCAGTGGGATGGGGGAGAAAATCAGGAAAAAGAAGTAAAACTCTTGGGTTGAGATAAGAACGGTTTAATAGAACAGAAAAGAAGAAACTAATAATGATAATGATAACACTAATAAAATGACAACAGTAGTAATAAAGGGATTGGAATGTACAAATGATGCGCAGGGCAATTGCTCACCACCCACTGACCAACACCCAGCCAGTCCCCGAGAGGCGATTCCCCATCCCCACTTCCCAGTTCCTATACTAGATGGGACGTCCCATGGTATGGAATACACCGTTGGCCAGTTTGGGTCAGCTGCCCTGGCTGTGTCCTGTGCCAACTTCTTGTGCCCCTCCGGCTTTCTCGCTGGCTGGGCATGAGAAGCTGAAAAATCCTTGACTTTAGTCTAAACACTACTGAGCAACAACTGAAAACATCAGTGTTATCAACATTCTTCTCATACTGAACTCAAAACATAGCACTGTACCAGCTACTAGGAAGACAGTTAACTCTATCCCAGCTGAAACCAGGACATACTCCCAGCACTAACATTCTATCAGGCTTCAGCCATCCCTTCTCTTTCCATCCAACATCAGCTTTTGAGTATATTCCATATACCATTTGAGACTCCTGTGACAAGCACACAACTTGGCATCAACACTTCCCTCTCTGAATGTACCTGAATTCATGCCCTAATCATCAGTCTGTAGGATCCCCTGCTGTAGTAATATTTGTCAGTTCTGCTATAGGTGTTCAGTTTTTTTATGATACATTTGGAGCAATTTTTTATATTTTTATAATACTCATTGGAGCAAATACTGGGACTCAAATTCCCCCTCCCATTGACCAGGCTCAAGGACAGATCTGAATCAAGCAAGTCATACTCCATGACTGATGCTGGAGCCAAAAGAGAGTAACACTACTACCTCTTTCTTTCCTGTCTCCCTTTGCCACATTTCTCTTCAGGAAGGACTGATTCTGTTCTTCTCTTACCCCTCACTTTTTCAGGATCAGGACCTGGGTACCAAACTGTAGCTATCAGCATCGTATCATTGTTCACCGCAGGTGCATAGCTGTAGTTTGGTGCACAGGGTTCAGCACTGTTTGATTTTAATATCCAGATGAAATTTTGAGGTAGGGTTCAGGAAGGAGACAATTTTGTTGAAGGAACACAGCAAAACAGAGGGTTAAACACAGCGGACATGCAAATGGAGCCAGGACACAGGCAGTGCTCGTGCTGTAGAGACACGAGATGCAGCAGGAGAGATAGCAGCTCTCTAAGATTCATTTTGCTGAATCAATTCTGAAGGCAAGAGAGTAAGTGTCCTATTCCTGGTCAAATGGACAGTACTCATGCCTTGGTCTTATGCAGACTGGCAGAATTCACACTAGCATACAACAGCAAAAGAGCTGCAAATGCCAAACTGCAGTAAGCTGCCAGCACAGCAACGATAGGGGTAAATTATGCTGACAGCTGCCTCATTTCACAGCTTCATACTCAGAACAAAATCTGAATTTGTTCTGACATTAGTGGAAACAAATTAATCTTCCTCTAGTTTACTGCATGAAATTTAGTGCTTGCACAGTGAAAAAGAAAAGATATTTTCAGTCAGCTGCAATACCTCAAAATCCCACTAAAATGATTAAAGTTATTAGTGCCTCTTCAGAAAAGCTGCTTCAGACTGCCAGGCTGGCTGATTTATAGCTTTACTGATGAGAATCACAAGGGTTCCAGATGACCAGAATCTTCTCTTTCCTTCTGCCTCTTCTAGGCATTATGATAAACCTATTGTGCCTGAAGAGATGGGGAAATAAAAAGACCAAGCTGACATGGAGGCAAACTCACTGACACAACTCACAAAGGTAAGCCACAGCTGCATGACACAAAGGTTACTGTTAAGAGTGTAATTCAAATGAGTCCTTTCAAAACCCTGTTAAACTCCCCCAAATGCCAGTTTTCTCCTTCAGATGTTTAATAAGCTTCACTCTCTCCTGAGCCAGCTTTGTGCATAGTTTGAGTGTTTTGGAGACTAAGGAAGACAGTCAGCTGTGGCATTCTGAACAACTGCAGCAAGGCCTCTTCATTTGGAAGGGGGAAAGAGCTATTTTTTCATGGGCATCCTCTGGGGTCTGGTTCAGCAGGTGAGACGCTGGAACACTGAGGTACAATTCAAGTCCTTTTTTCATGAGGAAGAGAGTTAGTTATGGGATGCTGCTGGAGTTTGACAGCTTAGGCTTCAAAAAAAAAAAAAAACAACCAACACACCATTCTCCAGTGATTTGCTCTGTCGGTGGGCTTCGGAACAGACCCCAGTAGCTCCTTAGAAGTTGTGCTGGTTAACAATCTGCTGACAAACTCAAGCAAGTTTGAGGGATGTTAGTACTGTCACTGTCTCTGCTATATCTGAGCTGAGATTACATGCAAATTCATGAGGTAGTCCTGATAAACTCAGCATTGGTCTTAAAAATATTATGCTTCATTTCCTGTACACATTTCCCTTCTAGCAGGAACATATTTGACCCACAGGCGGGGTGAAAAGACAAGTGATAAGAACCTCTAAGCCAATTGTGTATTTCCCAAAAGAATCCCTCACCTCAATCCAAAAACCAGAACTGTCCCTGTCAAACGTTCAGCACGAGGAACTAGAATGATGTGATGAGAATGTAAATATAAAGCCCAATCACCTGTAGTGGGTGATTACAAGCTTTATAGGATTACTGAATAGCCATGCTATTTTGTAATTGGAGAAATGATACTTCACATTTTCTTTGTATTAATAAACCTGCAGGAAAAGGTGTTGTGAGATTACATATTTTGCAATGTCTCAGTAAGTTATATTCTTCCAGTATTAGCTCAAAAGTATTTAAATGGTGCTTGAAAGTTGTTATTTGATCACTGTATTAGCACATGCTCAATGTTTCCACAGCAAACCAGATTACATGAATTTTCATTCTGACCACAAATACAGCCTGACAATAAGCAGATAAACAAAAGACAGAATAAATCAATTTCACTGAAATCCTTCCCTCTGCAGTGTATCATCTAGTAAAAGTAAAAATGCCTAACGGCTTTTAGTTATTCAAGTTTATTTTGTGTTATTCTTTATCTACCTTCACTAATACTGTTCCTTTTAGCAGCCAGCTAGCAAAGCGGGGTCTGGTAAAGCCATCACAATTAAAGGTCTATTTGCATTTTCCTTTTAAGATCTCTTTACAAACAATTAGAAATTTATTGCCTGATCATAAAAACTTGTTTAAGCTGAAAACTGTGACAGAAAACCTTTTCCTGAAAGAACACTTCTAAATTTTATTTATTCAGAAATGAAGGCATCACCTCAGGATTTTGCAGTTTTAACAATTGTAAACATGAGTTGTACCTTGGCTTGTTAGCCTCCTGCACATTTTTACATAAGTTCGTAAAGTATTTCCTTCCTATTTGAGTCTCAGT
Organism: Haliaeetus albicilla; assembly: GCF_947461875.1. Taxonomy (NCBI): domain Eukaryota; kingdom Metazoa; phylum Chordata; class Aves; order Accipitriformes; family Accipitridae; genus Haliaeetus; species Haliaeetus albicilla. The sequence continues at coordinate 31,725,064 of NC_091486.1, forward strand.
TCTGATCTGAATACTGAGGTACCTGAATATCTTACTGGTTTTATATATTTTAGCCTAAACACGCTCTGGCAAGGCAGAAGACTCTGGTCCTTGTTGTTGGGCTCCTGCTGCAGAAGAGAAGAGAGGTAACTTTCCCAAAAGTACCCTGAAAAGTGGCCGCAAAGAAAGGAAAAGAGTCTGGCTCTTTGGTCTAACACCTGTTGAAATTTTTGGAGATAATTATACCCTCTATGTGTTTAATAAGTTAGATTTCTCCTTAGTCTGACAACAATGAGATCGGAAAGGATATATTCACTTTTCATCCACAATGACATGCACAAAAGCAACAATCTACCTGCACGGCCCCAAAAAAGCACATGTGCTTGTGTTTTACTGAGGCTGACAAACACACTATAAATGACTGGGAGGGAAGAGGGGAGACACAAGGCCATAAAGTATGAACAATGGGCTAAGAGACAGTGTAATCCACCTTTGGATTTCACCTCTGTAATCTGTCTTCACAAGCTTAGTAAAAAATACGGGGAGGAAGCAACTATCTGTAAAAGACAAAGGGGCCAGTAGATGACATTATGTATCTCATTGAAACTTACCCGCCCCCCCCCCCCCCGCAACTTTGCAAGCTTTGTCTGCTCTCTTCACTAATACACAGCAAGGGTAATCCCCAACTGCTGGAGGTTGTGAGAAGAGTGCAAGCACAAGCCCCTCTCCCAGTGCTGCAGCTCTGCAGGCAGGTAGCCAGTCTGAAGCCAGAGCTGTTGGATCGGGTCCTCCCAGACCCCCCCAGGCAGTAGGGGCAGGGCCCAGGGGCCTTGGTAAAAGCACTGGTCTTTGGAGGTACCTGGAAACCCACGTGAGCCTGAGGAAACCAAAGTGCTTGGAGACCATTTTTTCCTTCTCTGCACTGGCAAGGTTATGGACTGGAACATATGACTGATGGGCAAACAAACATCAGAACAAACTGCAAGAGGATTTGAAAATTTGTACTTTAGAGGCATAAGGACTACCAACGGTTGGCTGGCAGACAAGACACAGACAGAAAGCTAACGAGGGCTGCCTGGAAACGCAAAGAGAAACAGCACAGGAACTCTGTTCAGTCTAAAGCAATACCAGTCCTGGCCTTTCCAGCCATCTGCCCATGCTCTAAACTACCACATCACTAACACAAACAGGCAGCTCTTCATCTGGTGCCACTGATTCTGGGCTATGGGCAACAGAAAGCCATCATCTTTACAGTTTGCCAGGTAGGGGTCCCAGAAAGGGGATGACTCTGTTCACTCACTGGTCTGCAACTGCGAGCACTGGCAGCGTTGCTCATCACCAAGCACTGAGTTAGTACAGACCCAACTACGTTCTAAATTACCTCTTCCCCCATTCAACCACTCCTCTGCTTTAATTTTAACTTAGAAAACAATAGAAAAACTGCTTTATCTTCCCCAAACATACAGTACATGCTTTCTAGTTGTTCCCTGAATGTATTTTAATATATTTTTAAATTGTTATTATTGCCAAACTCCATTTTTCCAGCATTACATCAATTTTTTATCCAGCCTATGGTAGAGCTTTCAAAGTGCTTTTTGTTCACTCAGAAAATCATCAACTGTGTTGGTTTTCATGCTTTTTAGAAAGCACTGGACATACCAATGTGTCTGAGACACAAAGAATAGAGGAAGCTTGTCTTTCTTTGGTCCAGTTCTGCATGCATTGTAACTAAACCTGGCCCTTACTATTTTCTACAGACTATTTTCCATTTGTGGTTGGAAGCAGACCATATGGGCAAGTAGCAGATGTTTCTTTTTAGTTCTCCATATGACTGTGTGGATGCCCAATATGTGAAAATCATTTTCTGGCAAGAGGTGTTATGGGGAACTGTGGCTCCTTTTGTGCTCTGAACATTTCACTCAGATTTCCTGAGGCTCTCTTTTTATCCCCAAGATCATTTTTCAGTCTCCTGGTGGAAAAGTGAAAACACAACTACAGCATACAGGTTTTAACCTTGGCAACAAACATCTCAAGCACACTCTAGTGAAAGGGGAGTTCACCTAGCTTTTCTGACCTTCCTCTGCAACTTAAGAACTATTTGGTATTCTTTTTTTAACTTGCCCTACACTACTGTGAGACATGGCTATGCTCTGACATGTTTTACATCCAAGCAATAAGTGGAGCAGCTTATGTTCTCACTCACACAAAGGTATTCCTGAAAACCATACACCAAAGCTGGATGCATTGAGGAGAAAAGCTGGTTCAAGGAGTACTGTTAGAAGGATCGTCCTCATACTTTCAGGTGCACGTGAGTCTGAGAAACAGTGCCCTTGAGCTTGCTCTGCCCAGCAGTCTCATAGCCTTGGGGAAAGCAATGTCACAGAAAGCCCTGCAAGAGCAGGGGTGACAAGAGTGCTAGATCACAGTGGAAGCATGATCCACATGAAACTGCAAAAGACATCTTGCAGAGTGGGGCAAAGTGCCCTGCCTAGTCCAGCCCAATGCCTGTAAAATGCTCTCGTGCCTTCTGGCATGAAAAGCACTGCATAAAAGCAAGTCGTTATCACTTGTTCTGAGCATGCAGAGAATTACTCCCATTGGCAGGAACTCTTAGGAGGCTCTTTAAGAAAGAGAAAGTGAGCCCATTGCAGTGTTTTTAAACACACATCTTTCTGGGATTGTTTTTTGGCCCCATTTCATTAAGAAGTTAAAACCAGAAGCAAGCATTGCATTTTCTTTTCCAAGCATCTACAGGTGTTCACAGCACACCTGCTCCCTACCACTCGTTTTTTAGATTGTGGGAGGGTGGTATGCACTGTTTTGCCAGACAGGTGACTTTTAAATTGCAGCATAGTACTGACTGAGCATGTTCAGGAGCAGCTTCCCTTCATTGGTTAGGTCAAGCTGTGAAATACCGAGCCAGACAGAGACATGGACTTCCACTGGCAGCTATCACTCAACAGTTTCTGCTGCTAAAAGGAAAATTTCTTGTGAATCTTTCCACTGAAGCTTTCAGGACATCTTAGGCCACATGTGCTATTCATTTATCTCCATAATAATGGTTTCATAAGCTATCTGGAGGTAGGAGGAAGATATGTGATGTTATCTTTGCACTTCATCCTTTCTGTGATTGGTAAAATCATGAAAAGATTAAAAAAAAAGAAAATTATTAGAAAATCCAGAAGATTGCTTACTCTTGAAATGCAGTTTTGATTCTGACCTTGATAGTAAATGCAAAAAGGACCCAAAAAGGGTCTTTTATCCTACTGCCAAAGGAAGGAAAAGAAAAACAAACCCAAGAGAGATAACAGATACTATGTATTTCAGCATTCAGCTGCAATGCAAGATTAAAGCTTCTGACTTCATTTAGCTTCACTAAAAGCCCTTAGGTGGTGACAGCTGTGTGTAACAGGAACCAGTTAAGCTCCCATCTAGGTTACAGTATTGAGCCCATTCAAGTATTCCCTGCAGTTCTGACCACAGACAGCACTTAAGTGCTGTTGTATGTTTATCCGTTGCACATCTCAACCAGTCCACTCTCCAGCAGCAACTCCAAGAACTTCAGAATCACTATCACAAAGGAGACTAGATATCATTGTCATGCCCCTGCTTTTGGTTACTCCATAGCATTCTGGGAGCAACAGTTTAGCTGAATTGCTTCACTTTCCATTGACAGACAAGTTGAGTGTGCCACTCTGAAATTCCCATGCCCAAGGAGGGTGACAAATAGACAAGAGGCTGGGTGCTCACTTAATTACCTCACACTCCCACTACCACTAGTGATGCTTTGTTCAACTTCGAAGCAAGGAAACTGCCATGTAAATAACACAAACTAAACCGTTCAGCCCAGGAACAAGATGTGTTGACTGTATGAGGTCTGAAGCTATATATATCACTGGTTCTGGTGATTTGTACTCAAATCCAGTGAATCTACAGCAGTTGGCAGCAAGTTTTTGTAAATGAGGCACTCAAGACAGCTCTTCCCATCTTTTTCAGAGTTTAAGCCACAAGGTCATATGAAATATCCCAAAACTGTTTTTAATTTTAGCAAAGGTGTCAAGTCATGCGTTTTACTGTTTAAACCAAATTTTCCCCTCATTCATTTGAAGAAAAAACTAAATATTAGGCTTATGAGCTGCCAAAAGCAACGCAGCCCACATTGAGATTTCCATAAACATGTCCTGACATTATACTGTCCTTGTTGCAACGTTATGCTATGTGCATGAAATTGCTTTGTGAGGACTGAATATTCAGAGCACAGATCTGTTAACATTCTAGAGCTTCTGGCCACCTCCACTCCAATAATCAGGCACTGAAACTAGCAGGAGATAAATTAAATTAAGCCTATTCAAAAGTTTTCCAGGCTATTTTTCATCATTTTAAGTCTACTTGGATTTACATACTCTTTTGGGATCACTTTGTCTTTTCCCCTATTAAGCTTACCTATTAAGTAACACATTTTAGCGTTAGGCAATACACTTTAGTGTTCTTTTCAAGCTAAAACATGAATACATGAAAAATGAAGAATTTAAGTTCTGAATTTACAAATATTGCATTTCCCACCACATTCTTAGAACATGATAGAGTTGTAAGCCTGTTCCATGACCAGAGTGACTATCATTTAAAGAGTGAATTGACTGTGACTGCCTGCAAACAAGATTAGACATGTGAAATTATTTATTTTTAACACTGTAACAAAAAAAATTTGAGAACTACACAGCAAATGAGACCCAGCTATAAGTTCACTCAGAGAAAAGGTCAGAGCCTTCTTAGCAGAAACCACAAATTTTTTTAAGTTTTCTAAAATCATACAAAAACACCTCTGAGAACTACCAAAAAAAAAAAGTGCAAGAGGCTGATGAACTTTACTTAATTTTTCTATACCAACAATATAATTACTGCATTTTAGTTCATAAGCAAACACCCCTATACCGGCTGAAAGGTTTTTGTACTCTTCTGTGATTTGTAACTGAATCTTGTACATTTTAATATGATTTTTTCTGTTTACTGCAACACTGTATAATACACAGGTTTTATATGGCATCTATGCTTAACAAAAGGCTGAGTAAAACTCAAACCAGAAAGTATTTTTCTATGACAAATATATACAAAATATGCACCTTGCTACTACAGCAATTATTTCTGCTACAAATTTTCAGAGGGTGTAGACATATATGCTGAAGATGAGGCATAACCAAAATCATACTGGAAAAAAAATTAGAAAAAAGGAAGAGACAAGAGAATGAGGAAAAAGAATGAAATAGAGATGAGAAATGGAAATGAAGTGATGGATGGGAAAGTTAAAAGAAACTATGAGGGAAAGAGAAAAACCAGTGGATAAGAAGCAAAGATGATGGGAAATGAAGAGACAGTAAAGGACTGCCTGCGAAAGAAGGTAAGATCAAAGAAATGTAGAAAGAAGAGATTTAAAGAAGGTAAAAGAGACTTCAGAAAACCCCATAAACAGTTTTTTTGTAAAAGTTTTCATTTGCTCAGATATGCTGCCACTGAACTTTACACAAAAGAATTAGGTCAAGATAGATCACTTGGGGAGGGGGAAAAAGCCGTAGTGAGATTTTTTTCAAAGAACTGTAGTTTTGTCCTCCTTTATCTTTATGTATGTATGTAAGCATACACTTATGCATATATTACTTCCTGGCTGGTAAGTTACTTAATGGCACCACATTTTTTTTTATGAAACCAAATGCTGCAAACAAACAGGGTGTAAATGACCCCTCCCCACCAATACCAGTGGCCTAACTAGCCCCTCTTTTCTCACGTGGTGCTGATGGATCTCTCAAATCGATTTACGTACCAGCTGTGTAATTCTGCAAATGCAGCTTTGATCTTCTTCACTGAATTATCCACTTCCTCTTTGATCATCATACGATATCTGGTTAGAGAAACAGTGCAACGCTGCAGGTCTTTTACTGATTTTTCAATATTCGGCCCTAAAATAGAAAACAAAAGTTACACAAAAGTCAGAAAGCTGGTTTTGGTTTTTCTGAATGAGGGAGCAGGAATAGTTCAATGTTATTTGCCCAGATTAGGATGAAGTGGCTATCCTACTCCTGCTGAAGCCCATAAATCCAACTTTTCCATAGTCCTTCCATGGTGCTCTTCAGTTTCTAAATGTGTTTGCTCAAATTCATTCCCCAAATCAAATAAATATTAAACCAGCACTACTAATCCAAATTATTTAAGTTTCATTTAATATAATGTTAAATAGACCATAAATTGTTCTACTCTTTTTTTTGTGCTGAACATGATTCTGCTCTCACTTTCCAATACACCTCTTCTTCACATATGTGCTTTTTTTTTTTTTTTCCCCTAGACTCCTCAGCTGTCTGATCACCACAGCACACAGCAACCAGGGATCCAATTTACCTCTTTTTTTGACTGAATCATCTGTCTTTGTTTCACGTTGGGGTGGAGCATTGGATGATTTAACTGAGGAAGATTTTGACTTTGGCCTGCCTACGTTACACTGGAGTTGAACTGATGGCTGAAGAGACTCATGCTGTTCTACTCCATTCATAGTCTTTGGGTTTAATTCCACAGATACTCTCTGGTGTTCTTGTTCTTTGTCTGCAAGAAAACATTAAGGTAGAAAACCCAGAGTTATAAGATTAAGAAAGATATGAAGCCTTATTGTTGAGTCTGAATGACTTTATGTTTATACACTGGAAAAATCAAGGGTTTTTTTCACTTGCTTTGAAATCTGCTGAGCTGCCATCTTTGAAATGAGTGGTTTGTCTTTTTATAACAGCTTGCCACTTGAAATCTATTTAAATAAAGTGAACCTCAATGGATTCTTTGGCTGAAAGAAGAAAAAAAAACTCCCTTGAGATATAAACAAGAAGTTTGAAGGATTCACTAAAAATCACCCTACCTGAAAAACAATTATAAAAAGTAGGAAAGAGATCAGTATCTGATTTGTATCTGGTTTTACCCAAGTCCCTGCAAAATCAATAGCATGGCAAGGCAACATTAAGTATCCTTTCAGTGCATTCATGCCCCTTCTTTACAAGGGTGTGTGCAGAAAGGGTAGCTCTAAGTCCTTCAGATCCTGTGTTGCCAATGACTCTAAAAGGAGAGTTGGAGAGTTTGTTCTGGTCATCATTTTGAAGTAATATGGTTTATTGGGGGCCTTTTCCCCTTCAAGATATTGAGAGGGAGAGCCCCTGAACTAACTCATAATTAAGTGAAACACTCCCTAAGGCCCTCCATGATGAGGCAATTTGGCTTTCCAGGGTCTGTGCTTCATTTCTTCTAGCAGGTCTTGATTCTCTGTGGGAAACCATCACAAAAAGAAACAATGACTAAAGACTTCTCAAAAAAAGAAAGATGGAATAATGGCAAGAAATAAGCAGACCTGAACTAAAGGTAATAGCCACATGTTCTCCCCTATCATCTTCTAGCATGGGACACATTATGGAGAAACACCAGCTACACTACATCATCCCTGAAGTCCCTTCCAGGCAGCCAGGATTTTATGGCTCTTAAAGACCTAATCTCATAGACTGTGAGTTGGTATAAGCAAAGCTTCAACCTCATGATCCTCATGGGGAAGAAAGCATAAAAGACTGTCAGCAGACACCTGACTATGATCCTTCTAAGCTATGAGCTGTCTGAAGGTGATGGTGAAATGACTACAGTACCATTAATTTGATAGGGAAGAAACCAAAATGAACAAGCCAGACAAGGACAAAAGAAAGGAGATTACAACACAAGAGAGAGCAATATGAAATGGGTGCACTTTGGACTCACTTCAGCATTTCAAACTGCTTTCAAACAGCCTGCATGACTTGCTCAGAAACCACAAGGGTGCAGCTGCTGGCCCCTGAGGGATCCTGATCACCCTTCTATTTAGTTCCATGCATTTCAGTGCAAATTTAACAATATGTACATAGGTGGCTTTTGACCTTGTCGTGGTTTAACCCCAGCCAGCAACTAAGCACCACGCAGCCACTCACTCACTCCCCCCCCATCCAGTGGGATAGGGGAGAAAATCAGGAAAAGAAGTAAAACTCCTGGGTTGAGATAAGAACGATTTAATAGAACAGAAAAGAAGAGACTAATAATGATAATGATAACACTAATAAAATGACAACAGTAGTAATAAAAGGATTGAAATGTACAAATGATGCGCAGGGCAATTGCTCACCACCCGCCGACCAACACCCAGCCAGTCCCCAAGCGGCAAATCCCTGCCCCCCCCACTTCCCAGTTCCTATACTGGATGGGACATCACATGGTATGGAATACACTGTTGGCCAGTTTGGGTCAGCTGCCCTGGCTGGGCATGAGAAGCTGAAAAATCCTTGACTCTAGTCTAAACACTACTGAGCAACAACTGAAAACATCAGTGTTACCAACATTCTTCACATACTGAACTCAAAACATAGCACTGTACCAGCTACTAGGAAGACAGCTAACTACATCCCAGCTGAAACCAGGACAGACCTTAAGAAAGTAGCTATTACACTGGCTGCAGAGACAAGGATTTTAGTGCAACTAAAAGTGAATAAGAAACTCTTTCCTTCTCTGTATTAAACAAATTGCCAGGAACTTATTTTACTATGCAAGGGAAACTTGAATATTAAAGTTTCAGGTTTTCCTTTATCTCCATTTCCTTTCTTTTCTTTCCCACCTTTTTCTTGTATTTTATCCCTCTCTCTCCCTGTTGTTGAAACAGGGGATAGATGTAGAAGTTTATAAAAATTGTAAAGCTATGGTAATATCTCATTTGTCACTTGTAAAAGCAAAGAAAAATTCTGAGATGCTTTTTGCCCTTGCTATGTACAACTCTACAATGAATCATGTCAAAGAGAAAAAAAAGGACTCAATCCCAATGCCACAGAAAAAGGTCACTAAGAGCATGGGTACTCTTCTTGCATTCGTGCCTGTTAGCCCCTAGAAAACACACCCTATGCATGGACAAATCAGTCTATGTATCTTTATTCATGCATGTATTGTTTCAAAAAAGCAACTATAAGAAGTTTGACATGGGAGCTTGACATATATTTATATCACAAATGTTTATATCTTGCAGAATTAGTGGCAAGAATGCCTTTACTATTATGGAAATGCAGAATTTTCTGACTTATAGCATATTCTATCCAAAGTAAGTGGGAGTCTTTAGCAAGGGTGGGAATAGTATCTCTGATCCTTTGCGAGGCACCAAATTCTTAGGACAAAACTTCTGGATAAGTAGTTCATCTATTTGGCTGCTATAGGTTGCAGACTTTTCATTTAATTGACCAGAGGTTGGCACCACCAAAGTCACCTGGAAGTAGCAGAGAATTCATTTCAGGACAATTATCCATTTGGCACATTCCTTTAAAATGAGGTTTGAGAGCTGTATTTGCGACCACAGAAAAAGGGATTTCAAGGAAAGTTCTTTTAATACAGTCTTACATACTGCTTAAGACATAGGAAGAAAATACTAACAGCAGCAATAATCTAGGTCTGTCAGAGGTTTGAAATCCAAAGTGCTGTCAGTACTGGTAATGTTTTTTTCAGCTATTAAATATGAGCTTTATGAAAGGATACTTGAAGGCAAAAGCTTTCACAGAACTTCTCACCCAGAGGAGAAGGTTTGTTTTCATTGATGTTGCTATAATCATAACTCACTATCTACTACAACCCAGTGAGGAAAAGCTTTCTGTGTTACTGTCCTCCAGTTTCAGAATCAGTATCTAGACCCTAGCAGAAACGTGCGTGTACTAACAGGCTATCAGACTGCCTTCCCTCAACACAAAGGCTCTTCCTTCCCTGTTAGGGAAAGCCAGTGGAGATCTACTGTGACTAGCCTATTCAGGGAAGATGAGAAAAAGAACAAATGGACTAGTCTGGACTAGCCAATAAAGAAATCCTGTAATATGCCACAAGCTCATACTGCTCAGATGACTTTGCTCCGGATAAGGAACTTTATCGCTTCTGTTACCATTTTACACTCAAGCCATTTTCTAACCCTGCATTCTTCTGTATTTATATCCGTAATATTCTGTATCAGCTGGGCCTCTAATTATAGTTTGATCCTTTCGTCTCTAGAAAAAAGGACATTTTGCAAGGAAACATATTGCAAGGCGAATTGTGCTCAGATATAGATCTACTTGTGTGATGTTAATAGCTATGTGCGTTATTTTGCGCAAATACCTCTCTCCAAATTCTTTTTATTATATTCTACTTCATGGCAATAAAAATACCATGATCTTTATGTAAATGGGGGCTTGGCTATTGCCAGTTAAAAAGGTGTCTTATGCCAGATGAACTGACCTGTGATTTCTGGACAGACCAGCGCTGACCCTACAAATCCTGAGCCTTTGTTCTCAAGAGAAGCAGCTTCCAGTTTCTGATTGGCAGAACCACTGCAAGAGTTGTCCTTAGAGCATCCATTCAGATGGCAGTCATATATTCCCTGGGGCTCTTGAGATGCCTTCTCAGGTCCACCATTCTTGGTTTTAGGATCTTTATTGCCTTGGTGCTGTTTAGATTTGCTTCTTTTTCTCCTGTTGTTCTAAATGGAGAAATATTGCAAGAACAAAGACATCACTCAGTGCAACTTGTATAAACTCAAAATATAATCAGTAAATTGTCAATGCTCTTAAAATGCCATACAAGTGACACCAGTGTAATGCAATTTACAGGCCGTGCTGTGCTATACAACACATTGCATCTGTTCAGCTGAATATATAAACCATTTGAAATAAAGCCTGAAGCCCCAAACTGTTTTTCCCCTTCCTTCCACACAAAATACTTGCATTGCAAAACAGTAACAAAGCTTCTGCTAAGATGCTACTCAAAATGTTTGCAGTCACTTAGGACAAGCAGTTCCTAACCATCAGGGGAATATCCACACAGTAACACGGACAAACCCTTAAAGGCATCACTCTGATCAGGTAGAAAGAGATCACAGAGGACATAGGTTGGCCACTGCTACTGTAGCTCTCCCAGCCATAAAGAGGAGACTCCATGACAGTGACTCACAGGGCAGCCTCCTGGTACAGCTCTGGCTTGGAGATACGTAAGCATGAAGACTATATCCCACATGTAGACTTGAAGTATCTGACTTGATAGCATCACTAACGCATGACTCCTAATGGATGACTCCTATGCAGAAGTTATTTTTTACACCTGGCAGCAAAAACTCTAGCACTGTAAGTGGCTGTGACTATCCAGGATACAGTTGCTTAGTAAAAGTGCTTCTGCATGTGGGCTGTTTTGGGATTCGTTCTGTACTTGTCCAGGGTCTGGCTCCCACACAGATGCACACATACGTGCTGTCCCAGAAATTCTCTCAGAATACTGGGCTAGAGAGACAGCAACAGATGAACAGGATTAAAAATAATACACACATTTGCTTTCCAGTATTCTGACTACAGGTGTGAATGAAGTCACCTGTGTTAGCAAAGGCAGACAAAATACTGGCCAAAAGAAAAGTACTAAATTCAACTAGACAGCTGATAAACGGTCTGAATGCTTTGATTCTCAAGAGCAAGTTCTTACCTTCTTTTTCCCTGTCATATTCCATTCCTTTAGAACCTGAACTGCACTGCCTAGAGAAAGGAAAGATAAAACGTTTCAACAACAGTTCAGCTATGAGAAAGTGTGTTCAAGAACAGTTTCTAGTCTCCTAGCTAGGCAGCATTTCCATTTGTTGTTGCAAATTCTCTTATGTGGGGACAACAAAATGGGTACTGCCATCTTTCTCCTTTTTAGTTACCCATTTTATTTGATTACACTACATACAGTGGATGGGCTACTTGGCACTACTGCTTTTTATGGCCTTCATTCCACAAAGTAATTAAGTGGGTGCCTAACTCAAAGCACTAGCATAAGCCCCAGAAAAATCAACACTCAAATCTCTTGCCTGAGAAGGGAAGCATCTCAGCACCGTAATATAAACACTGGATAAACTAGATAGAACACCCTGACTCTAGAGCTTCTGAAAGTTTTAAAATCTTTTGGCATTTTTATCATATACTTCCTATGTGTTATCTGTCATATTCAGAAAAATGAAGACTTAGCATCCAAAAGAGTAATTTCGTGGACTCCTGCAGAAATTCTGCATTGCACAAACACAGTAAAATCACACCTGGCAGAAAAAAAAAGGTTCACATTTATATTTGAAAATTATTACAATTTTGTATACTTGAAATTCAGTCTGCCAGCCCTAATGAGTTGGTTAGACAAATTTATGGAATAAAGCAAGCAGAGCCTTGGTCAGACTAGTGCCAGCTGCCATGTTAGAAGAAAACTCTTCTGCATCTAGTTAACGTCATTATTTTGTTCTCCTGGACCCTAAAGCTGAAAATAGATGCTCATGGTAAGCATGCAGTCTGAATCATCATCCAAACTACTATGGCAGTATCTGCCACAATAATCCTTTTAATCACAACCAGGTTAAATGTCTTCTGCCTGAATTTAAGAATCACTTTACCATCACTGCATAATTCTAGTAACTATTCATTTATTATCCTTTCCAAATGGGTTTCATACTCAGCCATTCTTCTCACTCATTTCAGTGAACTCACGACAATATTATTAAGAAGTAATGCTGTTTTCAGACTATGAGTTGTCAACTAGTATTCGGCCAAAGACATGTCAGGTTTTCAAATGTACCAAAATTATATTTCTATCACAATAATCCAGATCAAGATTATCTGGTCAGTCTATCACACACATTAGAAGAGATTACATGTCTTGCTAGTAGTACTTAACCTAATTTGTTAAATTGTGAAAAAATGTGTTTGGAATCCATCAAAGCCATATTTTGTTTCCTAGATGACATGACAATGCAGACAGAAGACCAAGAAAACTTCCATTATATGTATAACTATACATATATCTATATTTAGTTATACACACACATACTTAACGTGCATATAAATACAATCCCCTCTCCTAAAGGTATGCTATCATTTGACAGACACTGTATTTGAGTATGAAGAAATAAACCCAGACATTTGCTGCCCATTTTACTCTGTGCTGCTAAAAATATGTGATTTCACTTGACAGCTTTGTTAACTGTTTTCACAGTATCATCCAACACTCTTTTTGTGTTGGCTGGTGTTGTCTTAGCTTTGCTTCCCTCAGCTTCCCTGTGAATACTACGCAGGTCGAGGGTTATCTTAGGGATTCGCCCAACTAACCCCAGTTTCCTCCTGTTAGAAAAGCACTAACTGTGCAAGTCCCAAAGCCCTCATTTGAACCCACCAGTATATTTTCTTGAACACATCTACAAAGCAGCTGAAGAGACCTTCTGATTGTGCTTAATTAGGTAAACACTAACATAGCAAATAAAACATTTGAACCACTATTTTATTTAACTCAAATTTCACATATAGAAGTAAATTCATAACAGAGACATCACCTATATGCTGCTCTAGGTAAGATGCAAGATAGGAGCTGATCTCAGGAAACTACATTTGAACATTTCTTGATTCAGCATGCAGCACCTCTGAGAGAAGCATTGAATAGAGGTGCTCTGCCTTTTCACTCAGCATGGCTGTCCCCATGTTTTTTGTTGCATGCAGCAATGTGTTCTCTGCGATTGCGATATTTCAATCTTAGCAATTTTTGTCATTCACGTGAAAAGATATTCAAAGTGCTAGATTCATTCTATTCACAGTGGCAGCTGAATGGACATGTGTCTTTACTCACGACATTTCCAGACAGTAACAAATACTGCCTGTTTTCAAATCCTCACTTGCAAAGACTTCTGAACTCAAGGCACAATGATCATAAACATGAATTTCAAAGATCATTTGAACTCAGGTTACAACAGCTTGCTTTTCTTCAAGACTGTTGCACTCTTGTAAGGCTTGTTTTTGCCCTGTTTATTCCTCATAGCAGATGACAACACATGGCTATGAAAGCACTTCCCCTTTTCAGGAGCCGTTGGAAACAATTCATAGACCACAAGCAAACAATGGTAACTTAAGACAAAATAAATTGAATGAAAGGAACTTACTGAATAATCACGGAGCAACCCTCCACTACTTTCCCCAGGACATATATTACAGGAAAACAAAATTGTTAATTAGATGCATCACATTTTCCTTTGTGTGTGTGCGCGCGCAAACTCCGATTTCCATACATCTATCAGAATCTGACTGTCTATGCAGATACCCACATCAAGAGGCACAATATAGATCTGATGGAAGATTTCTGATGCATTTATAAATAGTCCAGTTTGCTTGCATCTGCTTTTTGCATATTGGTAAGTAATTCCTAGTACATCATCATGCATTTTGGCTGATACACTTTTGTAAATTAATCCAAACCAAACCCAAAACTATTCTGAAGTAAAATAGATATGAAATAAGCAACTTGGTGAGACGGCAAATCAACACTATGAGGCATTTTTAAGATATACAGGGCTTTTGAGACCACTGAACTTCTAGTATCTTTTAAGCAGCCCCAAACTACAAAGATTTTGAGAGGGTTTGCTCATGGCATGCTATTATTGCTGCAAAGGGTTTCTTACAGACTTTGGTGAAAGTTCAAAATACTTGCCATTATATATTTATCAGAAAAATGTTATTTAAATAAAAGTGACCTTTCATTAGAGATGGTCTCATGATGCAAAATACAAACTCAGATCCAGATTTAGAATGACTTGAACATTCAATGGAGTCTTGGTTCAGCCATTATAAATGTCAAGGCTATTTGCAAAATTCAGATTGAGGTTTGAATGTCAATGTATGCATCAAGTTCAGGGGTTTAGGGGCCTGGTCATCTGCTTCAGAAATATCCCAAATTCTTATTAGTTACTGTATCTTCAATAGTGAATCACATGCTGACATATTTACTTTAAAGAGCATTACATTTCACGCAGAATAAAGAAGATCTGCAACAAGAATGGCACCAAAAAATGGCAAAGTCAGGTAGAACAGGTAAACAGCCATATCAAACACATAGTGTGAAGAAGCAAAGACGTAGACAGGAGGATCAATTGGGGAAAAAAAAAAAAAGAACTAAGTGTCACAATCATCTGAATTTCAGCAGAACAACAGAATATATTTTGAGCCACCAGAGACAATGAATACTTTAGCATGCAACTGAATCCCTCATCCCTTAGTGAAAAAGGTACACTGTACTCACCATCCATGAAAGCTTGAACAGCCTTGTCTACATTGTTATCAAACTGCTGCAACACCAGAACTATCTCATTATTGCTTTTGTTCGGAACAACTGATCGGATTGCATTGATCTGGAAGGAAAATAAAGGAAGACAGTAACATACAGGTTTATCACACTCCTTTAGACAACAAGGTACCTCTGTGCCAATGCAGGTTTATATAAATGCTTGTTATACATGACATGCTTACAAGTATACAGCAATGTATCTGTATGAAGCAATACCCATCCTCTCCTTACCTGGCCCATGCAAATAATGAAAACAATTTCTTCAAGAGACCATATCATAGAACTGGTAGCCAGTAAGTCTGGAACCAAATCCTACCCTCGGTCACAGCAGGAGAACTAGTTTAACTAAACTGACAGAAATTGGCCTTATGCTTCTTTCCTAAATGTTCTATTTGCTGCCATGTGATTTGACAAGACACATCACCTCTACAAACTTACGGAGTACACAACTACTTCAACAAAGGCTGTTGCACGGCCTTGCTATATCAAAGTTATGATCAGTGTTTTTTTGACATCTGGAAAACAGTCATATGCATGAAAATAGTCACAGGCTGAAAGAAAACAGTATCATTTTTAAAAGCTCTAGTGGCTGCTCAGCATAATTTCAGTTTGCTGTTCCATATATATGTGACCAGGAAGCTTGTGTAACAAAATCCCGAACAAAGGACCTGGGAAGCCAAATGCTTCCTTCAGGAAACTTGGCTGATGAAGTGTTACACCCACAGATGATTCTGGCATGCCATGCTTCAGTTTCACAGCATTTGCTATTGCTGTATTGTCTTCAGTATCCATTATACCAAATGGTAATTCAACCCGCTATGTTTTAAATAAAATATTCCTACTGGAATCATGTTGATGATTTACTTTCTCATGCCCATGTAATACAGCTGAAAGTAAATAGTTACATGAAACTTAATTACTGTATTGTTTTAATGCTAGACAAGCTTTACTAGGTAGCACCAAAATAAAAATACTTAGTTAAACATAACTAGCAAAACTAAAGCCTATGGTAGTACTCTGAAAAAACAAAAGAATCAGCGCCAAAACTTTTGAGCTTCTGTGTCAAGCTATCCAGCATGTATTTACTATTAGAAACTTGTTATTGTGATGCAAATGTTTATCTGGCACCCCTCTTTGCCATCTTTCTGTAAGAATACATCCTTGATTAGGGTGTACTTTATTTACTGCATCACAATGTTGTCATGCTAATTTCTAATTGTGAAGCACTGGTGGTCTTTTTATTGTACTGTGAAATATAATTGTGAAAAAATAATATGTGAAGATAGATCTGTTTAAGGGAACTAGGCTGGCTTACATGGTGAGAGCATTCACACTACCTTGTCTTAGCTGTCCACTTAGATGCTGAAGAACAATCTTTCTAGATTCGCTTTAGGGAGTCTCCATCATTGGAGACACCAGAAGGTGATTCAGAACACTTAAGTGCTCAGATTTATGACGAAAAAATCTTATTTTGCTGTAGTACGTTCACCCCACTCCTCAACCACTGTATTTCCCTGTCCCATATACTAACATAAGCCACGACTCATTTCAGGTTCTGTTAATGCACAGTAACTGAGAGCTCTGATTCACTATGCCTGCTGGACTTAGTTTCAGCACCACAGAAGGCTGATACTTGCTTCAGCTAAATCCACACAGGATCAAACTTTCCAGAGGATACTTTCTAGATGAGCTCATCTCTTCCACTGTGTAAAGAAGCCACTTTCTGACTGCAATACACAACTTTAGTACATCTACTTAGTAAGATTTACTCTGCTCCTGTCCATCATCTTGTCACACGTCTCTTTGCAGCTTCACATTTGCCCACAACACATTTCAATTAGCAAGTCTAGCCTTGGACAACTCAGGCCACAACTATAATTTAGAGGGCAGTGGAGTCTACCTCCCAAGGACACTTTCCAAAGGCCTATCTGATCATTTGTCTAATGCTGCCACCCTATGACTGGGCAAGGCTTCCCCGCAAGCTAGGTCCTAACCCAACAGCTAGCTACTTTGGAGTCTCTAGTAAACACAAGTAACTTTATGTTTGAAGTTCAGACGGGCTAGGTTGTCAACTGGACCACTTGACCCAGAGGATGTTGTTGCCAAAAACTATCCAGAAAATCTCTGTCTGCTCAAGCTTATCTCTTCAGCTGATGTGTATGCATGGGGAAGGAAGCGGCAAGTATAGCTTTCTATGCACTGCAGGCATTCAAGTGAAAACCAACAGGATGTGCAGAGAAAGCCCTGGAAAAAGGAGTTTTATTCATCTTCTGATTGTGGGCATAGGCATGCTATCTACTGATAAAGCTGCAACAAGTATTCACTGAGCTTGCTCCATAACAATAAAAGTTGGCAAAGACGCTAGGGTAGAGCAGGCCACAAGCTGCAGTCCATTTTATGTTCAAGCTGGTAGCTGCCAAACATTTCCACCATGTGGATTACATCTTCATATTCTCACAAAAACCTCCCCTCTCCTTTCACAATCACGTGGATCATCTGTCTGCCTACTCAAAATTGCATAATGTCCTTGTGGCAACTGCTTACAGGAAAAATAGTAAAAGGAAATATCTAGTGTATTCTAACCATCTTTAAATATAAGCATGGGAATTTCATAAGGCTTCTAGGTCCTTCTTTGCTGTGAAAGGTCTGGAAGCCTCAAGAAGCATCTGGAAACAACAAAGTGAGGCGAATGCCACAGGATGGATCAGGCAACTTGCCACACACTGCCATTTGGAAACTTCTTAAAAGACATTAAGAAGAACATCTGTGGGGTGGAGAACACCGACACACAAGAACTCGACCAGGCAGACTATGTTTTAGACTACAGAATCTACTGAAGACTCTCTGTTTGCATTGTATGGTCTTTGTTAAGAAATTTTTGATTAATAGAAAAAACAGAATTAAAAGCTAAACTGTGCTTCATCCAACTAGTACTATGATTAAATACAAAAAGGTTATGGAAACATTCTAGTTGTGGAGATAACCCAAAAAAAGCAAGATGATGGTGATCTTAGGAAGAATACTCGCCAATACAGAGAAAAGAAATTAAGCATACGACCAACACTGCAGACACAGTCCTGTTTTAGTTGGACTGTATAAAAATTCGATTTAGGGAACATTGATGTACGGCAGAGCTCAACAGTTCTAGTGTCAAAACTCAATAATATCCTTTGTTTTACTGTTGAACAAAATATACAGTTTAGAAGTTTCATGAAAAAATTCCTCAGTAAAAGAGCATCAGATTGCAAAGTAAAGCATCCAGGACTTAGGAAATTCCAAATCAGAAGTTGCTTACACTGTTAATCTGCTTCCCTTGTGTATGTATGCTATGATACCCACGATACCTACAAGTCGTTAGTGTTTCTGCTTTCCAGATTTTTGTATTGACTTATGTGGGATAGGATAGATGAAAACTAAAATTTGCAATGAGTAGGATATGCCAATATT
This sequence comes from Haliaeetus albicilla, assembly GCF_947461875.1. NCBI lineage: Eukaryota > Metazoa > Chordata > Aves > Accipitriformes > Accipitridae > Haliaeetus > Haliaeetus albicilla. The sequence goes on from NC_091486.1 coordinate 31,743,646, forward strand.
AAGATAAAAATACATATGCTGCTCTGTTCAGAAACAACAAAAGCAGATATAAACCCAGAATTCCAACAGAGGAGAAATCCCAAAAAGTTTTTTTTCTGAAATAAAATATTTTTCCTTAAAAATTTTTAGGAACAAAATGGAATAATGTTACCATACTTTTTCTGGAATTTCAAAGCCAGACAGATCTGTGCGCCAGACATCAGGTCTCCAACACACACACTGTTTGACTGATGTTTTCATCCAGAATACACTGGAACTATTGTACACAGGCAATGAAAAAGTCAGCGATTTCCAGACATGCAGATATTATTGACAAATGACTACAAGTCTCAAATTGTGACCTGACAGTGTATCTGGGGGGCGGACAAGACATGCTGAGGAAGACTAGGCCATATGACAGCCTTAGCCTAGAAATGCAATTTTCAAGGTCCCCCATATTCCACCTCTTAATCCTTTCACACTGGTTTCAAAAATATGTGCATATTTCTATGAAGCTCAGGTCTGTCCCCCACATGCAAAATGCGTCCCACATATTTCTGAAAAGGGACATAGTGATACAAAAGAAAAAGCCAAAAGGAGGGGCAGACAACCTTCCTGACAGGGTAAGCCTAACACAAATGCACTTCTACAGCTGAAGGTCATAAAAGATATGTCTCAGACTGTGATAAATGGAGGCAAAGCAAAGCTCCAGGAATGCTTGACAAATACAAGATGACAAGTGGGAGATATACTAAAGGGCTGGATGTGAGCCGGATCTAGGCAGCCTAGGTATGCTGACTACCCTCTGGGTCACCTGCTAGTTCAGGTGACAAACCAGCCCTTTTGCTAGTACAGTTATACACCTCAACCACTTACAAGTTTCCATCTGCTTGAGAGAAGTCAGCCACTTCCCAATCCAGAAAACTATATAAAGCACATTTTTAGTAAAGGTGTGATAAGGTGATTCCAGGGCAGGAGATAATTCCCAAATTTATCTCTCTAAATTTGTAAGCAACAGATTATGGAACTAGAATAATCCAATATTGTACGACTTCTCATCAACAAATTCCTTTTAAAAAATATTTAATGTCCTAAAAGATGTAAAAAGTATAAGAGCCAAAGAACCTCTAACATGCAGTGATACTGCATTAATACCTAACAGTCTGCAAGAACAAACTCACAGCAGTCCTTTATTAGTTTTATTTCCGTGTATGTGGGAGAAAACAGTTTTTTCCTACTCACTGAAACTTGATCATAGGAAGAACAACATTACCAGACAGACTACAGGGAAGTCAACTGTTTTAATGATTTTGTGAATCATCCTGTCTTTATCCAGTGTAGATTCCCAGTGATCTTCTATCATCATCTGGATGCTAGACAAGCATTCCAGGACATGAAGAGAATTCAGTAACATACCTTCTGAACAACAGATAATTGTACTGTTAATGTCAGCATTAGTTGAGAAGCTGTCACTGACAGTAGTTAAATTCCTGGGCTTTCCCTCCTGTAGCTAGCCTCACCAGAAAGCACATTTCTTTGTTTACTACTAAGATGACTTCTTCTGAATTTTGGCTTACAAAAGCTACTTTAAAGCAATCACAGATCTAAAATATCAAGCTGTGACCTTGAAAACAACTGTGTACAGTCAAGAACATGGAAGGCAGAACCCACATCCACCTCCTTTTAAACCCACAATCTAGAGACCTACCTTGCAAGCATGTATTTAATTCCTGTGGACCTAGCTACTCTTCTGGATAAAGCTAAGGTTAGTTCAAAATTTAGAAGACTTTTAATCACTTTTCCAAGCTGAAGTCTTAAGCACACATTTGGCTTAAAGCTGCTGCAATTTGAGCCAGGTTGTGTATCATCAGGACCAGAATTCCACAGTCATGAGGTCATTTTTATCAGTCTCTTACACAAATTGCTGAGGACTGCCCAGAAATTATATCAAAACTGAAAAAGTTTCCAAGTCCCCTCAGATAAGCTGTTTCTACCCCAAAATAAAATCCCCAAGGTCTGAACAGATATACCTGACTATTTTTCTGAGGATTACTGTTAAACTATAGGCAATCTCACTTGGGGCAAATTTTTGGCTTGCCTAAAAAAAAAAAATAAATAAATTCAGTAACAGGTTACTTCTGAAGAGCATGGCACACAGGAGAAGAGGACACTGAAATTCTAACCTCTCATGGTATCTTACTCGAAGTCCCCATGAGCACCCATCTCATGAGACCTTCCTGATAAGTCAAGCTCAAAAGAAATACAGCCTGCCTGAAAGTTGTGACAGCAGATTACCTACTCCACACCCAGAACCAAGCTGAGATTGATATGTATTCCTCTGAGTCCTTTAGGTTCTCTGTCAAGTTTCAAATGGTTCCCAAGCAACTGTAACAACATGGAATCAGCCGCTGCCTGTTTGCTGCTCTACTCCATCTGCTCCCCCTTGGCATCATCTCAAAGAGGATGTTTCTGGTGAATAAGTAACATATCCGGGGTTCAGAGAATTTGTTTATATGTTTCTGACATAGTGACAAATTAAATTTCTTTGCTGAAAGCTCACGGCTGTTCTGAAACCCCTGAACACAGCTGCTCTAACTCCCTTGAAGTAAGTTACTATCATGGTCACTTCTGCAGTTAGAAATATTCTTACTTACGCTTGGTTAGGAACACTAACGCAGATCCACCTTTGCTTTGTACTAAACATTAAGATCAACGGATTTTCTCTAAGTAAGGAGCTAAATTCATTTAGAAGTGTGGTTATCAACAAATACGCAGACATTTTCCTACTTTATTTTTACTGCATGTCAGTAGCAAATCTTTATGTACACATATACACCATATATACCCACTGCAACTGAGAACAGGTAGCAGTGTAGGCCACATTCAACTAGATGATGCCTCCAATTAGGGTTGACCCAAATCCTGCAAGAGAAGCAGGGAAAGAGGGCTGTTTGCAGAACTCTGCTGGTTTCTATCATGTAGGAATTTAGCATTAGCAGATGTCCTGGCTACATTAAGCAGGAAAATGCATTTTAAAAACACTTCATGGCAGAATTTTTTAAGGTTTTGAAAACTCCTGTGCAAACATATTTCATAAGTACAATTTGACTTTGCTGCATTAAGAGCCTATTTCTTACATTGGAGACACTTTTCCAGAAGCTTTACTCACGGAGTTCATCACAAACTGAACAAGTGTTGTTAACATCCCCTTTGAGCAAAAGAACAACTTTGATCAGCTCTGCACCTTTCTTTCCACTACATGACCTGCTTATCACACTGATACCTTCAAATCACTTATCCCCGATAAGCACAAAACAAATTCTACTTGCTGCAGTAAACTACTTCAGGCAATCTTTGTGGATTTACTATGTTGCCCCTGTGCCCCAAATTTGTTAACTAATTTAATGGAAAAACCAGACATTTCAGGAGTTCTGGAAGAACACATTGAAAAGTTTGGCTCAGTAAGAACTGTTCTGCTTGAGTAATGACAGCACTATTTAGAGACCTGAATCTATAATATCCTTAACCCAAGTTAAATGGCTCATCAAGTAACACAAGTGCATTTTGATCAACTTTGCTGGTCTTTGGGCTAGGTCTATCTACTTCAACACATGGGTAAGAACAGCTGCAAATGTCAACTTTAAGGAGACCTAATGAAATCATAGATTACAAACTATCTGCTTTTGTAATGTATGATTTTAAATTTACATACTACTTCCATTCCTTCCACTATGAATCCTACTCTTTCCTTGCATGCTATGGCTTATGAAAATGACAGTTACGGTTTAAGGTAAACAAACCTGTGACACCTCCCGACACATCTGAATAAAATTTCCTTCTTGCGGTTTATGGAACAAACCTGGCCATCTGCTCCTACTGCTCTGACACTTGAAATGACAAATGAAAAAGCAAGCCTTTCAGGAGAACTTCAGCAAAGCTTCACGCTTAACAGAATCCCAAGAGGAGGATTTTCATCTGAATGAGTATGTTGCTAACTCCAGCTGACACCAGAGCTCACTTGTTCAAACATGTTTAGACACACAATAAAAAAGAAAATAAAAAAGGCCCAACAGCAAGTCCTGAAGTTTGAACAATTCCTGATATTTCTTTGGATCAAAACCAAAATCACATGCCAGAGCTGAATGGCCTGTCCTGGGGAGTGCCCGATATTCACTCTTCTCTTGTTAAACTAAGAGGGTCTAATTGTTACAGGAGACACTACATTGCTTGTATTCCTCACCCCAGTTGCTTCTTCTTTGGAGGCCTTGTCATTCAGAATCTCAGCACCTCTTCTGGCGATGCATTAGGTTAATGCTTGAATACTTCCATTAATTTTATGGAATTATTTTGGATTTAAGCCAATGAGTTTGGCCCATTTTGTTCCTTAATCCAGTGAACTTGTGTGCATATGAGCTGAACTAAGTGTAACTCTCAGTCTCTGAAAATCCTGACACTGTAAAACAAGTCCTTAGTTATACTGTATTTTCAGACACAGAGATGAGCATAATCAGAGGCAAAAGGGAGAGTGGCATATTGGAAGGAAGACTATAGCAAGGGTCAGGGCAAAGGGAATTATTCTGAGAGAGATCCTGATGGTAAACTTCTCCTTGTACTAGCTATGCAGGCATGTAACAACCCTTGTGGCTGCTGAAATGCAGAACTTGTGTTATTCCAGAAAATCTGTGGGTTATATGCATGAAAATATGGTAATCAGAACAGCCCTGGCTCCCCACAAGCGTATCACAGCTGCAGGAGCCTCTGCCAACTATGGAAACTTCCATTAGCCTTCCTGACATCACAGGCCAACATTTATATAAATCTCTCGGGGCGGCGGGGGGGGGGGGATATAAAATAGAATGTTTAACCTATTGACTTTATGAACTATCTCAGCTGAAATGCCAAGAATGAATTATAGAAGTATCAGTACTACAGTAGCATTCTCCTGCGACTCAAATTAGGGGTAGGGTCTTACAGAACCTGTGTGTGAGCATAATGCCCCAAATGTCTGCCTCAGCCTCACATCACCTTTAAAATAGTGGCAGAGGTCTTACTTCCTTGAATAACTAGAAGCTGATCATGGAGAGAACATGGGGAAAGGTCACCATTTAAAACAAAACAGCAAACATTATGCTAAAACTTCATGGGCTCTGTACTACATTTTTGTCACAGAGAAACAATGTTCAATTTAAGGAGAAACTTGTGTTCTGCTTTTGCAGAAACTTACAAGAATGAATATTTGTGTGCAAATGTACAGCTCCTTTGACTTCATTCAAGTCCTAGCAGGATCAAAGTCTTAAATATATTATGATCTGCAAGCACTAAGATAGAAGAAAGGGAGAATTGGGAAGGAACTGCATTCCATTCTGTTCTTTCTAACAAGGCCTGCTTATATGTGTGTTGATGGCAATAGATTTGTGGAGCTCAGCAGAAGTAATTAAATTTATAAATCTTGGCTCTGTTTCCCAGAAATACTCCCGCCAAAAACATGGATAAGAGCAAACATTAAACTCACTGCTTCAATGTTGTATAGCATGACCATGTCTTGCTCTCAGTTTTCTAAGTGAGAAAGCAATTTGATTTTGACTCTTTTACCAGGACACTGTAAATATATCTGCTTTTTTCAAATGTGCAAATGAAATCCTTATATTTTATCAGTCTATGTACAAATATAATTAAAGTCAACTCAGCAGGACATACCTGTTTAACCCTTTCCTTATATTTCTAGCGCATTACTCAGAGGGTTCTAAAACTACGGTTGCTTGACTCTGTTGTGGACAGAAAAAGCCACCACACTGTAAACCAAATACGAGACATCAAATAGAGGTTCTGTGCCACCACAGTCTCATTTTAAAACAAGACAGACTTGTCCAGGTGAAATGGCAAACCAAGCATGCTAGATTCTCATGTGATGTATGTAGAGTTCATGAGGTTTATGCTGTTCAGTCACTAAGCCTTTATTTAGTAGGTTATTGGTCTGTATTTTCCAGAATAAAACCCAGCAATTTTGCAATAAAATGTTAATTGCTGTTAAACTAAGTTTTCACTTTGGCATAGGGATTTAGTGGCACTAAATACTGATGGAAGATACAGGAATAAAGAGAAGAACTATTTATAACAGTGTATTAATCCAATTATTTTCCTGCCTTAAACTGTACATGCTCATAAACATTTGATTTTAGATACTCCCAGCAGATATCAAACTTGGAATAGCAGATATCAAACTTGGAATAGCAGATATCTAGTGTGAATAAAAGTCCTGTTGCAGTTCTTCATTCTTAAACTAGCAAAAGACAAACACATGACTTGTAAAAGTCTGCACTTGTAAAACTGACTAAACTAATAAAAAAATTCAAGCTACACCGTAAATAGGCAGAACTTCAATTAGTTTAGTGAGTTGCATTTTGAGAGTTACTGTAATTTACCTTCCAGCACTCTGGCACTAGGGGATAAGATTTGATGACATTACTTTCTATTGCAAAATCCATCACACTACTCAATATTTAAACCCTATGCTGTTATTAAGGACTAAGGAAGATACTCATCACTGAAATGCAGATTCATGTTGACACGCAAATCCTCAAGCACAATGACTGATTCAAGAGTTAACAACAAATATGAGGAAAAACTACTCAAAAAGCAGGCACCTGGGCAGTGCAACAGGCAAGGCATTGTTTCCCATCAGAGGATATAAAGCAAAAAAGTTTTACATCCTTTTGAAAGCAAAGAAAGCGAGTAAGTAGCGGAAGATGGACGCAACAGTCTGGACAGGAATTCATTCCCACCTGAACTACTAGCATAAATCATAGAATGGTTTGGGTTGGAAGGGACCTTAAAGGTCATCTAGTTCCAACCCCCCTGCCATGGGCAGACACACCTTCCACTAGAGCAGGTTGCTCAAAGCCCCATCCAACCTGGCCTTGAACACTTCCAGGGAGGGGGCATCCACAGCCTCTCTGGGCAACCTGTTCCAGTGCCTCACCACCCTCACAGTGAATAACTTCTTCCTCACATCTAATCTAAATCTACCCTCTTTCAGTTTAAAGCCATTGCTCCTCATCCTATCACTACACTCCCTGATAAAGAGTCCCTCCTCATCTTTCCTGTAGGCCCCCTTTAAGTACTGGAAGGCCGCTATAAGGTCTCCCCAGAGCCTTCTCTTCTCCAGGCTGAACACCACCAACTCTCTCAGCCTGTCCTCATAGGGGAGGTGCTCCAGCCCCCTGATCTTCTTTGTGGCCCTCCTTGGGACTCACTCCAACAGGTCCATGTCCTTCTTATGTTGGGGGCCCCAGAGCTGAACACAGTACTCCAGGTGGGGTCTCACGAGAGCAGAGTAGAGGGGGAGAATCACTTCCCTTGACCTGCTGGTCACACTTCTTTTGATGCAGCCCAGGATATGGTTGGTTTTCTGGGCTGTGAGCACACATTGCTGGTGTGTTTTTCATCCACTAATACCCCCAAGTCCTTCTCCACAGGGCTGCTCTCAATCCACTCATCGCCCAGCCTCTATTTGTGCTTGGGATTGCCCCGACCCATGTGCAGGACCTTGCACTTGGCCTTGATGAACTTCATGATGTTTGCGTTGGCCCACCTCTCAAGCCTGTCAAGGTCCCTCTGGATGGCATCCCTTCCCTCCAGCGTGTCGACCACACCACACAGCTTGGTGTTGTCAGCAAACTTGCTGACAGTGCGCTCAATCCCACTGTCCATGTCACTGACAAAGATGTTAAACAGCACTGGTCCCAATACCAATCCCTGAGGAACACCACTCATCACTGCTCTCCACTTCGACATCAAGCCGTTAACTGCAACTCTGAGCGTGGCCATCCAGCCAATTCCTTATCCACTGAGTGGTCCATCCATAAAATCCACGTCTCTCCAATTTAGTGACAAGGATGTCGTGCAGGACAGCATCAAATGCTTTGCACAAGTCCAGGTAGATCTCTTGCTATGCTGTTTCCTCAGCTGCTTCATTCATGTATTGGTGGGCAGGTAACAGTTTGTACTGCTCTTTCAGTAAAACATCATTAGCAAACTGAAACCAGAGGAAACCTAGTTTCATGCTCAGTAGTTGTCATGGTTCATCAAGTCTTTATAAACCAAATGCGATGTTTAAGCCATTAACTACTAGTCATGATCAGTTCTGAGAAATACATTACCTGACTGAAAAGTTCATCATTTGTGAACTCGGATGCAAAACGGCAAGTTAACTAAAAATCTGACTACTGACCTCTAGTTCAAGGCTATTTCTTTTCTCTGTCATGTTGTGGTGTGTTATATTACATCTTAATTCTCTATCACTTCTTGGGACTTCTCTGGATTCGAAAGCCACATTTACAGTATCTTGCACACATTCCTCAGGTCGAATGATTTTTTTCCTTGTTATCAGTCTACCTAATTGCAAAACTGAAGTTTGGCAAATCTTTTTCTGCTGAATAATTTTTTCTGTCAGCTCAGGAAAAGAGTTAATCCAAGGAATCATACACAAACTTTTATTCTTTTCCTTTCCATTGACAGGCTTAGAGAGAAGAGAATATTTCACATGCCTGCTGCCCTGCAGGATGTGTAATGTGTCACAGGCAGGTCTTATGATACAGCGGAAGATGACTACATTTCTCAGTTTCACATTGCCCTCACTGTTCTGTATTTCCTTGATATTTAATCAGGCTTGATCCTTTCTCCTTGTGCATCTTTCATGAAGTGAACAGGCCTCATCAACTTTTCACCAATAGCTGGACAAACTTGGGCTCACTGACAGAATTGGATTCTGGCCTTTTATCACACTGCCTTATTAGAGTGCCACATCAGGCTTAATAAAGCTGTAAATCAAGGAACCCATTAGCCTTCTCTGAACTTCCTAAATGCAAAACTCCATCTCTCTTCCCAAACATAAAATAGAACAAAACCTGATTTTATAAGAGACGATGATTCAGGTGAATTCTCAAAAGCTTGGCTTCTTTTAAAATATGACCCTGTCTGTTATACTCCTACAGTCTTCCCACTTCCCTCTCTCCCCTTTTTTCCTGTTCTTTGACAGATGTCCTGGTTTCCTATTTATGTTGGTGGGGACTATCTATGGGTTAGATTGTCTTTTCACAATGTGCCTGCTGGGAGTCACAAAAAAATCTCCTGACTTACCTCATATTTGTACACTAATTAGCTTTAGGTCCTTTACTGCTCCTGAAAGGGTGGTGAGAACCTAGCACTAGCCCAGGATATGGAGAGTACATATACAAGCACACAGAATGCAGTTAAAAGCAGAGCTAGTTACATAGGGGGGGGGAAAAAAAAAATCAACTCTTTTCAGGCCCTGTAATTTTAGGAATTGCCTTTAAGTAGTACAGGTATGACATTTTTGGTCAGACAAATTATTTTCCAAAGGGTGTGTTTCTTCAAAGGTTATATTTTGTACAGCAGAAATCATCACAAAGCGTTATTCTCCACAGCATCTGTGTGCACAGGAATCACAAAGGAATAAGAGAAGTCTATCTGACAAAACATTGTCTCTTTGCAGAAAGCAAAAATGTTTCTCATCAACCAAGATTAATATACTAATCCTATCAATAACTGCCTGTGTACTTAACTTTATGCACAGAGTCAATGCATATTAAAGTTAAGTATGTGAATGGTGTTTGAAGGAGCAGGGATGAAATACGTATGCAAATACCATTTTGGTTTGCACTGTACTGTTACTTGAACTTACCTTTTCCTTGATATTTACAGGAGAATGGATTTCTGCCATCTCTCTTCAAGTGAGAATATTGTCTGTGAAAGGAGGAAAATACCCAAGGAGATTAATTTGAAGGTTTTAATCCCAACCTGTCAAAGCTATACCTATAAAGAATAATTGCATGTGCTTACCTGTAAGTATTAGAGAAACAAGAGAACACTTAAATGTCCTGCACAGCAGTGCTCAATCTTGGCAAAAAGCAAAGCTTTTTCAAATCTCATACTTTTCCCAGATCAGTTCTGCAAACATATTTAAAAAATGCCTCATAGTTATGAGTCTGGATAGAAGGGGTATTGTGCTTCTCCCAGCCATGTCTCTTGGACCCTGTTCATTATTACTTGATACCTTCGAGGCTTTAAAGAGGAGGAATACCTTAGATGAACTTAACAGCTTCTGTTTTCTCATTCACCAGCAACCTCAATGTTTGCCAGAAAATTTGTTTGAAGATCCCATCTTAAAAAGTGGCTAAATATTCCAGGAGGTTAGGCTGACAAGTGCTGCATGGCTAGTTTTGGGTTGGGCTTTTTTGTTTGTTTGTTTTGTTTTCCTAAAACTAACTCAGAGGATTTAGCCACACAGCTCCTATTGAAACTAACAGGGTCTGTGTAGTTAAATCTCCAGGTCTGCTCTGAAAACTTGGGCACATGAATGGAATTTGCATGTGATTAAGAAACCCTGCAATATGCTTTCTATTTCCAGTTATGTGGCTGGGTGAGTGAGACACACTGTACCACATGACGAAGGGTTAACACAGGGAAGGGAGTGCCAGTTGCCTAATCCTGCTTCCATCAAAACCAACTGCCTTAGACTTCAGTAAGGAACAGGCTTGAATCTTCAAATTTTAAAATTGTCACTCACAAAGACTTACAGCAAAGACTAAGTCAAATGGAGCAAAAGCTTGGTTTGGTCACCAAATTTAACTCTATTGTACATTGATAAGAAGGTATAGATGTATATAAATGAGAATGAAACCTTAGTTATTTCCAAGTTTTTAAGTTGAAACACTCCCTCCTTTTCCCCATTTGAGCCCTTTGCTATGTGGACTGATATAAGAATTCCTATAATTCTTCTAAATCTCTTTTAATGCACTTAAACAATCCTCCTTTAGTTCCTGCTTCGAAACATAGCACTTCAGTGGAGTTCAAACTCCAGAAACTAAGTGCTTCTATTACAGTATCCACTAATAGCATTTAAACCTTATTAATTTTTGCATGCATCTGTTTTCTAATTAAAGAGATGAGATTCAAGAAAGTACATTTTCAAAAATAATGTAAATTTGTTTGTGGTAAATGGGGAAGAGATGATAGGAAGAAGAAAAAGGAATGAATTTTTGAGTTTTGGTCTGATGAAGAGTAGACACTGAATTATGGAAATCCTAAAAAAATAAGGTGCCAGAAGAAAAAAGTAACCCTTTCCATTGCCAGTTATTAAAAAAAATGCTTCAAATGAGTAAGGTTCCTCCTGCCATCTCTATTTTACTATACCATGAACAGATACTCTTTGTTAAAACTCATATAACTTATATCTGTTTTCAGTCAGTGGCTTCACTGCTTTGCCAAGACACCAAGCTGCAGTCTCACTATGTCCGATAAGACTTCTTCCTGGCAACTGGGCCACACTGTCACTCTGCCTTACTGTCTGGTGGTATCTCACATCAGAAGGTTCCTGTTCCTGCCCCTCCTTAAATCAAGGATGAAAGAGCTCAAATCAGTTTCTTTGTCAAATGCACACAATGGCTAAAAGCAGAGTTATAAAATGTCTGGACAGAGCATGCAGGAAAAATCACACAGAATATGAGCTTGGGTCAATTCCATTTTCAATATTTAGTGTGTTCCAACAACTAAAGCAAAGTGTTAAGAAATTATCATAGTCTATAGTCCCTATGTAACATTTTTTAATGCACTTCTTGTCTTTTGCTGTGAGCTATTTCTCATGCCAAACGGGCACAGAACATGAGATACAGGTCATCAAATTTCCCATGCAGACTGGAAAACTTACTCTAAAACTACTCTGTAAGTCGTCTTCTCTCTTACTGCTTTTCAGAAAAGCATGCCTTCTACCTAGTGACGTCAAAACCATGCTGGACTGATATTATTCTCTGCTTAATAGATAATTGTATGTTAAGGAATAGTTAAGGAATTTGACTAGTTTGCCCTTATATCTACTATCTAGTAGCTTTTGTAATGTTCCAGACAACTGATGGAAGCCTGCCCTCTTGCATAACAATTTAAATACACTTAATCTGATCCAACACCTTATGACAACATTAACAACACCAGGAAAAAAACCTGTTCTTGAGGAACCAACACACAGCACAGAAACAAGTACAATAAGGATTATAGATAACAAACCCTTCTGGCCTTAAAAGTCTACTAATCTATAAAAACTAATAAATAACAGGAAAAGATCTTTGTCACCTGAAATCTTCAGGTTCTGCTTTTTCAGCATATATTTTACTGATTTTGCACCTTGTACTGCATCTTGTATGAACTGTATCTTGTATAAAGCGAATTAATCCCAATAATCATACTTTGTGAAAGCCCCACACCTCTCAATTTATGTTGCTTCAAAGATACTGGCTAAGTAATTCTTCAAATTTAAATTCAGTTTGTTGATTAAACCCTACTACAGCACTTAGCCAAATTTACTCTTTGTAGCAATGCTCTCAGTTTAAAACCAGACATAAAAACTTCATACAACACCTTGCCAGATTTGACTTGTCTCTTCTTTGCTGTACGCTCCAGGTATTACGATGATCATAGTCTTCCACTGATGAATGTGGTGCTGATTCAGCTAGCTTCCAACTGCAAGCTGTTTCAAAATGACTTGGCAAGCTACACAAAACATGCCCTCGGTTTCTCTCTTTCTTCCTCTTTCTTTTTTTTTTTTTTTTTCCTTTTAAGATGAAGAACTAAGAGGATACCAGCTTTTACAAATCGACTCATTCCTCTACACTTCAGACTCTTCATTAATATGCATATTACAGCTGTCAAAATGAAGATGCTAAAACTGAGTTGGAGCTATTTTTCATTCACCTTCTCCAAGGACAGATAATTGGAATAACCTGCATAAAACACTTGCTCTTTTATATAACTCAGTCCTGTACTGCTTGTTACATAAAATACAAATGATACATTAACAGGAAATGTCAATGTAGCACTAATTTTAAAAAATATCCTTTATGGCTATACTTAATAGCTAATCAATTTAATTTTCTCATTGTAGCCCAAACTGATTTATTGAATTAACTGGCATTTTTCCTCTGATTATATTTTAATCTCTGTATTGAACAATTACTTCATTTCTAATCCTGTGACAAAAGATTATAGCACATGTATAATTTAATGAACAAAATAGTCCCACTGAAGTTTAGATTCAAGCTTGGAGCTAAAGCTTCTAAATTTGAGCTGCTACATTCTCATCCTGAACTCTTCAGAGAAGCTTCTTTCTGCCTGAGCTGTGGAACATCAGAATACAGCCCTCAACCGAGCCCTGAAGCCCCCTAAAGCCGGGGGAGGAACAGTGCTTTCTTTGCATGTCACTAACAGCATGCACACACACAAAAATGTTTGGAGAAAGATTTTTTACAGAAGGTTTTCTGCAGTGGCTAAGATTAACACAAGCACTAAATTTATAATGCACAAAACACACTGTATACGAGAGGATCTTGGCTTGAATGTCAGCTCACACGCTTTGTCTTTCTCCACATCTCTCTTGCTTGTACTTGTGCCCCTGAAATGTCACTGCATGTCATACCAACAGGACTTCCATGAAAAAGGAATGAAAGGAAACAATACTACAGAATCCCTTATATAAACAGGTCATTAATTTCTGATACCAATTTTCAAATGCATTACCTGGAATAGGAGATCACTCTCAGTTGGTTGTTACATCCTGATCTCAAATAGTGATGAAAGGGTGTTATTTCTATACACAGGTCCAAATGAGATATTTTACTTGCCTTGTACAATGAAGCATTTCAATAGCGTTCAAGGGAATGCTGCAGAGAAGCCTGGATTAAGTTTGGCAGAGCCTTACTTCTCTCTCCTACCAAATGAAGCAATTCATATTACTCTACACAGGTTTAAGCTAACATGAAACTGAACCAGGGCAGCTAAGGTGCTGGCGCATGCTCTGTCCTGCTGACCTTACTGCAAGCAGCAACTTCCAGCAGGGCAGGCAGTTAGGAACAGCCTTTAACCACTGCAGCAAAACATGCCAGATCTCACCTGTCACAGCCTTAAGTATGTGGCTGCTCGCCCAGTCTTTACAGAAGTTTCCTTTCTGTCTTCAAGCAGCTGTGAAATCCCACTGCTGCTCTGTTCAGCTTCCAAAGAACACCTGACACCTTTCCACTAGTACCATCTTCGGAGGTGTTCGGCTCACAGACACCTTTCAGCTAGACAGGCCTTCGGGTAAAGCTGACAAACACTCCAATTTTACACAACACTTTGCATGGGTGGGATTGCCTGCATCTCAAGCATCAGAGAATCATGAGACCAAGCCTGTGCCCTGCCCCTACTGCAAAACCTGGCAATTACCACCTGGCAAGTTTAAATTTCAGACTTAGAACTAGCATCAGAAAAAGAAGAAACATGCTCCCCTCCAACGAAACAAAAAAGAATCTCCCTGCAAATACACAGAGTGGGAAAGGAGTTTATGAAAGCATAAATGTTGCCAGAAAGATAAGATTTGTGAAAATACCCCGGCAGTGAGCTCTGTAAGAGTGGAAGAGATTGTGTGACACCTGTTCCACCATTTCTGTCACCTGAAGATATAACTTATCTTCGGCAATGGGGAACAGAAAATTCCCCATGAAACAGCATAGAATAATCCAGTGTTGGAAGAGTTTCCCATCTGTAGGTTTATGGATGAATAGTCTCCTATGCCCCAAAAAAGACTTATTTCCTCATCTGCCCACTGCAAATGTTTCCTTTTATAATGCTCTCCCCTGCCCCAGCATAACAGGAATCCCAGGTCTAACTGACTTGACCCTTGCCAATGCTTCTCTAATCCCTACCTGCTTCTGCAGTCATCTGCTGCACCTTGTGCTAACCCAGTCCTTCCTTTCACTGTGGTAATTTCTTTCAAATGTCTCATGACTAACCTTTTCAAAGTTTCACACGGCACCCCCCAAAAACCCTCTGCCAGATTCTTTCACACTGCCCTTCTCTTCCCTTTTACAAGTCAGGTGACACCAGGACTACAGACAGTTTGGGTGACAGTACAGCAACACAAGGCAGGAGATAGATGGATACACAGCCCTACCACTGATCAACTTGTTATCAGCCCTACTAAGCAAGACTATACACACTCAGTCACTGAGTAAGCTTTCACTGTTAACAGACCAACTGGAGTTTACAATTTTGTCACTCAACTAAGTTCATAAAGTAGATCAATGCTAGAAAGTGGATTTTTTATGTTTAGTTAAGGATCATTTACTCATTTCCAAAGAGTTCAGGCAAAATCCCCCAGCTCCAAAAAGGTAGCATGCAAGGTATGGGTGGAACAAAGCAATCACAATTTTAGAGCCAACTTCAAAAAATAAGATGTAAATTCTAAGCATCTAATGAGATTGTAGCAGCCTGGACCATGTTTTCATCTTCTGTACTTCTACTTTCTCTACAGAACTAAATCTCATTTTTAAATGGGATTGCTATCTATCCATATGTATTACATTACACAGTCTTGCCTGCAGACTTCCACATGCCCCAAGTAAAGATAAAACCAGCAGAATCAGAGAGACATGGCTTCCATTCCACATTTGACTTTGACTTTCATTATAAAGAAATGCTACCAGAGAATTGCAGATGAAGGCTGGGATGAACACACCTTTTCTGATGCAGTTGCTATGTTAACATTATTGTATCAGAGACTGACAAAACTGCAGGAGTGTGATTCCAAAATTCAAGTATTTCAGAAAGGAATTCTTCTGGTCTTCATTCAGATTTTATTTAAATAGCAGAAGAAAAAATGACCTCATTAGGTCAAAGGCCAAACATTAGTGTGCATATGATTGTTAGTTACCAAAATTACTATCCTTAGTTGTGCACAAAGCCCTGCCGCTGTGGTTGCAAAACTACTAGAGATAGCATGAGATGTAGACACTTGTCCTCACTATCTTCAGATTAGCAATGGGTATGATTTTCTATTTGCTGTAGTCTAGCGTCTAAAGATAAATATAATAAAATAAATTCATAAGCATAACCAGTGTCAGGAGCATCTAGGATATATTAACAAGCGTCCTCCCAGCTGTCCATTTAGAGTTCTGTGTCATTACAAATGAGCACACTTAGTAAAAGCAACATAAAGTGTAATTAATACAGAACTGCTATTTCTCCAGTACTGTTTTATGCCTTTCTAAAGATTGTATCCAGAAATGGTACACACCATTTTGTATTTCCTGGTTTTCAGAAGTTTGAGATCAGCCACTTTAGGCTAGTTAAGTGCCTCTGGGTAAGTTTGGTGATATCTGAGGCCTTTATTATCCTTTTTTTTTAAATGCATGCATAAACATACGCGAGTGCATACACATTCCAGAATATTCCCCATTTCCAGAGCGCAATCCCACTACCGCCCGCTGGTCATGCTTGTATCAACCACAGAAAGCAGCTGTTGCCTTCTGCATTCTCCCTTCTGCTCAGCTAATGCAGTCTGATCCCCTGATGGTCACCACACTCTGCCTGAAACCTATTGGCTACAGAGCTGGAAACAGGATGCAGGAAATAAAACGTCTCACTGATTCCACATGTAGGTCTGGATTCCTACAGAAAAGAGGCTTATACTTGCCCATTGTTTATCACCTCCTCCCTGAGGATTTCTGAAATGATTGACATTACAATCTGAGAAAGAAGCAGATGTCTCAGAGATCTACAGCTTTGCAGACTGCTTGCTTGAAAACAGGCAGTAAGGCATGAGAGTTTGGAAAATATGCAATGGTGCATCAGGAACTCAGTTATGTTACTTAACACTATAAAATCCATACCTGAGAGACCACAGACCTATTTGCTATAAAGAGAAAAGGAACAGAGGTGAGAGTGGGATATGAGAAGAAGGACAGTCCTTAGCACCTGGGTCAGCATCCTTTCAAGCCTGTCTCTTTCCTTTCTCAGACTTCTGTCAAGGGCAGGAACGGTTCTAAGCAGGTATCACAGTAACACTGTGATGTCCAAATGGTGTCACAACAAAACAGTTAAGCACTAGTAAGTCCTGCACCTCATTCTGATATACCACATTGCTGTTTGATCTTGTTGTGCTCTCCTCTTCCTAAGCGGAGATGATGCTATTAATGTAAGCCAGGGAGAGCCTGTGCTTCTCCTGTCAGCTAGCTCACTTCCCTCTTCCAGTCCGAGTGCATGAGCAAAGCCAGGCTGCTACATATGTGGGCTCCACAGGCATCTTTGCTTTCATGCTGGAAAGAGCACTATGTGGTGTGTGATGGATCCTCAGGTCCTCCACACACCTGGTGCTGCAGCCCCCCACTGTAACAGAGTCCTGCAGAGGAATGTTCCAGCCTTTATCAAGGTCAGTTTGAGAGAGGGTCAGAAGAAAGATACTTGACTGGCATCTTCCCCAAATTCCATTAATATTTCATCCAGTTTACAAGTATTCGGTGACAGGACCATATCTTTTGATACAGACATCACAAGAGATTCTGGCTGTATTTCCTATCATTGCTCCACAGACAAGACCACACCCTTGTTACTACAGCAAAGGCTGCTTGCAAACCCTCTTGCTGTACACTCTTCGGATGTTGGGTCTGTCCTATCCAAGCCAAGCTCTTCTTTAACACGAGTTTCACTGTGGCTTCCCCAAAAGATCAGTGAGTGTCACTGTACTAGCTGATGTTCATTCATGCCAATGGTGCCATGGTGACTGACACCACGTGACAGTTACCACCAGAGTTACCATCCCAGAGATGTGTAAGTGTAAAAAATCTGCCAACTCTGTAGACTATAGCTTGGGCTGAGAAGGATCCAAAACAGTTGCTTATATTTAGGTCATTAACACCATCCTGCATTTGAGCAATGGAGATCAATTTTTAAAAAAACGTAAGAAAGTATAGATTTTGGTACCTTCAGAATCAGCCTTTACACAGAGAATATTGTTCAAGCTTAAATACAGCGTAAGTGGCATTACACTGCAGTGAAATGAATCAAAGTGATTCTCATAGCTTCTGGCTCACAAGGGCAGAAGATTCAGGAGAACAGCTGAACAGACAGCTGCAAAATATATGCCCATATTTGCAATAATAAAATAGGTAGTAAGTGGTAACGTTTTGCTGATCTTTTCTTGCACTTCTGAGCAATTCCTTCAGGAATTTTAGCCTTATGTGCTCAAGAATACCAAACACTAGAAATTACTTTTCTTCTTACTAATGCTTCAGGCTGAATTCTAAAGCCATCTCTGCCACCTCCTTGCATTTTCCCATTGCAAAATGTGGTGTCTGGTCTTACTATATTTGTAATGAAACAACCAAGAACTCTGCCATACGAGACACCTGAATCACAATGTTGACAAAAGGCCAGCTCTGCATTAATTACTGCAAATTATTGGAATAAAAAATTGGGCCACAGAAGGGCACACACGTGAGTCCTGTATAGAGCAATGTATCCATGTTGCAACAGACAGGTACCAATACAAAGTAGATATTCTGTAACTGCTGATATATATCTAGGCAGGCACATACACATACCCAGAAATGCTACTTGCACTAAGTTGTTCTGTGACAATTCATAAGCCAAGCCATAATAAGGTATGTATCTGCACCCATTTTTTACTGTCTGCCAAAAGAATCATCACAGCATCATTAAGTTTCACTAGAAAACGCATTAGCTTCCCCTATCCAGCAACCATCTTACTGGAATAAAGTTGTTTTTCTTTTAATGGTGCGTACATCTATTCCATAGCAATATACATACACTCTTACACCAGCAGTCGTCATCTGTACTTAACACAGTTAGTAAACAATTATTTGCTTCCATGTGATATGAACACTACTCCTTCCTTTGATGGCTACTTCGCTTCCATCCATAAAAAGATCTTTGATTCATTACCTCACATTCTACACCTGTGCATTAGAAGTACACACAATACAAATACCCAGACTAATTTTGTGTGGCCTATTAAGATTCATTTACCGAGTCCAGGGGATGGCAGTCAACTACTATAGAGTGGCAATGAGCTTAGGATGAGCGATCCCCAATCTCTTTGCACGGTGGGCAAGTGATTACAAGTCCAGGGACTTGTAAAGTTCTCATTACTGTTCACTTTCTCTTCTCTGTTGTTTGACAAACTTGTATTAAATTGCATTTAAATTCAGTGACGGTATTTCTAATGATATCATGAATTAAACCCAAAAGATTATGTCATACTGTTGGCAAAAACAGAGATAAAGCTACAAGGCAGATCAATCTCCCACCCTCCATCTTTGTTCAGAAGAAATACTAAGGATGAAAAAGTGTTCAAACTTCATGAAGTCATGAAATATCCTACTACAGAAAAGCTAATCAAGTCCTTGCTAAATACTGGACACCAAAAGTTTAGTTAACTTGGAGTATTCCAAGAACACATTCTAGTCAGTTCAGTAGTAGTTCAGTGGGTGGAAACTACAAATATTATAAAATGCATTATGAAATAATGATACTTTAAGTAAAATAAATTTGAAAGTAAGTACAATTAATAAAAAAAATAAACAGCATTCTAAACACTGAAAAACATCCCCAAAACACATGCAACAGTACATTTCTTAAACAAAACCTAGGAGTTCAGATTCAAAAAATGTCAAATTTCTGGAAGGGAATCTTGTTGCACAGTACCAGGCCTTTCCATGAATAGGTATTTACATGATATAAAGAGCTGTTTCCTAGCAAACAGCCAATTGACTTAGGCACAACCTCTGAAAATTCCTCCCATCCTCTTTACCATACTGATTAGTAGCCAAACATTTATTTTCAAAGCCTGAGCCTCTCTAAAGCTGCATGACTCTTGCCATTTGAAGCAGAGTACCAGTAATCTGAAGCCAACAGTTTCCCACCTCAATTGGTATACATACCATCATGTGTTTGAACTACATATCCATTTGGTTTTGTGTCTCTGCTGAGGTACATGGTCTGATTTGACCTGAACAACTATCAAGTATATCGCTGAAAGGATGTCAGTGGTCAAATGCACATTTAATTCAAAACTGAGGTGACAGTGCTTCCCATTGCTCTTCTTTGTGACCCATACAATTTATACCACCTTTTTACCTAAGAAACACTCACCAATGGCACTGAAACTCTACTCCACATTAAGAAGATATACTGAACTAAAAAAAAAAATACTAAAATGCTGAAATATAAGCCAGAAAGTCTTCCAACAATTTTTCATTTCAGAGTAGGAAATTATCAATTCATTAAAATAAGAGCTTCCAAAAGAATGAGGAGTCTTGTCCTATATATCCATCCAATAAATGTTTATTTAACCAAAATTAAACAGCTCAAATGGAAGAGACTGAAAAAACTCATCCCAGCATCCCAGTGACAAGGGAATATCTCCAGCCTACAGATACTGAAGATTCAGTGCCTGTTCCAAACCAGCCTTCTGCTACACTGGAAGCGTGCTTTAACCCCTGGGCCATTCTTAAGAGGAGAAGGGGAATTTCTCTAAATATTTTTCATCTTCCCCTCAAACCCACCTATTAGTTTCCTAGAATCAGTTAAGAGCCAGCAAAGGCATTTCCCCGCTCCAGAGGTCCAAAGGCAAGAATCCCAGCACCACTCCATCAATATCACAACTGCCAGTGGCTGCTCAGGATAAAGTGGCAACTTGGTCGGATCCTGATGCTCTCTACGGACTGCACCCAGGGGCTCTATAGCCTCCCCACTCTGTAACAGAATCACTGCTGAGAGCCTAGAGCCTATGTTCTGCTGGCTGGCATCCTAGATGAGCACCTGAAGAGCATCACTCTGATTCAGCATAAACTGAAGATGTCCAAAATTCACATGTTTACTACATGTATCTCACTAGTAGAGCTGAACCCGATTCAGAATAGCTGGATTCAGCTACATGGCCAGTAAAATGGTCCTCTCTGATATGCAGGAGGGAGGGATGGGGATTCTGGAAAGAAAATTTCAGGCTGAGAAAACTCACTTTCTACAGCAATGCTTGCCAAAATAAACATTAGTGTCTTGCTCTTCCTGAAGCGCCTGAAGGAATCTTGCCAAACATACTGATAAAGAGCAGTGAAGTAGTAAAAGATGATCTACTCAAATTCTACATTTGCATGAACCCCCCTGCAAAACCAAAAAAAAAAAAAAAAAAAAAAAGGTTAACTTTCAGTTTTTACAAACTAGGTGTTATCTTCCAAGTCATTCTTGCCAGGGGCTTGAGTCATTAAAAGTCATTTACGTTGGCTCCTATTTCAGCTCAGAATGACATGCCAAGAGACAGTGTCAGTTAATTTGCTTCTGTGGTTGCCCAAATGCAGACTGCTAAAAGAGTATGGTGTGAGAACGCTAACAGCAAAGCATGTAATGTAGTAGTATACCTTGCCTCAATCACAGTGGTTTCTCTAAACAGTAAGAGCAGAGGGACAAAAGTAAATGTCAAGAAGTGTTCAAATTCACACTTGTTTTAGGTGTTAAGAAAAAACTACCACAAGGAATCAAACTTCTACCAGCAGACTGGTACAGTGCAATTGTTACAGTAAATTCTCATAATCTTGGAATAAATCTCAAGTTCAAAGAAAGTCCTGGAGCTATTCACACTTCAGCCTTCTTTCTCTTAAGTGGTGTAAGTCCACGCTGCCTTTCTTTCTTGCTCAGACATCTTTAAAGAGCCAGTTTACCATTGCTAGATATGCAGGGCTGATTTCTTAGCAAATACAGGTTGGAACAACTCCTTTGAATTCCAGGAGCTACACAGACTTGAACCAGCTGCTTGCTGGTCCCACAGGACAGGACAGCAGAGCCCCCCCCACCGGCTGCAGACAGAGAGGAAGAGCCCCTGGGCAGTGGCATTTCGAACATAGTCACCAGAGCTTCCCTGACTGAGCACACAGGGAAGCACCAGACTCATGAAGACCAATTGGCAAGTTTATGGTGAGCTTGGGGAAGGGAAGAACTTGACCAGAGCTCTGAAAGAGCTCCCTGAAGTAAAGTGCTTTTGATGAAAACCAATAAAGCCAGATACTCAACTGAAGGCAAGACAGACCTAAAGAAACCTTAATGCAGCTAGGCCTCAGGTGACTAATGTACGTTCAAAGCATATGTAAGCATGAGTCAGTGAGGTTATGCATATGCTTGAAGGTAAGTACTTGATTTAAATGTGCCAGAGCAGTCTGAACCTTCCAAAATTGAACACTGAAATTAAATGCAGCCTTTCATTTCCTAAGACCAAGTCACCCCATATAGGTCCTTTGAAGAAGATGTAGGTTTTTCCTTCAACAGTATATATATATATACACACACATATATAAAAAATTTAAAATATGTACACACACGCATACAAATGTATGTAAATAAAAACTCCACAAAAATTCTTACAAGCTCCTCTATTAGAAGTACCTGATGTATACCCACGATAAACAAATACAGGCCCAGCAGTATTCCCATGTTGACAGTACCCATAGAGTCATATACTACACTGGAAGCAATACCACTGACATTTTGGTATTCCCAGATTTACAACAAATGCTAGTCTTCCTCTCTCCCCCCCATCTTCCTACCCCCAAGGACAACACTGATTTTTCTATGTTAACAAAAGGCATTCCTGGAAACAACTACAAAAGCATACAAATAAGTTAACCTATAATTACTTATTGTTCATACAGTCCTTCAACTTAATTGCTATCATACATTAAAATAAGTGACTATTACAGTACTTACTGGACCTTGAACTGCACTTTTTTTGGAGCAAAAACCCAAGAAACCAATTATTCTTTTCAGCTGAAACCCACACTACCCAGCTACATCAAAATTAATTGTAAAAGTACAGTCCACCAATGCAGACTGTGTACTCCCCAAAATATGCAAAGGCACCTTAACCAGTCTCCCCTCCCACACCCATCCCAATAGTCAGGAGACAATGCCAGAAAACTTTTCTGCTTCTGGTCAATAGCATATGAAGTGTTGCCTGACATGCATGAACTGAGGCCCTTATTTAGCCAGGCATTTAATGGTTGGGTGTTTTTTTTCCAAAAATTGCAGATTTCTTAACTTGGCAAGGGCAATCCTGATAAAGAAAGCTGTTTGACTAGCCATGGAAATGAACACGACATGTGGACAGCAAATGGAGTAATTCTATTGACAGAATAAAAAGAAGGTATTTTGTTCCTCTGTTGAGGAAAAGAAAATAAATGTATGTTTTATTTTGAAGGTACTTTTCTCAAAGACAGGTAAGATGAGTTACACTGTACAGCACAGATACATACTCTAGAGCATTTGTCAGCTCATCTGTTTTTGCCCATTCACTGGAGGCAATCTTTGGCATGCCACAATCCATGAATTGATAAAATCTGTGGTACATTAGATAGACCTCTACTTTGCATCTGTCCAGAATTTTTGCAAAGGAATATTTAACATAGCTTTGCAGGATAAAGTAACATACTATTTGCTTCACAGAATCTAGTGTCAAAAGCATCAAATTAAGCTCTCGTTTGCAGTTACCAGCAATGCCCTACCTATTGAAACTGTTGGTGTGCTAAAGGATGCCATACTCACTTCTCTTGGGCAAACATGGATATCAGCACATTTCAGGTAAGTGCACAGAAAAGCATGTTTTGTGTGGGAACTTCAAAATTACCCTAACTGCTAAATCTGTATTCTCACTGCTGTTAATTAGCAACATTACAATAGCACTTACAATCTCCCATATATAGCATGTATGCACTATCAAGGAAATGGTGCCAGTTAACAGAGTTACCACACTAAGCAAGCCAAATTCTCAGTATCTTAACCTGCTCTAACCATCCTGCAAGCAGTAAGAACTGGCAGACAATTAACTGGGTTAGCTAGGAATTTTCCAATCAAAGAGGGGGTTTTGTTGGGGTGGGTGGAGATAGGTTTCAGTTATGAAGTTTCTCAAACGTCTGCTGAACAAGGCTTCTCCAAAAAACTAATTGAATTCCCTATGAGCCAGTTATCATTCCCCAGAGAGCCCAAATAACAGCAAAACTTGGGATAAGCGAAGTTCAACTTACCAAAGCAGGAAGTTACTGTGGCTTGTGCAGTCTCAGAAGAGCTGACCACAGTGTTTATTGTCAAGTAAGGCTCTGTATCAGTCATGCCCTTCCTTCACTCTTCTAGAGCCACCCCAAGTAAAGGCAAAGGTGATTCTTGAACAGCTAGCCCTTCTTTAAGTGTCTGACTATATTTTCATGAAGCCATGCACAAAGTTATCATTTTCATTCACAAAGAGCAGTTCTGGCAGTCACTTGTACACATTTCTTACTGTAGACAAAACCACGCAGTCGTAACTGCCACAAATTCACATCTCCGATTTAGCCACATACCAAAACACACAGGGCTGGCTCTGCAGGCAGCAGATGTGAGCTACGACTAGATTCTGCGGTTAACAGAGCTCTATTGCTGGCATCCACAGAACCAAGGATTTTGGCTGAAGAGAGCTGGCTCTATAGTTGCTCAACATTTGGACTCTCTACTCCAACAATGAAAAAAAAAAAAAGAAAAAGACCTATGTATGAGAAGCAATTTACACAGAACGAGATTCAGCTCTACTGGCTGTCTTCCTTAAATATGCAGAGTTCCCAACAATATTGACACAGGTAGAGCCATTCCAAGAGCTGAACTTTATCCATCATTATTTTTCCAGGGGTTCTGCTCATTAACTGAGACCAGACAGTCTAGCCACCTTGTTCACAATCACAGCACAGCAAACAGGGAATGCTTTGGCTCTCTTTAAACTGCCTGAACCTTGCAGTTGGAGGAAAAACACAAGAACTCTTTCACCACTTTATCCCCACATACACCCTGCTTTTGGACAGGGCACAAGTTACTGCCTTGGTTCTCCATTCTAGCAGAACACACACTCCATCCTACCGCCCTCAGAGAAGGTTTCTGTTCCTCTGCTGCTGAGGATAAAGATATCCACAATTCTTCCAACCTACTCCGAGTGCATGCTCCCTAGAGAGAAAAAAAACGCAAGCTATCACTGGCGAAGAAAAACTACTTGCTCTGATCATGAATCTTTACAGCATGAACCGTTTCAGAACATACTGGAGGGGGGCAATTCTATCCTGCCTTCACTGTAGCCTGCTTTTTTATGAATATGTTCACTCTTCCCCATTATTCAAGGAAACCTTCATTCAAATCAGTGCTTCAGTATTGAAAAGCCATGAGAAATTGCATAACATCTTTTATGAAGACACTGAAGTTTCAGTTTCACTGTGCTTACTGCGTGACCAACCAAATCCCATGTTATCTCTCTCCTGGAATTGGATAGCATTGACTGACAGATCCAGTAAGAGATTTGAAGATGGCCACCTCAAACTCTTACATTCAGACCAGTCACACTGCTATACATTCACCAAAGCCTCTGTGATGCTTTTCACCATGAGGAACAAATGCTTATCCATCTTAATATTAACAGAAGTAGAATAAAGAACGGCCAGCTGTAACAACAGGGAAGTCCAAACATCCTAAAAATAAAGAATCTCTTCAAGAACTCAAGAGTTTCCTTTAACCTTGATGATTTCCTCAGAAAATTCTGTGAAAGCTCAACCTGCTTTCAGTTTCAGACTTTGATATTGATCAAAGTGGTCAGTGAAATCTAATCTGAATTATTTCTTGAGTTCTTTGCGTCAGAGCTGCCAGTTATTTTTCATTGACAGTAGCATACATGATCAAAAATTAAGTGTTGGGGGAAGAACAGGCACACTGACAGTAAAGTAATTCACTAAAATTTTTTTCAGAAATGAACTAAGATTTCACTCCTACTTCAGATGTTTTCTTCTTTTCATTTTTCAGTTTCCTAGGATAATGACATAATCCTAATTCTTAATGTTTTAATTCTGAAAGCATTTTATCTGTCCAGTCTCATCATAAGTGCAGACAATTCCATCTCAGAAGACTTGTAGAGTTGATTATTTTAAGGCACAAAATTACATATTTATACAGACAATAACAAGATGCATCCATAGGTAATTACAGAACTACTCATTTCTGAGATAATTTGCCCAGTCTGAACATCAGACCTTTCTTCAGAATTGCTCTTGCAGGACAGAGTCAGCTTGAACATGCAGCCCCTATTCAGAAAAGCACTTAAGTGCTACTGAATTCCATGAAACTTAAACAAATGTTTTGAGACATTATTCAGAGAAAAATGAACTTCAGCACATACTTAGGGTCATTTGAACCATTTTAGAAGTGCCCATGATACTAATGAAAATGTCACGTCTGCACATGCAAGAAAACATTTTTAATCAAGAAAACTGCTCTTAAGATCTTACAATAAGATTTTGTTCTTCTGATAATTCTTTTTTTAGTACTACATTAAAAAGTAAGCAAGCATACTGAGTCTGACTGGGATGGAGTTAACTTTCTTCATAGCAGCCCATGTGGTGCCATGTTTTGGATCTGTGGGTGCAACAGTACTGATAACACACCAGTGTTTTGGCTGTTGCTGAGCTGTGCTTGCACAGTGTCAAGGCTTTCTCTTTTTCCTCCCACTACACCCCCACAGCCAGTAGGCTGAGAGTGGGCAAGAGGCTGCAAGAGGACACAGCTGAGAGCTGACCCAGACTGGCCAAAGGGATATTCCATACCACGTATCCCCATGCTCAGCAACAAAAACTGGGGTAGAGGAAGAAAAAGATGGGGGTTTCTGCTTCCAAGGTACCTGTTGTTTGGAGACTGGCTGGCTATCGGTCTGCCTGTGGGAGGTGGTGTGCCACCTCCTTTGCTTTGCTTGTTTTTTTCTCCCCTCTTTCCTTCACCTATTGAACTGTTTTTTATCAAAACTCAAGAGTTTTCTTCATTTTGTTCTTCCTATTTTCTCCCCACTGTGAGGAGCTGGTGAGGTGAGTGAGCGAGCAGCTGTGTGGGTGCTCGGCTGCTGGCCAGGGTAAACCCACCACAGCAAGTCACATAGAAAACCCATTCCAGATTCGTGTACTATACTCTTCTCAGATTCCGAAGCAGAACTTGCCCCAATATTCAGTGTCTACAATATTGTATTATTTCTGTAGGTATTTGTATGGCACTTTACATCCAAATATCTGAGCTGAGTATAATCCTCAGCAAACTCTGCAGTCTGGGGAAGCATTTATTATTATCATTTTACTGACAGGTAGAGATGTGGAGAAAGACTACGGGAAAAGATTTTCAGAGTTGATTAAAAATTTTGGCCTCATTGCCAGGAAGAACATTTACACACACCAGCCATCTTTTAACAGCAACCTGAAGGTTTCTCAGAGCTGAAAAAACAGCCCTTTACCAGTCTGAGGGCTTTACTGACCTCCCTAATACTGCCCCTCCAAGTACATGATCTGATTCACAAATTTGTACCTTCACTAACAAGCCAGCAACAATTTCCTTATTTTCAGAGCCACAAGACATTATTCTTATGTGGAAGATCAGGTACAGTGCAAAATTAGCATCTTTTCACTGAAATCATCAAACACCAGCACTGCTCTTCTGAGAAATCCCTGTGCTGTGTAACATTGCGGACAAGGGTGGATACGTTTCCAAGGTATCTTGCTCTCTAGGCAGGCCATCTGTTTCTGACAGCTCAAGGTCTGGTCAGGAACTGACCTGATGATTCACTTAGCTGTAGTAAATAGAGCTCTTAGTCAGACAAGTAATATTTCATCATGTACTTGGCCACGCTTCGGATCAGCAGATGTGCAAGAATCACTTTGGGCATCCATATCTTTTTTTGTTCTTCCCTTTGAGGAAGTCACACAGCTCACTAGTACTGAGCTTAGCATGCTAAACTACTAACTAACAGATTGATTACATTCAGCCCCTCCCTGTAAGCCTTCCACCACCAAAAGCTTTGGAATTTTGCCACGTAGCAGCTCTGTGTAAAACAAGTTTCAAGCAAAAAGGAAATCCTTAAGAAACAGTATAACTGCCATCCACCAAAGAAACAGGGGACATGCAATGAATAACGTGCAAATGAGTCCTCCTTCTGCCTATTTACTATAATGTCTGAGCATTTCACATACCTCAATACATAATCTATTTACTATCCCAACACCCATGCTCAAGTGCAGGAGTATTGTTATCTCATTTTACAGATTTAAAATTGAGGTATTAAGTGATTCACTGAAGACTTCTCAGGAAGCTATTCACAGGGAACACAATCCAGATGTCCTAAGCTGCAAGTAAACTGGAGAACCTTAAAGACATTTGAAAAAATGGTCATCCCCATTAGAATTACACAGAATGCTGATGTCATTAGCCCACTTGTTAGACTCAGGCTTGGAACAGACTGAGCTTATGCTTTTGTAACATGCTGGACAGAGAGAAACTGCCTACCTTCAGACACAACAGCAAAAGGAATTGATGTGTTTAAACAAGTATTTTCTTCAAAACAAGTGACAAAAAACATTGGGTTCAGACCACCTCTGAACTGAGGCAATTGCAGAAACCCCATTTCTCAGTTTTGTAGGCTTATCTCATTCTTTTTTTTTTTTTAGTACTATGAAGCTGCCCTTTCCCACCCACCATCCTCTGAACATCACCTTGGACTATACTTAGGGTGAGATGATTTCAGAATACCAGTTCAGCAGAACTTTCAGTTGCAAACCATGATACATCTTCACAGCGGTTCAAACAACTAAAGAAACGATGAGGAGAAGCAGTAGGACAATATAGTATGAGCTGATCAACTTAATGACACAGAGAAAGAAGATAAAGGAAAGAAATTTATGTGGAGTGGTAAACAATAGACTCTACAGACAAAACATGAACCAAAGCAGCTTCCAAGATGTTCCAATAAATAGGTTGAACTGCCCTGCTGAAAGAAGCCCCCAAAGTTCCTGGCTTCTTGTTCCTGCACTGATAGAACTATAAATAAAGTACCTTTCTATTTGTTAGGCATCACACACGTGCAATGTGAAAGTGGGCACACTTACCCACTAGTCTGTGTCTTTGTAAGAAGTCAAAGATACATAGTAAGGAATTTAGAAAGCACCATTTTACTTATCGTTGCATTTGCCTTTTTTTTTTTTCTCCTGTGATCGCTATGGCATGTGGCACTGTGAACATCTTTAGCAGGATAGCTCAAGAAACCTGATGAACTCAGTTGTAAAGTATAGGTTGAAAGTGTGACTTGCAAGTTTCTGAACTTACCCAGCCACATGCCAGTCACAATGATTAGCAAAGAGAGATGTAAAAGGTATCTTACCACTGAGAATTACTCCAGTTTCTGTTCTTATTCTTCTATGTTTTCCAATAGACTGTATCTCCTGCAAAACCAGCTAGAAGTTAAAAAGAAAGTAATTAGTTAACTTACTCTTGATTTACCTCACTGCTCTCTCCTTACAGCAGACTTTTGTGAAAAAACATCCCTCATCCCCTTACTACTTCGGTCAACATGCGGGGGTGCTGACAGATGCCCTTACCAGTTTTTACAGGGCTTATCTTCACTGCCATGCAAGCTTAGGCAATTACCTAAGCCTTTTTGTTAGCCCTGTTCCTGACCACACATACAATTCCCCCAGCTAAAACAAACCCATTTTTAAAACTAACACATATTTTAAACCCAAACTAGCCAGCACATTGGGATGTGCAGAAAGATAAGCCTAAATGATGCGAACCATTCTATCCATTAATGCAAGAGGACCATAGGTGCAAGTTACAGTAACTCCCTAGTTACTAATCAAATCCCCCTGAGCAGCACCAGTGCAGTTTCAGTGTGGTCATACTCCAACAAGCAATATTATCTCAAGAATTCTAACTCAGCTGAAACAAAAGGGAAGCCCAAAGACTGACACCAGTACTTTGCCCACAGTACAAGGCGTTTACCGATTTGCATATAAATTTCAGAGGAATTCTCCCCAAAGTTAAAGATGTACAACCACATGGACAGCTGAGTGCCTGTTTATGTCCATACACAGATGAATGGAAACCGATTTCCCAATTTCATTAGCAGGAGGAGGTCGGGGGGAAGTAAGAGGTAAGTTTTGTACTCTCTTCCACAGTTGCAGGGAGAAGGCAGTCATGAACTGGTCTATGATTTAACCATGCATGCCAGACAGGAATTATTCCTTTCTAGTTGCTACTTAAGCGAGTTGCACACTGGTCCTTGTTTGCTTTGGAATAAGATCTGTTCAGCAGTACCTCAGCTAACCCTAAAAGTATTACATGACATTTCTGAACATCCTGACTGCTGAAATCAGTCTACTAAACCACTACTACTGGATTGTCTTTGCAGACTTATTTTTCATTCTGTATTACAAAATACTCACTCTCTGTAATAGACCAAAAGTGTGTGACTGCTGTCCTGTTTCATCCATTTTATCCTTACTGAAGCTATGTATTTTGCCAAAGCTAAAGTGAAGTTTTAGAGTGCAAAAGTCCTGTCAGAGTCACAGGTTTTATTTTCAAACAAGGCAGAAAGCTGTTAATTGCGTCCACATCTCAAGCAGCCAGGTGTTCCTGGAGCACTTCACCTAGCAAAGGCTCCCACAACAAAGGCTCTCACAGCTTAGGTCCCAAGGTCCATTGCAATCTAAACACACATTTCTGCATGGCTTGCTGAGTCACAGTTATGTTCAAAATCAAAGGAATGAATGGAGTAATTTAAAATGCGATGCTTCGATGAAGAAATACAAGTACTCACACATGTCGCATTGTTAAAGAGCACTTCTGGGTGCTGGAATCTACACAACACGCACACATCCATCAGATGAATAGAGGGGCTGGAAACCTGGTGAGGGAAGCATATCAACTTCCTTGTCTTTGGGCAGACTACCTTAATCAGGAGCTCAGGAAGAGGCCCATGCTACGACCCTACCAGTACTTTGTTCTTCAGTACAAGCAAGGACAAGACTTGGCTATTTATTCCCTTCAAAGGGACACAAGGAAGGGCTGAGAATGAGGGAGACACTGTGCATCCCTTTTGTCTAGTGGGCACCTGAATTGAGACCAAGAAATACAGCAACATTCCTGATAGTTACTGCATTTCTTACACCAATATATGGACGTCTAACTCCTTCCAGTAATGTCTGTAGTCTGCAGGTGGTATTTTTAGGATTTAAACAGAACAAATCAATCATGCACATTATTGTATTGAGGCACCACAGTGATTCTGCTTTTTTCCTGCATAACACACCACCTGCCAAACCCCAGTTTTGATCATCTTCAACCCAAGTTGCAGGAGAGATTCCTCTCCAACTTCAGTGGAAAATTAAAATCTGAAAAATCAAATGGGAAGAATTTTACAACTTCACCTCCTCCCCCCCAGTGAGTTCTTTTCACAATTTTTGTCCTTTTGAACATGAAATATTGAAGACCAAAGTGACAAGTAATCTCAGAATCCCATTTCTTGATGTGGTCTCCAATATGATATACGGTCACTGGTGTAAAATTATTCAAGTTAGAATTGTAATTCTTGTACTTTGAGGGCTGCTACTATTAAAGACTATTTTATAAGACAAAGGAACACAAGCAAAAAATTGAAGTAAAAAGTTTTCATTTTGCATCACTGTAAAGTAAAAAAGCAGATAACCAAGACAGCTATATGTAATATGGTAATTTACATATGGTAATATGTAAAATAAAAAAAAGTTTTATTGTATGTTGTAAAGGTTTGTTCTTTCCAAACAACACTAGATCTATCAAGCTTGACCAAATAAGATGTAATATCTTGAAAAAAATAAATGGATTCTTATGGGACATCTCTCCATAATTTGATTACCTTCCTAACTCACCATTTTGTCTTTACTCAATGTTCCATGGCATATTATCAAAGAAAACATCAAGCAGGAAATAATGACTCAAGGGAGGAGAAAGGAAATCAAGAGTAAAGGTACAACAATTAAAAGGAAACTTGTTTCATTTCTGTATTATCAAAGAAAATACTGTTGCTTAATGTCTGCAAATGTTTAAGATAATTTCCCATCATAATGAAAGGTCAATTCTTAAAGTGATTCTTATTTTCAAACAAAAAAGTCCCTGAAATAGAAAAACATGCTGTGACTCTGCAGATAAGAATACAGACTTTAGAAACAGTGGCCCATATGCCTCTGTAGCAGATCCATGGCCGATGAAGACCACGTGTGTGGAGGTGACATGAAACATCCTCTCAGAACCTTCAACTCATTGTCCCCCACTGCAGGGTATGAAGAGAAAAGAAACAGAGCTTCAGATATCACATCACCAAACCTCACATCAAACAGAACTCAGTGACAAACAACTGCACCAAAACTAACATAAGCCAAAAAAAGCAGCAAGTATCAGTGCTCATCACAGCTCTACAGCCCTGGAGAACATACAAAAAAACCAAGCACTTAAATCCCTCCCCATCTTGAACTTTGACCTTTTTAACAGTTCCCTAATCCTAATATTAATGTGACACACAACACATGCAAGCACCAAAACCAGATACTAAGGTTAAATCTTGATCACAAACAGCTATTCATAGAGATACAGGCCTTAATGAATCTAAAGAGCAGAATCAAAGCATACCATGAGCTATATAACACTCTGGACAGGAGTCCTTATCCTATATGAACCTTCTTTACTCTTTGGAGGAGTAAAACAAGCTCTTTGATCACTTCTTTTCTGATGCCCTGACCCAACCTTAACCTAGGTTTCACAATACACCTGTCACACAGAAAGCACTCAAAAAACTAAACACTGCATTCTGCTAATTCCATTGTAGACCTATGAGCCTTCCAGATCCTAACAGTAAACATAACCTTCAATCCCTCCATTCCTGAGTACATATCCTAAACACAGTCCAAAATACAATGTTAAGTATAGCCCAGTGACAAAGATTAGCAGTGAAATTAACTGGAAGTTATTTGACTGTGTCTAAATCAACTCTTGCCTTGTGGAAGCCAGCAGTAAATAAAGTCCTCTAGCCCTAAATCAAAACCCAGCTTAAAACATAGCTATCATCCAACACAACAACAAATTGAAGCAAAAGCCAAATTGAAGAGATCCTGCCTGCAGTAGCCTGCACACAAGGAGAGAGATATTGCAGGGCTGAACATTAAACTGAACTCAGCACTACATGTTGATAAGCTCAACAGAAGAGTACCATAAGGAGGAATGGAAGACTTCAGTTCTGCTAGCTTGCAGGGTACAATGCTCACATTTAACTCTGATGTCTCTACCTGTCACCTCTACATTTAATGTTAAGAATAGTTTGTTTGGGTTTTGGTTTTTGGTTTGGTTGGTTTTTGTTTTTTCCAAAAATTAAAAGATAGGTTTATTGCTGGAATCAGAGGCATGCCAAGCTGGGATGAATGCTGGTAACACAGGGATACAATGGACTACAGCTAGTTTTCATTCCAATATATTTCTCTGGTAAGGCCATTGATGGAATATCTGGTGTGAGAAGCAAGTCGAAAAAAGGCAGGGAATCTTCTATCAAACGCTGACATGACCAAGTGCAGAGGCTATTTGGAGTCTGCTGGTATACACACAAAAAAGTGAGATTTTGTTGAGTGTTTTGGCACTTGGATTTTTGGACCTTTTTTGTTTTTTTATTTTGGCCTAGCTAGTGAGTCAATCACACTTCCCTAATTGCCAATGCAGTTATTTAGCACATGGAAAGCAAATTGGTGTCTTTGACACTTAGTCAAACCTTAAGACATTTAGTCTCAACCTTACGCCCAACACAGACTGTAAGCTCTGATGTAGTCAAAGTAAATAAGGGGTGCTCCTCGTCTGTCACTGCTACACTTCAAGACAGTTGCAAGATTCCTGTTTTGCATCTCAGTACTCACTCAATTAACAACAACACCCTCCAAAGCTGAACTCTGCCTGCATTTACAACTAACCCAGGATGTTCCCTTTTGTGCACTGCAGTTTCTAACTCCAGCCAGGGAATGCAGTGTTAAGGATACTCAGCAGGATCCAGCCTTCCGAGAACAATTCATATTGACATTTACAATGTGTGCTTCTTATTACAACAAAAGATGCATACGACTATAAAGCAGCATAAGCTCCCTGACTAAAACTACCCTCATCTAATATTTGCCAAAGATTTTATAGCAAAAGAATCTGTTGACTTTAGGATTGGGAAACCAAATAGAAGCTTCAGGATTGGACCAGCTCTCATCCTATGCCAGACTTCTGTCCAGTGACACAAGTGGAATAATAAAACCACACTAGGGCAAAGGAGAGGATCTATGTTCAACTTGTCCAGGAGAGAATTACAGTAAGTGCAGAACAGCTGCAATGAGGAAGAAAACCTGTAAATGCTGTGTGGTCTTGTCAAGGAGAAAAATTGTTCTTGAAGGCTCTCATAGCAGAGAGCCAGCAATGCAATCAGACATACAACTGGCACCACTTCAGCTTCAGCCAGCATGAAATAGCATGGTTTAAAAAACAAACCAACCCTGGTGTTTACTATGATCTATATGTCTTAAAGGACTTGAATATCCAGTCCTTCTAGCCTATGAAGCTCTTCCTAGTTGCGTGGGAACTCTGGAGTGAGCTAGAGCATCAAGATGGGCCTCAGACTCTTTACAGATACAGTTTTTAAAACAAGTCCACATGTAGAGTCTGTAAGCACCTTTGTTCTCCTAACAGTGATCTGTCATTATTTCAGTCTGTTACTCCCTAACTTAACTCCAGTCAACATTTTCCTCCCAAAGCATTAAGGGCCTAATCCAATTCCTACTGACAGAACTGGAGCTGGAATGGACCTGTAACACACACATACATGAGCCATATGGCACTGGAAATTCCACACCACACAGTTAAACACCTAGTATCTCACTGGATGACAAACCTCTCTTAGAAGTGCACTGTCAGAAGAACTGGACCGACTGAAAACCCAAAACAGTTAGAGGACTGAGCTGGGAGCCCCACTAAAGCACTAGCTCTCAATAAGAATAAGGCAATGCTTCGAACTTCTACTTCCTACAAGAATTGCTGTCTGCTTCCTACACTTTCCATACTTCTGATAGATGGGGATAGTTTTTTCCACAGCTGGGAATGTTTTACTTGAATGTGTTTATTTTTCCTTAATCTCTGGCTGACTCATAGATATCTCCATTTATTTTAGTTTTCTCCACTCTCAGAAACAGTAAAGAGGGTTTCTGTAACCAACTCTAGGTACACTGTTAATGACCCTAGTAGTTTTATGGAAAGCTCTCTGTTCACCAAGAAACTCATCCACATGTTCCCAGAGAAGCCTTATTTTTGGAATTAACTTCATTAAAAGAAACTTATACTAACTTGTAACATATCAATAGAATGACTGTCTGAGTTGATATCTATTTCAGCCCTGAAGGTGATAAAAAAATTAAACTTTTCATTTTGCAGAATTCTTCTGTGGAGCAGGGATGACAACAGAATAGCTACCCAGGCACCTATGCTGTATCAGTTCTCAGAGTGTCTGTATACTTTGTCAAGATCAGCTAAACGGATTTAAGATGAGAATTTTCCCTGAAACACATGAGCCCACGTGCCAAAATTATTCCCTTAAGGGCAGGAGAGGACTTCTGAAGCTACATTTGGAAATATTCACAAAATGACATGAGATCCTCAGCCAAATGGTTATGACAGTTTTTCATTATTATCATTACTAAAGAAAATATTCCCTAACACATTCCAAGCTAAGCTTTGCACCCTTTTCCCTGCCCTGAACTTAGGATGCACATAAAATATCTCTGAAAAGGCAATATCCCAGCTGGAGTTAGCACGACTGCCTGACGACACAAGCCATTATTTGTTATTCCTTGCTTCCAGTCAGGATTCTAGCTTCTGAACGTAATGATTTTGTGCAGAATCCTAGAAGTAGTCCAATATAGTGAAAAAACATATCTAAAATAGAAAGCCTTTGTGAGTAGCCAAGTGGAATACTTGAGGAAAAAAAAGATCATTAAAGAAGCTGTAGAGGATTTACAATTCTGTTTTGTTTGGACCTGTACAGTAGCTTAGCCCATAAAGAAAAACCAGAGTTTTTTTACATTTGCTTTGCTTTATTTGAGAGTTGTGGGAATGACAGTAACCAAGCAACACCACAAAGCTGGAAAGCCCTGGTTAAGACAATTGCTGATACCCTGATGAGCCAGGATATGTTCAGTGCCTAGAAGAGCTATGGGATCTCCATTTTTGTACACTTCAGGGGCCACAAGATCCCAAAAAGAATGAGAAAAAGATTCTGTACAATCTGTGGAGTCTCTATGCTTCTGTGTGAAAACTGCCTCCTCCAAATTGAATTCTGCTGCCACTTGGAGTCCACTGTGAGTTTTACTTACCATTTTTGCACACTGAAAGGTCAATCTGCCAGGAAAGCTTCCCCTTACTGAGGCTGGGGAACTAAAAAACATACTGTCTCAGACAGCATAAGTGCTAACAAGTTAAAAATAACCTCCACAGATTTATTAGAAAGTTCACTGTGGACCCGTGTAAATTTGAGTATGTTAGTTTACACAGAACATTAACCTTATAATTAATTCTAAAAGACAATCATAAAAAGTGTAACTAAGTTCCAAAATATATCCACAATGTCATTTTCTGGGCAAAAACTATCCTTCCATTCATCTCTAGCAAATCAGAACAATTAAGCATTTTACAGCTTCTACGATTAATGACAGATGAAATACCTCATTTTCAACTCAAGTGTAATCACCACTATTTTCAAACTGGCACATCCTCTATGTAATCTGTCTTCAGTCTCCCGACAGAAGCTTCTGAAAGAAGTAGTACCTACACATTTTGCACACTTAAGCGAAATCAGTTGTGCCCTCACTCTGTCAAATACTTTTTATTCAGCACTTCATAAAGCAATTTTTTAAACTGTTCCAAAACCAATAGCTATTTTCTTAATAACAAAGCCAATGTATATATTTTTGTATACACATTTCAAGACTTAATCATATTCTGAGAAAGAAAAGTATGTAAATGATGCTTTTAAAAGGTTAAAATTATTTGCTTAGCCAAATAAGCAGTAGGCAGAGAAAACGTGTGAGTGCATATGCTTTTAACTGAATGAGGGATTATTTTAGGAGACAAAGGGTATCTACTGAGCATAATCAACGTGTGGTGGATAATGCATCAAGGCTGCGGATGCTGAGTTTATGCTGCAATTTAGTAGACAGTGTTACAGCGGCTTAGTATCACAGGTAAGGCAGTGAGATCAGTACCAAAAGCAACATAGTATAGCTATAGCAGACATGTGCTTAACACACAGAATATGCAGATATTGTGAAATCTACAGGGTGCATTAAAAAGCTCAATCCTGAGGAACAGGTTTACAACTTTTCCTGATACTGATACCCAGCCAATACTGGGTTTTACTGTGCCTTATTCTATATCAGAGACTACAATAAATAAGAATTAAAGACACCAAAAAGCCCTACTAGAGACCACATCTAAAGATGTCCCCTCCAAGTTACACTGGGACACAGAGAGGGGGCTTCAGGGGACTTGGTCTACTGCCACCCTCACCGTGCTTGTGAAAAAACATCGCACCGTGAATGTGAAAAGCAGAACTTTTCATCAACACTAAGTCATGTCATAACAACAGTGTTGAGTCTGCCTTTGTAACAACATCAGCGGACAAGAAGCCCAAAGAAGACAGCATCTCCTGGGAATCCTCACTGGAAAGTAGCCCGGCAGAGGGATGTACACTCTGCATCACCCATTGGAGCAGGTACTGCATCCTGCTCAGAGAGCAACCACTCTGTCCAAGGTCCAGTACTGCAGCAGCAACGGGATCCTCAAGTCTAATTCCATCTCACTCCATCCCACTTGGCTGGATCTCTGGAAAGGAGGACTGAGAACTCCTAGCCAGCTATCATCTAAGCAGTTTCATACTCTTCCCTCCTTCCTGGTGCTCCTACAAGAGCTGATCGTAACTATGAAGCATGTTTTATAGTATAGAGCTCCTGTCATAGAATCATAGAGTCAGAGAATCACATAGGTTGGAAAAGACCTTCAAGGTCATCAAGTCCAACCATCATCCATGCCCTCTAAACCATGTTCTGGAGTGCCTTGTCCACACACTTTTTGAATACCTCCAGGGATGGTGACTCAACCACTTCCCTGGGCAGCCTATTCCAATGTCTGACAACCCTCTCAGTAAAGAAATTTTTCCTAATATCCAACCTAAATCTCCCTTGCTGCAACTTGAGGCCATTTCCTCTCGTCCTATCTCCAGCCACCTGACAGAGGAGACCACCACCCACCTCACTACAACCTCCTTTCAGGTAGTTGTAGAGAGTGATAAGGTCTCCCCTCAGCCTCCTTTTCTCCAGACTAAACAGCCCCAGTTCCCTCAGCTGCTCCTCATAAGACTTCTGCTTCAGGCCCCTCATCAACTTGGTTGCCCTTCTGTCATTAGATATATTCCTTCTTACATAAAACTCCAATCCTTATTTCTCTCCATTTAGAATGGGAAATACCTTCTTTTCTGGTTGCATATGAATTCTAAGAATGGGATCATAATGAACAAAAATAAATAATGAAATCAATTTACAAATGTAAATATAACTCCAGCCTCTTTTGAAGTTTTAATAGGAAGGAGGAACAAAATTACCCAGGGGAGCTTGGTCAGACTCAGTCACAAGCATAAATGAGATCTCATCCCCATGTGGTATTTCACATCACAAAGTAAAGCACACAGAGCACTCTCAGCACTGAGACACAAGGTTCCATGAAACACTAATTTGTACGTCAAAGCAGCATTTTCATGGGAATGACATACAAGCAACAAAATAAACCCCCTAAAGTTTTGAAGCAAACTTCTCATGCTGGAACTTACTGTTTCTTTGATGATTTAAAATATTTTGGCCTGGGCTTCAGCTGAAACAATTGTGTCAGTCTTTTACTTATGAAGGAATTTGGCTAAAATAAAGCAAAAATACAGCTTGGTTTTCTTTTCTGCTAATGAGTTTGGTTAAAAGTGAGTGAGTGCTGGTGCAAATCTGGAATGCCTTCAGTGAACTCAGATACACCCTATGCTAAAGGAAATCAGAGTTTGCCTCAGTTTATTGGCATAGCACCTTCTGTATGGATCATTTATTCAGAATTCCTGTCTGTATTTACTTATCTAGGAACAAACATGTATTTACTGCTGACATGGAGCCTCAGGAACTGACTTATGACTTGGCACCTCTGCTCCAAGTGCCTTTGAGATACCAAGAGTAAAGTTTGTTCCAGTAATATCCACTCACCCACAAGACATAGTCTGCATATTTTATGGTAAACTAAAAAAAGTAACATGTTAGATTTAATGACAGAAAGTTGCATGGAAAGCATTACGTGCATGCAACATGGCCAAGCTATGATCTCTAACCCAACCTTTGCTTTGGCAAACTATCAGACTTCTGTTTGTTTTAGCTCTGCAAACTCACAGTACATTGATGTTATTTATTTTCCATTTTATTTCCTAAGATTTTTGCTGCTTAAGTAGAAGGGGGGAGGGGCACAATAAAAAGAAACATGGCTACAACCTATCTTTCTTGTTTCCAAGGTCTCCTGACTTTCACCGATGGACCTAAGTGGTATAGGCTTTGCTCACATCACCCATGAAATCAACGCAACATCATCTTTTTAACTCTAGTCCCCGGTATGAACAACTGAAGCTTTCACATATCAACAAATACCTTAACATCCATACCTGCAGATTTCGAACACGCATGCTGCCTGACCACCTCATATTCATCTTGATCACCAATATGTTAAAAATTAAAATTTATCTCAGCCACCTTACTACATAAGTGCATCTCTTCTCCTAGTGAATTACTTAAGTCAATGAACTTGAGAAGGCATACAAGCAACTCCTAGTGTATGTTCAGGACTACAGCACATTGTAAAAGCTGGCTATTAAAAGCAGAATTGCCAAGTTACAAAATAAGAGTGAAATTATTACATCTTTTCACATCTTGTATATAATGAAATGCCTCATTTAACAAAAGTCATGCTAACAGTGAACTATCAGTATTCAAGCCAGCCCTAAAGCATGGCTGAAAATCCACTGCTGTCACTCCTCACAGTTATGTCCTGCCAGCAGTATTTGAATAGGAACCTGCCATACCTAAAGGACTAAGACCCACTAGATCAGAAATGGTGTGTTCGGTGCATGCTACTATGCATGCAGAATTGACTGGAGGCATCACATGATTTCCAGGAATGAGCTTAGGAGGAAGAAAAAAAGAAAAAAAGGAAAGAAAAAAATACAGATT
Source organism: Haliaeetus albicilla (assembly GCF_947461875.1). NCBI lineage: Eukaryota > Metazoa > Chordata > Aves > Accipitriformes > Accipitridae > Haliaeetus > Haliaeetus albicilla. The sequence continues at coordinate 31,783,674 of NC_091486.1, forward strand.
TTTAAAATTTTAATTTCAATTCCTATTTAGAGTAGAAGACTTTCAAAACATTATACACTTTAATTACTTTTAACTACATCTTCTCTGAAGAGAAAGTAAAAGGAGATGAGAAGAAACATGGTTTTTTTCAATGCATTACAATTACTTTTTATATGGGTAAGGCATTTTATATGTGGGGGTGGTAGGTGGGAAAAATTATTTTAATCTCTCATATTTTAAAAAGGGGAGCAGATAAAAGTGAAACAGCCATTCTTCATTGTATTAGAGGCCAAATTTTTACCCAATTCCCTATGATCATTCTCAGAACTTCCAGCAGAAGTGAGGGAATAAAGGAAAACCTCAGTGCAGTCTTCTGACACAATCAATCTGTCCGTCCCCACCCCCAAAAATAAACATGTTGCAACTGCAAAAAAGGAACATGAACTACCATAGAACACAGTACCTAACATTAGCTCGCTAAGGAACAAACATGAAACCGCTGAAACAGTCCTCCTTCAGTGCTGATGGCTTACGGTTAAGTAAAAAGATCATAGAAATTGAAGGAAAACCTTCAAACTTTAGGTATGTCTAAATATATCGATATATAGTTATTTTATATTATTTATTATATAAAATAAAAATAATATTTAATAAAATTTAAAAGCCTGAAGACAGAAGTAGATTATAAAGTCTGGTACTAGAATATAAAGTCCAACAGTTTACCAGAAATACCATTAGCTGGTCCCTCTCACACACCTGGCATTTAAGTAAGAGAAGACTTCTAGAAACAGCCTCTCCTTAGGATACTACTTTGACCTAAATTTGACTACTATGATATCATGGGAGCATAAGGGATAAGAGCCACTGGGGAAAAAAAGCAAACAAAAAACCCAACAATGAATCAAATAATAATTCAAAACCTGACTAAGGTAAAGCCCCAGCATGGGAGCCAGGATGAGGGAGGCAATGTAGCTGGAGCTGGGCAGGACCTGCAATCAAGGCTGCTTAATAAATATTTCCTAAACCAATAGAACAGAGCACTGTTACATAAAAAAATGAAAAAATACATGATTGAAGAGACAAACCCAGAAACTGGCAGATCAATTCCTGTACAACCAAAACAGGAATTCCACAGAATTAATGCCCCAAGAGAAATTAAGAAACCAACATTTATCAGCAACACAGACAATTTTCCAGAGATCAAGGTGTTGCTTTGGCCCTACTCTTTACGTATATATTGCATATGAAATGGAATTGCAGAGCCATTTTTGTAACAGCTCTGAAAGATGCACTCTCTGTATAAGTGTTTTTCTTCTGATGGCCTGTCATTTTGGTGAAAAGAGGTTCAATACACTTAAGCTCTTTATGTTTCTCACAGAGGAATGCTCACATCTGTCAATAATCACATGAATATTATCACATGGCTGTTAACACATAATGGTTAGGATGTTATTAGCAGTTCTCTTCTTGGCTTCTCCTTTCAAGGAATTATGAGAACTCATTTATTTCACATGACTTCAGGCCAAATCTTTTATACAAATTGTCAGCTTGGATTCATTAGCCACTTTGAGGCAAAAATTAACATAACCTAATTTTTTCATATTTTGTTTTAAAAACAACAACACACACACTACCCCCCCCAGATACTCATCAAAAGCAAATAGACTCCTGGATGGCTCCAGGTTTCAGTGTATATCCTGAATATGGAAATAGCATTCCAAACAATCTGGGGAGACAGCTAGAAACAGGCAAGGGTTGGGCCTCATTCCTCCTCCTAAGTTGATCCTGATGCAGGACCAAGCTGTGGGAAGGTAAACCTGGTAGACTCTTTCAAGGAAGAAGCTACATGAAAATTTAAAGCTGTCATGTAAAAAAGCATACAGAATCAGACCAGAGTAAATCACATGGTCTTCATCTCTGTATGTATGACAAGACAGATCATACATACACTTCTTAGACTTCCTTGTATCACCTGTGCTGAAAATCTTACATAGTAGAGTTCAGATGGTGCTGAATATGAGTGGGTGATATATTCCCATCTCATCACCACCATCTGACTGTTCTTTGGATGTTTCTTTTAACTACACACAGTTTATTTGTATACTTTTTGCATGCGTGCGTGTGTGGCTTTTTGTTGGGTTTTTGGGGGGGGTGGGGGGTTAAACTTTAATCCATGAACAATTACCTTTCTACATTTGTATTAAACACAGAAGGTTAATAATTTATGGCCTGTCTCTTAAGAAGTCCATCTGCTGTTCAAGAGCCTGTGTATCCCTATATTTTCCATTTCAATTAACAGCAGATTCCTTCCCAAAGCTCTTCTCTGTGGCTAGCAATGAAATCTGAAAATGTCCAAAAATGTAGTGCATAAAAGCCCCTGAGGTCCCTCCCAGAAAAATCCTAAACTAGCAAAAGGCAAAGCCTTTTATGGAGTCTGGTACCAAATTTGTTTAGAGACAAAATCCAACAAAACCAGCACACTCAGCAACAGTCATCCCAAACCACCCCAGCTGCCAGCTGGCGCCAGTTCCAGTGGTTCTCCATGCTTGCCGTAAGGCCTGCAGGAAGAATGCAGCTCTGCAAGAGCCTTGCTCCCATATATATGTGGTGAAGCACCTCCTACCTTACAGCCCAAGATTTCAAAATAAGTTGTCCTTGCCCAGGTCTTTTGTCACTGTAGAAAAACAGCACTTGCTATCATGCTGTTTGACCATTTCCCTCTATTAAACCACTTCTGAAGAGCTGGGCTCTGACTTCGCAGGCAGCTCAGTGAGGATGCAGAACCTGGTAGGCTGAGTTCAGCAGAGAATGAGCACTATACTATGATACAAAATATCTATTTTTTTGTCACAAGTAACAGCAAACTTGCAGTTTTTCTTTTTTAGTTTACAGAAAAGGAATCTTTAATATCAGGCTGAGTGGCTTTCCAAAAGGAAGAAGATCTTATTCACTTAAAATAGTGACTGATAGTTTAAAGGTATGCTATTCAGTTTAATTAATGTTTGCATTTACATTGCTTCATTCCTTTAATGTGATGCAACAATGGTAATGACTAACCTTTTTGCAGTTTAATAGACTTTGCAACTGCAAGATGATCCCTCTTCCATTTAACAAGCCCCTTGTTATAGCTTAATAAATCTGGTTTTGCTCTTTGGCAATTCTCATGCAAATGCTTTGCAAGGTACCACCATTCACCTACAGCCTGGTCTTCAGGGGACCTGACTGCACAGAATTCCAATTAAAACCTTCTGCACTCAACATCTCTGAAAATCCAACACCAGGAAGGCAATTAGAAGTTTCCAACCTTTCCTCATCTACAGGGTAATGTGTAAAATAATCAGGGTCAGATACAGTGTAACTTAAGAGAAGGGAATCACGTGTTAAAACGCTAACATGGGAACCTCAACTCATCCCATTAGCGTAGAGAAAGGCAAGTCATCATTCTTTGTCAAGTGATGGCAGCGCAATGGATGAATTTACATACATGACCATCTGTTGCCAGATTAGCCAACAGCAGAGTGACTTTCCAGACTGCCAAATGCCTGCCCTTGTTCAGAACTTCCTTGGTTTTGCAGGCTTACTCTCTTTGCTACGAAATAAAATAGAACTCTTCAAGTTATAGAGTACCCTTCATCCCAAAACACTCTGTGGACTGTGAACCCTCTCACAGAACTGCCAGAAGTTTCAGGACTGAGCACTACATAAACACAGGACTAGTGCAGTGAAAGGCAGCACACTGCTGCAGCCTGCTCCATAGCTGTCTCTCATGCCATATTCTTGGCTAAGGACATAGAACCAAACTCCTACTCACATCAAAAGCGCTGCAAAACTTCCAATACATGCAGAGCTCTGACAGGACCTTAGTTTCAAATATCCCTTCCCAAGAAACTAAGCTGGAGAGGACCCAGACTTCACCAATTTCAGACATGTGAAGGGCTTGTATCCCTCACAACAGGAAAAAATTGTGATGTTACAGGCCACACTGTGATGCAGACCCAACAGTACACTATTAGAACCATCTAATATCAAAAAGCCCAGTAAACTTAGTGCAAAAAATAACTACACAACAAAAAAAGCAGAATTTAATATAAATATTAAAAAGATCATAAGGCAAGATACTGATTTTACACCAGTATCACAAAAATGCCACTCCATTGATGTTGAGGATTTCCTGTCTTCAGCACGTGCCAGAAAAATGACATTTTCCATACAGATACACACTAGGGAGTCAGGGTTCTTCTGATGTAAAGCTGACTGTCTGCTCAGCTCAAGGATTCCCCAATGCATCACTGTTTGGATATTTATTTTCCTTCTTCTAGGACAAAATAGTAATTACCACATTAAAAAAAAAAAGTCAATGCAGCTATTGCAATCAACTGTATGCCAACCATACTCTCTAGCCTTCTGCAAAACCTTCCAATCCACCAGCAATTTGGTAAAGAATCAGCACATGTAGATCACTGAGGCACAAGAGCACGGATATTAGACAGGTGTGTGGTTTTAGCAACAGATAATAAAGGGAGAACTGTTCTAATTGAATGACAAGGAAGTAATGATAATGGGCCAAACTTTGTACTTGTGCATTTCAGTGAGCATAAGCCCCAAGAGAATCTGGCTCTAAATCAGTAACTTATGAACTGCTACAAGCCCATCATTTCCATCAGATACTCAACCAAGTGGCCAAACCTGAGTAATACCCCATCAGAGCCAGGGACGCCTTCAGTTTGTACTAGCATCACACAGAAAAGATATTCCCTGTAATTCCCCTCTTTCACCCTCACCTCATGAGCTTCTGTTCCTACTTGAGTATCTGAACAGACATTTTTAAAAACCTGGTGCCTTCCGACTGCCAGAGCTCCTTCTGGGCCCTGGGATCTTCCCTGACCTTCCTCCCTCACCAGGGCTCCTTCCAACCATCTTCTGCTTTCTTCACTACTACAAGCCTCCAGGCACTCTTACACAGCAGCTGCTCCAGTTCATCTGTATTTACCACACACTACAGACCTCTTCAGGGCACCATTGGCAGATACACCTCACCCTACCCATGCTGCAGCTCTGTGCATCTGACAGTACACCTGATCTTTTGACTCTGTTTTTCCCTTGGGTTTCAGACCTGGCTGCCTGTCTGTTGGCCAGATGAATTATACAATCCTTTCTGGCTTCCACTGTGTTTGTACACAACATAATTTGGCTATTGTGGAGCAAGAAACCCTCAAGTTCTTTGAGGATTTTAATGAGAAGTAGGTTTCCTTCTTTCACTCTAGTAACAAAGCGGTTGCAGTACATGGGAAACCTCAGGAGCTGCAGGAACAGATGGGGAAGCCTCTCTCCGCCTGAGTGCTGTGCAAGCAGTCTATCTCCACCACCATCCCTCCCCTCATCAACTCCAGAGTAAGGAGTACAAGCTCTGATCCTAACACCAAAGCACAACTTCATGCCAGCAGCTTAACAAACCAGCCAACTCAAAACAATTTCTAGCCAGCACTAAGTTATTATTGGAAAACAGAATTACAAAAAAGGCAACATTTCATTCAGACTGAGTCCTAAAGATCATTAAATCAAATTCTGCACAGGCTAGTATTACTGCACAAGATAGTCATTCCCTCCATCAACACAGAAAGGAGAAGTCCCACAGTGATGACATTTTGGGACTTGTAGATTTTTCCACCACTAGTATAAACCACAGTCTCTGAATATATTCCCACTCAGAAGTACCACCACACCCGGACTACACGTGCAAGGCTTTCATTGCATTTAATTTTACACAGAGAACCATACACAGCACTGTAATTGAAATACTAAAAGTAGATAGTTTAAGTGTAGTGCAGAAGTGGAAGCCATAAACTGGATGTGTGTAGGACAGTACATACTGAAAGCTGTTTTTACATATTACTAAGAAAATAATTCAGTCTGAAATGACTATTCGAGTATATGCTTGAGCTCAGAGTCCTCCGGAGCCCAATACTCTTCCTTGGCAGTTGTACCTAAACAAAAAAGAAAGCCTCAAATCCTGATCTGCCACCCCATTAGCTGTCAGCATGCATCAGTCTTCAGCAGCAATAAAAGCCACGTGCCACGGAGAGCACTCAGGCAGACACTCCAGCACTGAACCTTCAGGGCAAGCTCTGCACAGGTTTCTAACAAAATCAACCAGGATCCTGAAGAACTAGCATAATTCAGAAATGTCTCATAGCACAAACACTACCTTTTGATGCTGTTCCAGGTAAGACTCAGTCAAACACCATAAATCCTTGCATGGATTTTGCATAAGGTTGGGACAACAAACACCAGCCTACCTGCCCTGAATGTGGGGTGTTTATTTTGAAACACTGCCAGGCAGGTTGGCCTTACCAGCACAGAAGGATAACAACTCAGTGAGACTGCACTGTCAACACAACAGTGGTAGCAGCTTCTTTAATGCTAACTCAAAACACACCCACAACTTCCGAGGATAGTCACCTCCCAAGAAATCATACTCACAGTCCACTTGGCCTTGCACAGCACAAACAGATAACACTGCTTAACGCCACTCAGAACATAAAACAGCATCAGCCCTCTTAGAAGCACAGTTCACAGAAACAGCAGTTTAAGTTACCACTTTAAAAAAAAAAGAAACAGAACAGACCTTCAGCCAATCAACATCAAATAAAACTGTACCAGTTTACACAGGCCAAAATCTGTCCCCAAATCTGAGCACCAGCACACTGGTATTCACAAACAGGTGAGGTTTCTTTGCCATTTTAACTCTTACCTTTTCAACACTTGGGAGATTAGATTCATCAGTAATTTAAACACTGGACACAGTACACAGACATAGGCATTTTTTTCAGTCAGCAAACCATTAGAAAGAGTATTGAAAGGCCTATTATGAAGGCCAATCACTATCCTTTTCTTGAATGACCACATGAGAATTGGTGACTGTTCCACAATGGATTGAAAGGGCCTTTTGTCTGAAGGAAAAGGACAAGGAGTCACAAAGTATTGCAGATTCATTTGTAACTCATGGTTTTTGAAGAAACTGTATAGCTTCAGTTAAGAGCAAACCAAGAAAAGAACAGGCTTTGAAAATGTTATGCCACAAACCTTTCCTACTATGTATATGCAGAGCATATTTTTAGATTAGTCTTTTTTGTATTACAAAAAGATGGGCAGGCATTCTATATCATTGTTGTTTTACGAGAGAAGTTTAAAACACATGCAGAGTTTTGACTTTATTCCAAAACCCTAATTAGGGTCTGCAGCACTATTTGCCTTGTCTAAACAGAAAATCGTCAGAAGCTGTTTTGGTACAAGATCTAGAAAAGTATAATTGCACTGGGATACTGAGTGAAAGCATTGTTACTGTTGCTTAATAATCACTTTAGTAATTGAGCAAATTTGCCATCGCCCACAAAGTATATGGTGGCCTATTCAACAAAAAGACACTTTTTATATTGAGAAACCAGCATTTGACTCTCTAATTTTGAAGTCTGTTTCAGAAGTCTCTCACAAAAAAAGGGTCAATTACATCTGCTGATGACTTCTGAGAAGTAAGAAATGTTTTACTTCTCCACCTGCCCCAATCACATTTTCAGTTCTCAGGTTTTACACGCAAATGCACACACACACAAAATGGGATTTGCACATATGATTTCATTACAGAGTTTCTAAACAAGCTTCATATGGACGAATTTTCAGCAAGAAAGACAGTGAGGGCTAATAAGCAAAACCAGATTTCTTCTAATCCATATCCAGAACTAGGGAATTATTGCACCTCCATTCAGAAACAAAAGTCACAGCTGTCAGACTTGCCCTCTTCACCCATCTGTTCCACCCACGTACTTTGAAACTAAACGGTAGAAAAAATGTCAGTTTTCACTCTCCAGCTTCTTTTGCTGCATCCCAGAATTTATACTCCCTGTGCTCCCACAATCCACTCCTGAAATCAAGCAATATATTTTGTACACACCATTGGTCAAGGTGCCAGTTGGATTTAGCTCTTCGGACTGCCCTATCAAATTATATCAGGCAAGAAGCTGGTCTTTGGCATGTTACAAGAGAGTACCTACCAGGGCCAAAATCTTTGCTGCGGGAGTCACCAATGACACCACTTTCAGATATATACCGGAAGTAAAAGTCCTGCTATGCCAAATATACCCCCAATGTAACTACACATCCCATCATCTCACACTCTGTAAAACATGAGCTTATAGTCCTCAGGACTGTAAAGAGAATCTTGCAAATGCAAAGTAAAGGCAAAACAACACTGCACCGTCTTCTTGAAGCTCAAGGTGCTCAGAAACAAACAGGGTAAAGAGATAAGAACTGCACAGCCCCCTGCTAATCTCAGTGAAGTTCAGGGCCACATTCTTTGATAATACTATGGACTGTTGCTTTCAAATAACTATTAGCAGGGGAAGGTACCCAGTCTAAAATAAAGGCACTTTGCTATTGAAGTTTACTATTTCACTACTGTTCGTTTTTGTACATGAAAGACAAAACTGCAAGAAAGCTGATGAAGCATTTGAGGAGGGAAGAAAAGGCAGGAGGAAGAACAGAGAAACTGGAGGATTGGAACAGTGCAGAAAAACACGGAGGATGGACGAGACAGTAGCACCAGCCATAGATATGGAGTCATATTTCCCCAGAGTAACATGGGCAATAAAATCCTTAGCGTTAACTACAAGGTAACTACAATTAACAGTTAAACTATAAGTTATTTTTCTTCCCTTGATCTTTGTGCAAAGCCTCCTTGCTCTTGGGTTTTCTGCTCCCAATTGTTACGCAGCTTTACTTTTATCCTCTGGTGCACTGTGAAAAGTGGAGTTTGACCTTTCCTTTAGATGTGTAAAGCACCACACCAGGTTGTTTGGAGAAAATGATTGAGGATTTTTTTTGTATTCTGCAAGACTAGCATTACTTAACAGTGTCCAAAGACCTCTGAGACATGGGCTCTGAAAACATCCTAGGAAATACAGTCCCTAGAATGACAACAGAGGGAACTAGTGTGGGTGAAAAGGAACACAAATACAACAGCCTGGGGGAATTAATACCAAATACAGGTTGCCTACAACTGCAGACAGGCACAGCTTTGGTACTTCCACCATTGCTAGAAGAAAGCTCAAAGAAAATAAAAAACATTGCAGGCTGTTGGAATCTTGTTGTGCTTTCTCTTAAAAATGGGCCCAAACTGATTTCAGTTCTGGACAGGTATTTCCTTAAAATTTCAGAAATGGCTGCAAAGTGTCCTGACATAGCCTCATTTCCATTTCTTTGAGCAAGAAAGACTAGATAAGAAAAACTGAGCTAGATTCAGAACCAAACCTCCCTCAACTCAGAAAGTACTTGGACATGCTTGCGTTCAATTTTCAGGCTTGTTACTATATGTCAGCCAAAACAATAACTCTCAAGCACATGTTCCTTCTTAGGCATATGCCTAGGCATAAGGACTGTGGAAACAGCCCCCTCATTTAAGTGTAACCCTGAGAACATTTTGAAGGGTACTTAATTTACTTCATCTTAATCATAACACTTTCTTACACGGTAAATTTCCCAGAGTTGTGACCTTACCTCCCTACATGTTTATACAGCACCTGACACAGTACAAGCCTTATCTTGATTGGTGTCTCCTTACATTTAACAGATCCTGCTGTTCTCATAAAGCACCAAACTCCTTCAAGTCCCATAACATAATTAGGAGAACACTCACAGCCTAGCAGCAGTGTTCAGCTCCAGCAGATTGTGATGGCGCCTCACAAAATTCATCAGAACCTGTTCTGGCCTGGAAATCATTCTGCATTTACACAGTTCGACTGCTTTCACGGAAACAGTTGTGGCAAGGACACAGTGTCCTGTTCACAGCAGCTTGAAGACTCCAGTTAGTGGCATTCAACAGGTTATCACCCCGGATTTCTTTCATGGTCAGTGCAAATACGTTCCTAGTTAACCTTGACATTCTGCATGCAGCAGTCTTTTCCACTTTCTGTTTGGAAAGTTTTTAGTTTACCTTCCTTGAATCATCATGTTTTGGAAAATATTTTATGGCTGCCTCAGGAGCTCAAAGAAACAGAAGAATGATGTTTTACACATACACTGGTAATTCAACTTTGAAAGTTAACAGAAAAGAATTCCCATGGAAGATCATTAGTTGCCTTGAAGCACATTTTCAAGCTGAAATCAACCAAATCAATCCAGGGGAATGTGACCTAGAATGAAACAGATGGATTTTCTGTGGTGCCTCTTAGCTCTCCTAAAGAAAATAAATCTGGTAGTACAAGTGATTCACATCTCAGGATGAGATCAGGCTGAGGGTGGGGAAGAAGCTTACACTATTCATTTACAGCTCAACAAAGGAAACATTGCATTCTGACAGAGAATAAAAGAATATTGCCAGCTGCCACTGCTTATCAGCGGATTCCACACCTAATTATTAAATTTTTTTTCACGCACAGTAAAAAAGACAACGAACGTTAAAAAAACCAACCAAACCAAACCCCTGCCACCATAGTGGTCTTTTGCCTTGGCGCGGATAAAACAAGTCCTCAAACAGATGGATTCGTGCAGAAACAGTAGCTAGGGCACCGCAACCTTCATCCCTACCTTGTGGCATGTGAGCACTCGCAGCAGCGTTTCACAGCCCATGCAAAAACGTAAGGCAGCATTTCAGGAACAAACGTACCGCTGGCTCAGCGCGTCTGGCCGCGAAGACAGCCGGGGATAAACGGCTGCGCTCGGAAAGACCCGGCTCCCTGTTCCCCGGGCGTGCGGTTAATCATTTACGACCGAGGCTGTTACCGAATAGCCTTGAACAGCACGGCACGGCACAGCCCAGCCCAGCCCAGTTTCGGCTCCGGCGGCGCCCGGGGGCTGGCGGAGCGGCGGGAGCGGGCGAGTCACGGCCAGCGGCTCCCGGGCGCTCGCAGAGCCGGTCCCGGCGCGCGCCGGGCGGGGCCCGAGGGGCCGGGGCCGGGGCCGGCCGCAGTCCCCGTGCCGCCAGGAGGGGCCCCCGCCCGCCTCCGGGTCTCGGCGCCGGGACCCCAAGCGTTAGAGCAGCGGGCGGGGTGCCGCGCGGCACCACAGTTACCGTCCGCCCTTCCCGGCACCCCTCGGCGAGAAACTCCCGGCGGGCCCGCGCAGGTGCGGCCGAGGGCAGGGCAGGGCGGCGCCTTACCTGGTGGCCGCCCGGCCGCAGCGAGGCCGGGCCGCCGCGGCAGAGGCCGGGGAGGAGGCTGCGGACCCGCGGGGCGCGGCGGCCGGTAGTGGATCGCGGCTGTGGCACGGCCGCCCGCTCGCGGGGACACGCCTCGCGCCCCTCCCCTACAGGCGCGCGCCGCCCCGGGCCCGCCTCAGTAACGGCCGCAACGGCCCCCGCCCACAGCGACGGCGGCGCCGCGCGCCCCCGGCCCGCAGCGAGGGCCGCGGTGGGGGGGGGGGGGGGGGGCGGAGAGGAGAGCGCCGGGCGGCCGGCGGCGAGGGGACGGCCGCGGGGGACGGGGCGCTCCGCCGGGACGCTCGGGAGCCGGGCTGGCGGGCTGCCCGAAGCCCGGCTCCGACAGCACAACGCGTGTCGAGCGCGTCCCGGGTGCCGGACGGGAAGGGAAGAGTTGGGTGGGACGGAGAGCAGCCCCCCGGGTTCCGGTGATGTGCTTCTGCAGCGGGTTCCTAATTTACGAGTGCCCCCTTCGCCGCGTACGACGCGCAGCGACACCGCTAGTCCTCCTGTCGAGACCCACTCAAGAACTTCTCCTCGCTAAGCAAAAGGCAACAGGCAGCGTAAATCATTGCCAGCGTACGAATCCTCCTATCTGCGAATACCCGTAGCAGACAACCAGAATATTAAAACTCAACGCCGGTGCTTCGGTAATCGATGTTTTAAAATACCGCCTAAAAGCTCCAAAGAGAACACGTAGTCAGGGTTGCTAATACAAAGCTGAAGGAGCAATAAATAACCATCCACTTACACGCTAGGATGTGGAGGTACAACTGCACGCTTGGAACTAAAACAGTCAGAGCAAATTTTCCATAAACAGCTGTAATCTGGACTTAGTATCACTATTGGCGTCTTACACCATCATCAGCATTTCCCTTAACCCAAACACGTAGCAGTTCTCATTTTTGTTAGCAACGTCAGCTGCAAGTACTGGAAAATCATAGCATTTCCTCTCAAAATCGTTGCGTACCTCTTCCCCTGCTAACGCGAAGGAGACACTCTTGGTCGTAATGCACCTCTACTTGAACTCCCTACCCTCAGCCAGAAAACTAACTTCATACACCTTCAGACACAGTTTGGAGGCAGCACTCGGTCCTTTCTATTTTCAACTAAGGATTCCCAAACTGCAGCATGGAAAATAATTCAAGGTGAGATTTATAATAGTACGTATCCAACCCACCCTCCAAACCAGGCAGAGCTGGCAGCACTTCCTCGTGGCAGGCAGGTGGGCTGGCAGAGAACCACCTCAGTGTGACAGCACATAGTACTCCATGATGGTGGTGCCCAGGCGAACCTCGCTCGGCAGCTTCTGCTCTGTTCAGTTACAGAGGCTTCATGGAATGAGTACCTGTTGAATGAGCTCGTCCACCTGCTGCAGAAAGCTGGGCATGAATTAGATACTCGACATTACGGTGAGGCCACAGGTTTAGAATTAACATTTCATTTGGAATCATATCTTCAAAACTATTCAGATCCTAAGTAAATACTGGTTTATTTTAAACAACGTCACTTTGAATGTCCAGGCTCGTATTTGTGTTCGGAGAGCACTCTTTATAGTATTGCTGACATTATCTGCACCCTGAGCTGTATGAATTTTGCCTGGGAGTTTTGGAAATGCTTCTGAAGTTCAAGAGAATGGTGCATTATATTCATAAAACAAGGGTGCCGCTGACCTTTCAGCACAAGAGGATAGATGTGAATCATGGACCTGAGACTCATCTAAAAGAACACAGTGGAAACACATAGGATGAAAGGCTCTAAAGGCTTTACAAATTATATTTGGATGAGGGAGAGCAGGGAGAAAGAGAATGTGGGAAAAAGAAGAATGAAAAAGGATCCTGCTGTTTAGCTCATGCATAAACTGTATGTGCTCAGCCAAAGGTCACTCTTTTTATTTTCTCATTAATTTCAATGACAGTAGATGGTATATGAAGAACAATCTAAAAATAAGAAGAGCCAGAAATAGCTTAGGTTTTTGTGTGACAGTGTAGTGGGAAGAAAAACCTGAGCTGCAACTTCATTCCATATCTTTACTTTTGACTTTTTAAAAAGTAGCAACTTAGAGAAAGTTAATTATTCAAAATGAACTGTAAATTTATTTACAGAAAAGTTCAACAAAAATCAAGTGGCCTACTTTTTATGTATTTTCCAATAAAGTTTTTGTACCTTGTGTACACTGAAATTAATTCCTGGGGTTTTTTCATCCACCACTGTTGGTGAGAAATGGTGTATATGGACAGTTTTGAGGGTGAGTTGTCTGGGTACTAAACACAAGTGAGGAAAACACTAAGTACTAGGCTGAGTTGTAAACCAATAGAGAAGGAATAACGGCTTTGGGAAGCCTGCAGCTGCATGAAAAAGCTGGCAGAAGGAAATTGCCATCCACAGCAACTGGAAGTAGAGGCTGGAACAGGAACATAGAAGGGATCATGAATATTCTGCAGTGAGGATCACGAATGGCTGCCTCAAACAAATCTTCAGGAAACAGGACCCCTTCATACAGAGACTGATGCAATGTCTGCCAACTTTTTTCTAGGGAATAAAGGGCCAATATCTAGAAGCTGATCTCCAAACAAGCTGCCACAGATTCCATATCAGGGTTGAAGGAGTTTTAGCATTACCCCACTAGCTTTTTAATTTTTGCAGCAAATGTGCCAATCTGCATTGACTTGCAGTATATTTGGCTGTATGCTGAGCCTACATTTTCAAAAACAGGACACCAGCTGCCCAGAGTTTAGTTCTCATCTTCCGCTCATGCCAAATAGCAGCATGAACCTTATGGTCAACACGTTGCAGCGTTCAGTTCCTCTGCAGAGGTTATTCATTGATAAAGGTAAAATGATAATCAACAACAATTAAACATCCCAGCTTGAACCTTTGGGCTATACTGGAAGTGAGGTGGCCTGGTCAGAGCACTGACTTTGAATTTTGCATTAAATCCTCAGTTCACAGTATCTCCTATACAACCGTGGTCATATTTCTGATGTGACCACAGACTACTCATTTAATTTCTCTGGGCCTCAGTTTCCCATCTGAAAAAGAAGAAAGGATTTTCCAAACCTCGGTGTATATGACAAAGATTATGAGATACTCCAGGTGTAACTGTACAATGTAGTAACTTTGGCAGTAAAGGTGCCTTAATGATTTCTTGCTCTCTTGCAACCTCCCTGTCTCCAACCTGGCACTGTAATCTGTTATTCTACTCACTCTATGAAACTTCCCTGCACACCCGACCACTGAATGACCTGGGCTAAAAATACCGCTCCCCTTTTCTTTAAAGATTTTTTTAACTGAGATCCAATTGATATTGAAGCTCTGGCAGCTGGTGACGTGTCGTGAAAAGGACATTGAAAACTGATGTGACATACTCTAACATCAGAGAATGAGCTGCAGTAATCCAGGGGCATGTCACAACACCACCTTTGTAAATTCATTGCTTCTGAAGGGGAAGAACACACTGCCACCCATGATACGGTTTTGTATCCTGAGCCACTTGATTACTGTTGGGGCTAGGGATGGAACAGGAAACAACTGAAGGCAAAGGTAATAAAATACATCCCTGTGTAATTGTTCTATCTCCTTGCTTCTTCAGATACCTACTGCTCCCACAAGACTGACAGACTCCAAAGTTTCAGTTACATCAGTAACACCATGCCCTCTTGGACTGCTTCTCAGCAATCAGTTTCACAGTACTCCCCAAAGCAGGTCACTGCCATTTTTCCTGGCTTACAGATAAGAGAGAGCAGCACAGGAAGAAATGGTGCAGAGAACTTCCCAGCTGCAGAAATGAGACACAGGTCTTCCAAGTCCTGCCCAATGCACTAGCTACAAAGCCTCACCTCCTGCTATTTGGTGAGGCCCATTCCCTCACCAAAGGGACTGGGTGCCATGTGCAGCGACAGGACTGGAGACCACAGAGCAGGGAAGACAGGTGTCTGGAGGGGAGCTGCGGTGTGTCTCTCTAAGTATGCATTTGTTTGTCTCTAAGCATGTATTTGTTTATTGGTTTCAATACCAGAATCAGTGATTGTAAGTTTGTTAATTGGCAACAAATTAAATCAGTTGAAATTCCCCTGGCACAAAACTGTTTCTGGCTCGCAACAGGGGGAAATTGATTCAACACAGAGATTTGGAAACAAACTGGTACAGTCACAGTGGTCTGGCAACAGATCTGAGGGTGAAGATACAGAAAACAGCAAATTACGTAGCTCATGTTGTACAGCAGTTGCTAATCTGGGGCATAAACATAACATGGCTCTTTTAAGCCAGGAGAAGGGCTGATAATAACATTTTATCCTGGCTTTTGTTAACTGCAGTTAAAAACTGCAACGTTAATGAAGAGAAGTTCAAAGAGAGGCACGAGAAGTGATTAACAGGGATATGTCTTCAGGAAATAGATGTTTACACGCTCGGCTTAGGAGAAAGCTGCCAAGCAAAGAAAAGACAGAAAGTCCTTTCAAGGGACCTGTGTGGAGTCATAAAGAGCATTATATAGAGTATCAACATGGAAAGAAGAAAAAGAAGATTCGTGATAACTATAAAAAATTCTGATGGTCAGTCACAATGGTCCAAAAACCTAGAGAGGCTGGGTTTCTAGATGTTATCAGCAGAAAGTTGTATTCAACATTCAGAAAATTTTCAGAAATAGAAAAGCCCCTGCATTTGCATGTGTGATGCCAAGCAAAAAAATCAAGGAAGACTGCTTTTTTGGCTTTCAAAGCTACAGGTCAAATTTGAAAAGGATAATTCACAACCCACACATAAGTTAATGGCCATTATGTTTGCTCAGACAAGGCCTGAATTTGATTAAATAGTTATGAGCATGCAGACTATATACTTTATAAACAAAAATCTGTTTTGCAATGAGATTATTTATATCAAAGGTAATTTCAACTGCTGCTCTGAGATCTTACATTTGGTTAAAAATACAGTGTCCTCAAATGACTCTGACAGTCAAAGTACAATATTTTAAGATTTTTATTTTTACTTTTTTTTAAGATTGGCAAACAGGCTGGTTAAAACCTTCACAGAAACATGCAGTTCAAAAAAGAACCTGAGCATTTTCTGATTCCAGGAGCAATGCAGCAGTATCTTGTGGTGTCTAATGTTTTAGAGTGAGCGGACTTGAGCAGGGTGGTAAACACTTAAGAATGACTGAAGTTCAAAAACAAACAAAAAGCAGCCTTGAGCTCACTCTTGTAGTAAATGGGAAAGAAGTGAGGGAAAGCTTGGCAAAGATCAGCATAATAGTAGGCTTATTGTTGAATCTGAAAGCTTCATTTTCCAACACTGTCCCTTTTCTGGGAAGCTGCACAACCACTCTGAAAGCGCTTTCTATAGAGATGATAAATCTATGGTGGAGATTTATGCACATTCAGATTAAGTCAGGAAATCAGTAATGAAAAGGATAATTAAATAGAGAGACAAAAACCTAGAAGAAAAATTACCAAAAGCCCCCAAAACAAACACAGCTAACAATACACCATGATATATCAGGTCCTGGGATTCTGACTCTGACTTTGGCACCTATTCTTGCTTGAGCAACGTACAGGGTGAGCAACCTCATCCTCTTCCTCACTGAGGTTCCCAGGACTCCAAAGAGGGGCACTCTGTACAGCAGCAGATTTGGGGCTGTAGCAGAGTGTGTGAACAGATGAGGCTTGACATCTTCGGTCCTCCCATCTTAAGTGTTTCTTTTTGCACAAGCTTTTAATTCACCAATAGGTAGAAAGGCATAGGAAGAAAAAATATTCTATACTTATACATGGGATTGTTTGAGACTACAGTCTTCCTGCTCCTGCGGGGGCATCCAAAAAAAAGAGGGGAAAGATACAGAGACAGCTCTCAGTGACACCAGCCAACCCCCAAAAAGGCTGTGGTTGGCTGGAGAGTTTCTGATAATGGCTTGCAGTTCCAGGACATTGAAGCTGTGTTAATGCTTTCCACCATGCATTCAGGGTGCTGGTATGTGCTCAGCACTAAAGAAACAGCTGAAGAAGTACCTCATTTAGTTAGCAGCAGTGGTATTTTGCTCTGTGGTTGGACTAGACCCTGGGCTAAAGAGGCTAGTCTCACTGTTTAGCTTTAGGCATCCAGCTCGGGTCCCTAAGCCAGCAGCCTTGGTGCCTAAGTTGTCAGGGAAGCTATAGGTGTCCCACTGACCCTACGGGAGCCTTCAGCCCCATAATCACCAGAGTTAGGTGCCTGAAGTTAGACTGTGGAAAAACCCCAGTGCAGGCATGACCTAAACAGTCAGTGTTACTTGTGTTAGTTTCCTGCAGCACTTGCCTGTAAGGAAAACTACCTTCAGTAACCCAGAGCCCCTCTGCCACAGTCTGTCTGCAGCAGCTTACTGCTTTAGGTTCCAAAAGGGCTTGGTCCACCCCCTAAAACTCCAGCAACAAAAGAACAGGGAACATCCATTAGCTGGCAGCACCAGTAGATTGCTGTCCTTTGTCTGGACTCAATACTGTGAGCAAAAAATCTGAGGGTTCATGAGCTAAATGAGAGCTTTTGAACATTACAGTCTCCATTTTACAACTAACAGCCCAGGCACAAGTGAGGTGCTGTGAGAGCTGGCTCTTTTGACATAGAGGTCACTTCTCCCCTTTCGGCTTTACAAAGATGCACAGCCGACTCAAGAGTGTTGATGGTAAAGCAAACACACTGACTGAACAAAATTTAGGGAAAAAGCCCTTCTCTTTTTCATCACTGCAACTCTAAAACATGCAAACTCAGTACTGTGTCATAGTCCAGTGAGCAAACTACTCCAGCTTTGAAGATATGGTATACAAATGCTGCAACTCTGTAAGAATCTTTAATTTGTGCACCATGACTTTTTAATTAATTTATTTATTTACTAAATCTTGTCCCACTTCTCTAAAGTGGATTCAGTCCTAATGCCTGATTAATCTCATGTGGGAGCTAAGGACAGATGCAGATGAAAAAACTTTGACATCTAAAAGATATAGATCTGCTTCCAAGTTTTGCAGTGCAAGATGATCTGTAGTAGAAACTATTTACAATCCTTTCTCTCACACCACTGGACAAAAAAAAAAAAAAAAGTTCCACAAAAAGTGTGGCAATTCCAATTTGTATATTAGAGTTCTGTCCTAGGCAGTATACAAAATGGTACTTCAGCCCTTGCCCTCTTCTCCTTTCTGCTAACAAGAATAATTTACAACAGTTTGAAGTTTTTTCCACAGGGGCTGGGTGAGATTATAGATGGCAATTTACTTTCTGCTACTAGCCAGGCTCAATTTGAACAATAGTCTTGAGGTGAGAAGCACCACATCATTTACTAATCACACAAATCAAGACAACTTCCCTTAAACACTGGATCTGATAGCAAAGTATTCCACTGCCATTTGGAGATGTATGGGAGTTTAACTGACACTTACGTTGGTGTAATGAACAAATGTGTGTAACAGGGAACGATGCAAAGTAGGGACTACACTCAAGGGCTGGCTTTGCATATGGACATTACTCTGGTCTCCTTCACATCAGAAAAAGTTATCTGCACAAGATAATCCTAGCCAGAAGGAAAAAGAGAAGAGCAAAAATATTCAGTGCTTTGGAATGTGGTTTCAAAATCTGGAATTCAAGCTGAAACTTATCTGGGAAGTAATGTAAATAATGGAAGTGGCACATTTAAATTATGATTTAACTACTGGAGTCAGGAGTTTGGCAGTTGAGGTTATTTTTGTTGATACAGTGACACGTCTGACAGTATTTGAAAAAAGGGTTGGCCAACAGGCTGAAACATAATCAAGTTGGAAAATACAATAAATGCAAGGTTTACAGCTTTAGTGTTGTTAAATAGCATGCAAGGAATTAAAGGAAAGTAGTAAAAAATAGATAAGAGTGACAGAAGAAACTAAAAGGTATCAAAAAAACCATGGGGTGACAAGGTTTGATCAGTTAGCAGTGTGCTTTAGAAGTACAATGATCGTAACAGAAAATATGCCAGCATGCAATTCAGAAATTACCAAGGTAAGTTGAAGTTTAACTTGGAGTGGTGCCAAGAACAGATTTGGTTAGTCTCTGAAAAGACTCAAGTGAAGCTCAACGTGGTAGAATCCAAATTCCTCAAAAGCAAAAGGAAAGTGTCCCCGTGCCTCTGTGCACTAGGGAAGCAGCATCTCTGTTTTAACAAGGAGAGAGTTCCAGCTCAGAAAGTGCCTCGCCCATGGCTGCACAGAAAGGCTGTGTGAGAACTGAGGACTGAACACAGCCCTCCAGCTGGACCCTACCTTATAGTAGCTGTTGAAAGTTACCCTAAAATTAAATCTGCTTAAAACAGCACTCTGGCTAAACCAAGAACAAAATCTGTCTAGGTGCAATTACTTGATTTAATGCACAAACACAGCTTGCTACTCTCAAAGGCCAGAAAGGACAGTTCACAGACTAAGAGAAGACAGAGCTGACATTAAAAGAACAGAAGACAAAACTGAAAAAGAGACATATATATGTGCATACACACACACACTGTAAAAAAAAACCCCCAACTTTGGGGTTGTCCTTTGTACAAGTGCCCTACTGCATGTAACAGAATTCAGATGATAGTTCTGTAGTCATGGTCCCCAAATCTTCTAGAATGTTATGAACATGTCCCATTTGTGACCCATTTTATTATACAAGAATATCATTCTTTATTAATTTAAATCCTTAGGCTGGCTTCAAAATTTTATGAGAAAGATATTATTATTCTACACCAGAGCACTTCTCCCTTAAGGATAAATAAGGAGTTAACTCACACAGATGCATATTGTTACTTATCAGCACTTCATTGCCATTACCATGACAGCAAGGCAAAGACCATTTTGTTCTGCCCCATTCATCCCTCAGCAGAACTGCCAGTTGACTTCCAAATTCAGAATCTTAACAGAAACTAATGTTTGAGGCCAGATTTTGCATTGTATCCTAAAAGCTCAATCTGATATGAAATTTAATGAAAAGAAAGGTGGAACAAAAGGCTGTCCTTTCATAAGGCTAACTGAACATTAAGAGGCTGATCATGCTGTTTGCAGTACAACATGCATAAAAAGAATCAAACAAAACTGAGAACAAGCATTTGCTGGGGTAAAATGTGCCAAAAACCTACCTGCATCTTCTTTTGTTGCTCACAGACAAGCGCAGGGATCCACATGTCACTGCTGCCTACAGGACATATATGTCCAACAATAGCATGGTACAGTGAAATGACAGTAGGTTCATCAGGAAAGTGTGTAAAACAGTTAAGTGGAGTGCACCAAAGGAGTAGTCAAGAACATAGAATCATACAATCATTTAGCTTGAAAAAGACCTTCAAGATCATCAAGTCTAACCATCAACCAAACATGTAACATGCCAGCCATTGTTATACTTCTGATCTGCATATCCAATAGATTATAAATATTAACATGACAACGGGTGCAGGAGGAGGCTGCTAGGGCATCAGAATTGCATTTTCTGATTTACTCTGACACTTTGCACACAGTCCATGTCTAAAGAATAAAGAGCAGAGGGAGAGGATGCTACAGACAAATAACGTAAGGAGTATGACCACTTCCTAGCTGGTTCAAGCTCTTTATCTGGCTCTGCACCCGTCAAATAATTAAGGAGTCCCTCTCACATTAAAAAATTCCTCCACCAATCCCATTCATCAAAGCCGCATGAGTAAAACTACTGATAAAATTTCTCCACCATTCCTGGGTAGAAAAAATTAGGAGGAGGTAGAGAAGTCAGGAGGGCGAGACTCAGTGAAACAGAACTCTGGCACGAACAGGCTGGAAAACAACTGGCAGGGAAGGATGAGGAGACAGAGAGGATGCAAGGGAAGCAGAACGCAGCAAGTCTTACTCTCCTGGAGAAGAGGTTCAGTGTGTGTATGTGTGAACATCATGAAAGATCCAGACGGTCTTTTTCACCCAACAGTGTAGTTTGCTCATGCAGGTCTTGGAGGACACAGTTACCTGAACAACCTATTCCCTCTTGTAAAACTTGTCATGTCATCTGAGTTTACACTGCTGAGCTGACCACAAAATAACAAAGTACTTAGCTGTTCCCCCCCCATTATGTCACAAACACTATATAAGCTGTGTTTTGTCTATAGCAAAGTAAGAGTTAATTTCCCCACAGGCACAGAGGCAGACAGAGAAAGAAAGCAAGAAAGGAGATAGAGCAAAGCTCCAGGCTGCAGCAGTTATGCCATTTGATTCCCAGCTTTAAATAAACCCTTTGAAGTAGAACAGGTTTTTTATGTTTAAAAAAGCTGCTTTTCAGTATGCATCATTGTTTACAGCTGCAAAAATGACTCCACTTGAACTCTGAACTGGATATTCAGTGTTGAAAAAGACAGCAGAAAATTGATGTGCAGACCCTCACCATTGCCACAGCTCCCATGCCACATCCAACACTTATTAGCTGCAGCAGTAGAAAGTATTACAGTAACAGCTGACACTGTTTTGCAGGCACAGTTCAGAAACTTTACCTTGATCCCTACAAACCGCGAGCTGAATGGTATAGCTCCACAATTGAAAAGTCTGAATTAACTACAGAAAAAAATAACATATCACCTTTGTGAACTTCACTTGACAAAAAGATCTTCAAGAGCCACAGATGAGAATATACCATGTGAACAAATAAATGCTGTAGCTACTGAGCTGGGTTTCAAAGCACTGTCCTCTCTTCTGTCTTCTATACCTCATGAAATTAGACTATAAATATGAAACAGAAATGCAAATAACCTTCTAAACAGAGAGTAAGTGTGCACTTACCTGAGGAAGTTTGGCAACTTTGCCAATCAAATCCACATAATCTATTCTTTTGTTAAAAACAGAAAATTGAATAAGAGGAGGCATGCCTAATGGAGCTCTCAAAATGACGGGTAATGCCCACAGAGAACTTCATTATTTTCTAGCGTATAGACCTTGCTTCAGTATTTAAAGGGTTCACCCTTGCCACCTATGAGATCTCCAGGACTTTGTAGATTTGACAGCACTTAAATCTGTGTCAGAATTCCCAAAGTTTTATCTTCCCCATGAGAAATAAAAGGTCTGTGTCTACTGTATACATCGATGGATGATGAAGACGACCTCACCAAATGCCTGCTGTGTATTTGTGTTTCTGTAAGTAACAGCCATAAATTAAGGATTGCAAACTTGACTACATGCAATATCAAACCTTAAGTCCCAGAAATATTGAACTGTAATGAAACAGGCTAGGAAGCAGTTGTTAACTAAATTATGTAAAGGATCAGCTGCATTTCCAAGAACAAAGGCTCAACCAACAAAAGGCAATGAAGACAAGCCAAGCCTACACATATTTCTTCTAAAATGGCTCTATGAAGGGAGAAAACACCAGATTTAGAATAAAATCGAAGGTAGGACTTAAAGGTACAGTAAAATGCAGTTCTGGTACTTGTTCCAGGGGTACCAACAATTGGCTACAATCCCCTTATCAAAGTGTTGTGATTAACAAGACAGAAAGCTACAGAGCGGTCAAGTAAGATGAAATGCTGGCAGTTAGCCAAATTTGGGTTCAGGAAGATATCATTTGTCATGCTCAGCATTCATTGCTATTGCAAAGCTGCTCTGAGATCAGAATCCTGACTGTAATCCATCAAACCAATAACCACAGTGAGTCAAATGGCTGAGCAATTGTGATGACACAGCTGGCTGCAGGGATGGTGCTAGGAATTAATATGTGAAATTGCTATAAGCATGTAGAAAGCTTTGGACGAAGGGAAGAACAACGTGGTAATTGCTAATAACCACAACACAGGAATGATATCAAAAGGGTTATTAAAAACAAACCTAATCATGTCACGCTGATTTTTGAAGGAAAAATATTTAGGCCTGCTGCTCACAATTTAAAGAAAAGGTGTATCTACACGTCTTCACCTGGTATGTGCAGAAAAACTCGGTTCTCTTCCCAGTCAATATCAGTCCAGGCCTGTACTGAGCAATGTGAGTGATTTCTCCATCACTGCCCTACCCCTAGCGCTTTCACAGGAACTAGCCTCCAGCAGCTACAGTCCCAGGCTACGTTCAGGGTAGGAGTGTCAGGAGGAAGAATCAGCGTGCTGGACAATTCTAACTGGAAACAGCCTTCGCAGGTGGGCAGTGAGAATATCACTGTCACGCCAAATTAATTTTGCTTTGGGCCACTGCTAGCACTTCAGCTCTACCTTGCCTACTAGACGGGCTGTGAGAGAACTACGTGGACTGTTTGCGCAAAAGCAGTCTCGCACTTTTGCCTCCATGAAAGCAGGATCAATCTGACATTCAGCAAGACTCTGACCAAACCCTGCTTAGCTTGCTCTGGTAAGTCACCTCAGAGAAGCCTTCGATGTGATCGAAATCCTGCAACAGTATTCCCCCCTTTGGTTTCTGCTTCCCATTGCCTTTGTCACTTTGACCCTTCATCTCCCATCCTTGTGATTCTTGGCTTTAGTGTACTTTTCTTTTCATCTAAACACAGCAGCTCTTCAGCCTTTTTGTCTCTCTACTACAACCTTGGCTGCCTTTAATGGATCCTGCATGAAATTAGGCCTAGTTTGCATTCTAATGAACTTTGGTGACTTATGCTTTTAATTAGTCCTTAATATTCCTCCAGTCTGCATGGATGGTGCATTATAAAGAACCCTTTCTACGTGCCATTGTGGTTTCAACTGGAGGGGAAAAAATATTTCACAAATGGTATGGATACAAGAAATATATGCAATTTATCACAAGCCATTATGATTTTATTCTCTCCAGCTGGAGCAGCAGACGTGTTAATATGTTTTTCCAATTGAAAAAGTACCATGTGATTTATTATTCCATGAGGAGCAGAGGTCCAACAAGGCCCCTACTTGGATACAACCTCTATGGGATTCTCAACATACTGTAAATTGCTGGATCTGAGTAACCCCTCTCCAAAACCACAGTGGGCCTCTGACTGCCTTGCATGCAAAGATTTAACAGGTTAATTGACCAAATCATGCTCACTTCAATAGCCCCTTTGTGTTCAAGATTTGACCCACAGAAGAGCTCTGAAAGTTTAGAGAACAACATAAGTGGTAAGTATTACTGGGTCACATTTTGAGGTTCAGAATCAGTTGTTACTTAATGTTTATTCAGGCAAACTTCCATTAAAGTGGAGTACTGAGTCAAAAACCCAGTAAGGACCTCCAAATTTCACCCATTATTAATCATTTAATGTATCGATTAAATGTAATGTTCTCTGACATCTTTTACTCTTGCCTGATTAAATATCATTCCAAATAAAAGATATTCAACTGTCACTTTAAAAGTGTGATTTACTGCTAGCCAACCTCGTCATCTGATAGTTGAATGCACCGAGAAGTTTCTATGAGGGTTCTTGAAACACTCTTTCATTACAGTTATATTTATTGCCAATTTCTGACTGTATTAAACAATAATTAGAATGATCACTCCAGAAATGAGGTCCAGAAAAACACATATCCTAAGAATATTAAGTGTGCATAAACCAGCAACTTTTTTTTTAAGACATCAAGATCTTTTCCCATCACCTCAGACATATAGTACTGACATTAAATATACTCTCAAGTGGTTCAGAGCAGTGGGAGATTTCTTCATACTGATAAGAGTAGTTCTCTTAGTATTTCACATCTCCTACAAAATACGTTTTATTGAAGTATTTGTTTCCCGCTTGTTATTTGGAATAGAAGAGTTAAGAGATAAGCAGGGCAGTAAAATTTTGAACCTATCATCTAAAACACTTGGTCCCATAATACAGAAAAACTAATGGGCCCACTGCCATTACTGCCACCAGGATTTCACCTTCTGTGCCCTGGCAACCTGGCAGTTTGCAACACCAGGACTACAGGCATATTTGTTAGTCTCATGGTTTTCAAATATTATTTGCTTGTTAAAGTAAAGCACGCTCATTTCTAGAATTTGAAGATGAAGAGACTCACCTCCTGTCAGCTGAGGTAGTGACATTTCAGCCAGAAAAGAGCACTTGAACTTCTTAACGTCAGTGGTACGGGGTCAGATCACAGGTCTGACCTCAGCGTCTCATGTCTCAGTCACAGTCAGTGACTGATGCTTAAGAAAGAGTGTGACGAGAGAAAGCGTGCAGTGCAGCTTCACCACTAAAATTTCCCAGTTTCCAGAAACGTGCAGCATGGGCACCTTTCTTCTGGCATGGTGGACATTATCAGGATCAAGACCTTAATTTTTCAGGGTTTGAAAAAAGGAAATGCCGAACAGCACTTGAGGGTGTCACTTGAGTGTGACAACTCCCAAAGTCCAAATAGTTGCCTGGATCAAGGCCAGGCTCCTAAGCCCCTTGCAGGATTGAAACATTAAAGTCTGAGAGCCACTGGGAGGAGGAGGACATTTTCTTAGTCTTGGCTGATTTTGTTCTGAGGCTGACAGAGTTTGAAAGAAGGCAAGCCTAAACTGCATTATGTTCTCAGTGTTTACAAAAGCCGTATTTACTCAAAGGTATATTCTGGAGAAGCACTGGGCCAGACTCTGGAGATCTTATTCATTCTACTTCTGCAAACTTCAAAAGAACTTTAACAAGATTTTATGCAAATATTGTAATATTTCAGCCTAAGGTAAATGAAGCTCACAAGGAAAACTTACTTTCTGTTCAATCCTAGGAAAGGAAATAATCCAGCTCCTTAGATCAAATCTAACCGCTTTGAAGGCAACTGACTTTAGTAAGGGAGAATTTTATCCCCAATTCCTGAACATGCTAAATATATAATAATTATTGAATAATTAACTCTTGCATTGTTTCTTGGAATGCAGGCTTGAGAGACCAAAAGAAGTCTGGGATTCAGAGCTTCCTGCAAACAAGAAAATACATGTTTTTAAAGGCATCAGTAAAATGAATCAGAAAAATATTATCCTGAGTGTACGATAAATGAAGGGGAGAAATACTTTTCTATACTTTTCTATATTAACCTTAAAATATGTACACACAGAATTAAAGGAAAAAAGAAATTATGACTATTACATACTCAAATTCCAGGGAAAGAGCCAAGTGTATCAGGTTTGGCTTTTCCTCATATGCAGGGCAGAAAGATTTCACAATAATTTGCAACACATACAAAAAATATACAACTTAAAAAGCCAAATTATGTAAATCAAATACAGAGCTGTTCTCAGCGAAGCCACTGTTACCCAGAGCTTTCAATGAAAGCAACTTATATCAGTATAAAGTTCTCTCCATTTACAAAATCCTTCTCCTGACAATCTTTTCTTTTGCTTTAACAAAAGCTGGCACCTTTGCCATTTGCACAAAGTAGAGACATTTCCTGTTTGCTGCATAGGAACTGAAACAAGAAATCATGTAGTGCCAGTCAGCTCTCCTACCTGAAACACTGGGAAAATACATTTAAATAACTTAGCACAGTCTAGACAGGCTCAGCACTGTCTACGTGAAAAATTGTGATCCAGGCATACCCAAAAGCATGAGACTGTCTTCAACCCATAATATCTTTCAAAAATAATTTGTTTTTTGAGTCTTTGCTTTGATTCAAACACTCCCATGATGAATACATTTTTTTTTACTAGTTTAGAATAATTAGAAGCAACATTTCACCTGATCATACGCTGCCAAGAAGCTGGAACTTGCAGAAAAATATAATATATTGCAAAAATAAAAATAAAATTGTGAGTGTGAACAGGAACACTCATCTCAGGAAAAACTCAACTGAACAGGGCTGGGAGGGGGGACGGGGTTAGGGGGGAGCATCCCTAAGCCAAGCATCCAAAAAATTAGAAAATAAATCAGGAAAATTAGAAAACCAGAAGTTTTACACTGTTGTTATTACTCGAACATTAACAATATTAAGAACCAGCTTTCTGTGAAAGCAAAAGTGGGAATAATCTTGCCTAAACTGTAGCATTAAAAATCAGGTTAGTATGAGAAAAGAGATGGGAGGCAGAAGGGACTCCCGGAACAGACCTAGTCTATCCTGGCAGGTGTCTGTTCAACATTGCTGAAGTAAGTTCCTCAGCCTCTTTGAATATTCCGGCCTTTCAAAGCCTGTATAGTCAGAAAATCTTTCCTCATATCAAATTGCTGTTTTCCTTGCTGTAAACTAAACTAATTTCCCCATGTCTGGTAGAAAGACAACTTATCACTGTTCTTAGAACAATTTTCATATTTTCATTTTTATCTTCACTTAGCCTTTTCTTTCTTAGACTAAAAAGTCCCTTTCCCTCACTTTATCTCATAAGCTGTATTTTCTTAGCTTTCATTATTATCCCAGCTTCCCCAGGCTCAGGTTCTTTGTACAGTTCTCACAAAAACCAGTGACCTACTTCATATATACTCAAAAAAGTACATGTATAAACAGCACAACGACATTAAATCAATCAAAAAAAGAATACATTACAGTTTAATATATTTATATTAACTTGTCAGTCAACAGTCTCATCACTGCCAAAAGATTCACAATCCCTCCACAATGATCTTTGTCTTATCCTGCGGTGTTTTTTCCAATTACGTTGAGCACAGGAACTTTATTGATGTCTGTTCTGTAATGCACCTTCCACATTTAAGGCAATATGCAAACCCCATGCATAATATCACTAGCAGTTTTGAATTTAAACATTTTAAAGTTACTGGAATGTTTCATTTTCTTATAAAGGTGATGAAATTTGAAACAAATATAAATGTTTTTTCCTTGAGAGAAATCTAGGGATTAGGTCAAAAGTCCCAAGCCACAGATGCCAAGGAGAGGAAAAGAGTTCAAAAGGTTTCCTTTTCACAGATCCAACAAGTATTTGTAATATCTTTCAGCTAACGCAGGTGAAGGTGGCAAATTGTATGACTAACTTCACTCTGCATGAAAACAGAACATAATAAATGTTTTTAACCTAAAGATATGAAAAGAAAAGCAGAAAAGCTGTAGGGGAGATTGCAACTGACCTGAAAAGAAGGAATCAGCCATCTATTCCAGGGCGACAAGAAACATCTGAAGCTGGGCAAGAAGACCTTGGCAGAATAATAGGTGTGAGTGGGTCAGTGCAAGGTTGGGGGCAAACAAGGGTTACAAAGGCTCCTTAGCACTGTGAATTAGGGAGTGAAATTGGTATCCAGCTGCTCAAACCAGTAACCTGGAAGAAATGCTGTGCAAAGACGACGATGGATGTAGGCTGTCAATTTTAATAAAGACTTTGGGAAACTGAAGGAATTAAGTGGGTTCCAGTCATGGGGAAATATGACAGTAAAGGCAAAAGTAAGTTACTCTGTATTTTTATTGGGGCATTTGTGAGCGTATGCAAACATTCAGTGACACAAAGTCTAGAGCTAGACATTATACAGGGCAATTTGATTAAAAACCAGACACACCTTGTCTGGTAGTAAACTGTAATGGGGATGCAGCATTGCCCCAGAATCTTATCATAATGGTTTTGACAACTGGCACAGAGTGAGCATGTTCTCTGTGCCTGTAAGTCCATGATCTGCCAAAGCAGGGGCAGATGTCTGCCTTAATGGAGATCATTTGGAGATATTGGATAGATAAGCAATCAGAGAGAGATTTAAAAAACATTTGGGGACTGAATAAATCAAAGAAGGCTAGTAACTTTTTTTACTGTCCCTAAATGAACAGTTTTGAAGAACCTGTGAAGAGCTACCACATGTAGGAAGAAAGCCAGGCTAAGCAAACCAGATTTTACTGGTTACGTAAGAAAATATGGGCCCCAGTGCGCTAGTGGAAAACAGAGCAGAAATAGTAACATGACAAGTAAATAGGCCAAGGAATCACAGCAACAATGAAATGTGGTAATCACCTGAGGAAAACTGAGTATTTGATGTCTCTACAGCAACAAAACGATCCCAAAGAAAATGGGAAACTGGAATTTGTAAACTAGGGTATACAAACTAAAAAAAAGTAGTATGATTCAGGGTTGTGCTAGATCTGACTGGGATGGAGTTATCATTGCAGCCCATGTGGTGCCATGTTTTGGATCTGTGGGTGCAACAGTACTGATAACACACCAGTGTTTTGGCTGTTGCTGAGCTGTGCTTGCACAGTGTCAAGGCTTTCTCTTTTTCCTCCCACTACACCCCCACAGCCAGTAGGCTGAGAGTGGGCAAGAGGCTGCAAGAGGACACAGCTGAGAGCTGACCCAGACTGGCCAAAGGGATATTCCATACCACGTATCCCCATGCTCAGCAACAAAAACTGGGGTAGAGGAAGAAAAAGATGGGGGTTTCTGCTTCCAAGGTACCTGTTGTTTGGAGACTGGCTGGCTATCGGTCTGCCTGTGGGAGGTGGTGTGCCACCTCCTTTGCTTTGCTTGTTTTTTTCTCCCCTCTTTCCTTCACCTATTGAACTGTTTTTTATCAAAACTCAAGAGTTTTCTTCATTTTGTTCTTCCTATTTTCTCCCCACTGTGAGGAGCTGGTGAGGTGAGTGAGCGAGCAGCTGTGTGGGTGCTCGGCTGCTGGCTGGGGTCAGATGCTGGTGAGGCACTTTATTTAGTACTGTGCTTTAACAGAGCTTACCTGGCGGGGGGGGGGGATCCTAACTGCAGTGTTTACATTTACTCCAACAACCCAGACTTGTAACCACTACTACAGGCAGAACAGAACCTGCCTGGCTTTTCTTCACCCAGTCCAAGAATCCTTCAACATCCAATACTGCATAGTTTTAGGAGCACTTTACCTATGTATATGACTATTATAAAACCCCAAGACATAAATGAACAGAACAAATTATTCTCCAGTTATTATTTCATTCTCCAAAAAAGCAATAAACATATCACCCATGTAGAAGGAAATTACAAATTCGGAAAGACTAATAAAATATCTCATTGACTAAGCTCATGTCCTTGAAATGCAAGCAATAACGTTCTTTACCATGACCCAATTGGAGGAATAACATTTATAGCATGACATGGTCCAGAGCCACCAGGGACACTTTATTTAGTACTGAGAAGGAAGAAATACCATGTTTATTCTTTAAAACAGATAAATATTTGGCAACAGAAAGAGGAAGAAAGCAAGCCAGAGTGGAAGATGCAAAGAAGGGGGGGGGAAGTATCACAAACTAATAAACCTTTTAAATGGTAGGAGGCTGAGAAGTAATGGATCTGTTTCACCATTTTTCTGTATATTATACTTTCAAAGAAATCCATGTGAAAAGATACAACATCTTAGACTTCATTTCAGCAAATGCCTTCAAGCCACTAATGTAGGTCCCATACATTTGGCACCCTGGGCCAGCCTCCAGCTGCTTGCTGCATGCAGCAAATGGAGGCTGGTGTTCTATTCTGCAGTGTGTTAGAGAGCCTGTTTCACGGTCAGATTGTACATTGCCAACTCCTGAAGAACAAAGTTCTCCCATTTCTAGTCTGGTTAGCTGAGCAGTTGGTTTCACTGGAGACCTGATAAAAGTGAGATTTCTTCTCATATCCTCCAGATGGAGAGCTCAGGAGTATATAACCTAATCTTAAAAAGCTTATGTAACAGTTGATTTTGCCATCTACATTTTAATGATTTTATATCCTGTTAATCTCTGGGACTTAAACCAGTGGAACTCATTGCCAAAGGACGCTATTTAGTATACAAAAGCATATTTATTTTAACTGGTTTAAAATATCTGTATTTCAGTCTCATCAGATAACTATAGTGCTCTTCTTTTAGTTTAGAGAATAGGTACATTCTAAAAATAGTAAGATTTAAAAATCCAATATGCAGAATTTCTTGGCGCTGGAAAAAATTCTGAGTATTACACTAGACTGTCCAGAGAAATAGGAAAGTGTTTGCATTTGCAAGCCTGTGCTCTCTTCTGGCACACTGGATCTCAATTTCATTTCCAAGAAAGTTATATTGCAGAGCTGACAGACTGTGTTCCTGGGTCTTATCCTGATTCACCCTTTTTAAGCCATTCATTATTTCTGCAGAATTGCAAAGGCAAATATACAAGTAAAGTCTAATCCATCTATTCCTCAAACACCAATTTAAATGCAACAGAAGTTCTAACTGAATTGGTGACTGCCTTCCAAGTAGCCTAATGGGCACAAGTTAGAAATAATTCATACCTGCTTCTGGAGCTTCTGGCTTGATATTGATGTATTTTCCAGAGAAACAAGGTTTATTTGATTTGTGATTTCTGACATAGAGTAGGCACTATATTAACCATTTTTGACACAATGGTGGAACTTTTAGTGCTTCCCTCTACTTTCAAAGGTTCCCCTCTCACCTGGCTTGTCTGGCAAGATTATAGAGGTTTTCTCTTTCAGACTTGTTGAATTATTAGCCAAACTACAGAAGCATTTTTCTAGAACAAAGCCCCACTAAAAGTTAGCTTCTCTAGCAAAACTATTTTGTGCTCATATCATCTTTCCTTGCAGATCTCTCTCTATATATTAGACAGCGACAATTATTGTCCATATGTTTACTGTCATTCAAGAACACAGTGAAGAACAGGACCTGGTAATCCTTGCTCACTGTCATAATTATGCATTTTTAGAGAAACAGTCTGTCCCTTCACTCGAATGCACATATGATATACAGAAAATCAGGACATATATATTTAATAGTGAGATTGCCTAAGAAAGAATTTTTTAATTTTTTTTTTAATACATGGAAGTGATAACAGATTTGATAAGGAGAGGATGTTGGAGATAACAGGTTCTTGGCTGCTGGCTGGGTCAACATACCACAGGAGTATGTGTGCTTATTCTTCTACCATGCCTAGTGAAAGGGTCATAGGCAAGAGATTTAACCACATCTTCTCCCAGAGATCCTCCATTAATCACGATTATCAATTAATGAGTTCACGATAAGCCTCTTTTTGTTCAATCTGATTTTTTCTCTTCCTTGTTTAGAAGTTGAATTAAAGCATAATTACTTGCATTATGCCACTTGTGACAGTATGAGCTGATTAGCTTGTAAAGCACTGATTAGTTTTGGGCTATCTTAGTAGAAAACTATGAATTATAATGGAATATGCAGATAAGCTTGGAGAGGTACTTATGATATGAACCAAATGAATTTTACGTATAAAAATATAATTCAAAATGTGAATATTTCATAATTGCAATCTATTATAGATGGAAAAGATAACACTATATGAAAGATTATGGTAATCTCATATCCAAACAACTTGCATCATTTCGTAACCAGTATATCTTTGTATTTTTCGGTACAGCAACCTTGTGTCACAAAGGGTCGTCCCCCCTCCACCCCCCCGCATGCTCCAGCTCCTAGTGGTGGACTCACAACATACCTGGCTGATGGGAGAACACTATAATTTTTGTCAACATTTTGGCAAAACTGCTTACCAGTGGGTTACTTTACAGCATGCACATCCTGCATGTCAACACAGATCAACCTCAAACCAGAAAATTTTGCATTTCATAGCTGACTGCTCTGCTCACTGAACCACTGGTGCTCTCAGGCCAGGGCACAATGGGTGGGCTAACCATAGCTCAGTGGGATATTTTCTGCAAGTCCTATTGGGTAATGAGGTTTTGGAACAGAAAACAGAGTCACAGCAAATGTTTTTAGTGCCTTTTCAGCGAGGTTTTTTACTGTATTGCAGTACTTAAGTTTGCGTTTGTGGGATGTTGGTTCTGCCTCTGCTGCAACATGGCCTGTAATGTGCAGGTGGAAAAAAAAGCACCAACTTACTTTCAACCCAACACCATGAAGTGACTCTAGATTACTTTTAAGTGATTAAGCAAAAATTAGTAGTTCAAAATATTCCTTGAGACTAAACCCCAGTGAAATTTCTCCATGAACAATTGCAAGGAAGGAATCAGCTTTAGAAGAAGTCATAGGACTGTTCACCTGGCTGAGGTCTACTGTTGGAAGGCCCAATATTGCTGCCACTCCACTACAGTGAAGACTGCAAAATCCCATTCAAAAGGATTCAGGGCTGCTTATATAGAAAAAGCTTCTTCCTTTGATGACAGAATCAAGAGTACTTTTCTTTGACTGCCGAAAAAACTAGCCATTGCTTGCTGTTTCTTGAATTCCCACCCCACTCTTGCTTCAGATATCAGACTCAGGTTCACAGGCTGCAATTTATAGTAGCGTGAAATACTTGGTATTTCTTGTAGAATTAAATGTTATTTTACATGAATGTGGAATGACTTTACACCGTGACCAATACTGGTAGAACAAGAATACACAATACCTGAATGACTTGCTGCTCCACGATTGCCACAGCACAGATTGAAGCTATTCACAGCGTAATGCTAGGGCACTAAAACTGCTGAGAGGAAGGGGGTGACAGGAGAACACACACACAAGGAAAAAACAGGGTCTCTTGAATTAGCAAAATGTGTTTTCTTATTATTCTTCAAATAAGTAAAAGTTTGTGTCACACCAGAGTCCAAATGGCTATGTAAACATCACCAAACTGTAGCTCTGATGCTACTGGCCAGATCCTACACTGCATCAATGGTTTAATTAGTATGAAAAAGCATGTAGGAAAGCATATGACCTCTCTATAGCATAAACACACGAGTAGTGCAGGATCCCTACTCAGTCAAGGGAGATGCCAGGAAACGTACTGCTGACCTTCAGCTTACAAATGGAGGCCAGTGCAGGGATGGACTACTGATAAAGACCATCACTACCAGCATCATGTATGTTCTGGACAATCCACTTTTCTTTCCATGGACTGAATCTCATGCAGATTCTTTATTCCTGTCAGCTTTTTTCTACAAGCCTCAAGTCTGAGCAAGTAGAAATGTTAAGCTGTTGCCCTGTGATGAGAGGGGAGTCAATTAAACTGAATTCAAAGAGTTACACTGATTAAGAGGGCCCACCTCTTGTTTTCTTGAAAGTTAAGCACTCATTTTTCTGCATGGCCTTGCAGATTAGTATGCTGAGTATGTAGAAATCCCACTAATACGAGTAGGAGAATTTAATTCTCACCACCTTCCTTCACAGAGTTGCCCAAATATGAATAACATAATCTATTGCTAAGTATCCATTTTCG
This sequence comes from Haliaeetus albicilla, assembly GCF_947461875.1. Taxonomy (NCBI): domain Eukaryota; kingdom Metazoa; phylum Chordata; class Aves; order Accipitriformes; family Accipitridae; genus Haliaeetus; species Haliaeetus albicilla. Next base: position 31,817,774 of record NC_091486.1, read on the forward strand.
AAAACAATGATCTATTTTTTCCAGTTAAGCTGAAGTTAATTTTACAGGATGTGATCCAACAGTTTTTTCATGAGTCTACTCCCCTTAATAAATTGATTTACATGCTTTTGCTATTAGTATTAGGATAAGAGAATACCATATCCTCTGAGAAAGACTGTCAGCTTGTGCAAAAGAATGCAGATGCACTGACGGTTTCAGAATGTGGTAGATTTACAGCAGCTGAACAATTGACTGTCCTCCAGCAAAACTATTGCAAAGGTCACAGATACACATATCCATAACAGTATCAAACAATGCTTGCATTTCTATTTTAAGCTAGATTCCTCGTAGATGCTAAATTTACAGTAATCCACATTGTATTCTGTAGCACAGATTACTATGAATCTAGTGACTATGTACACACAGATGGTGTAACCTTGGTTACATTACTACTAAATCAGTCTCTTAACTGGGCCTAAGATTAGATTACAAACTGCAGTTGAAAAATGTGTCATGAGATGGCTGGTTTACATGTACAGAAATCAGATTTGTTTTAACGGCCTTCTCCAACTATAGCTCATGATGTGGAATAAGAACGTTACACTTCTGAAGTGTTTTTCATCCGCTATTTATTCTTTTTCACTAACAACATTTGTGGATTTCTTCTTTAAATATGACAGCAGATGATTTGCCTTTAAAATTGCCTTACTTTCTAAGCATGGGAATGGCACTTTTCCTATAGAAAATGTTTAGTAATTTCAAATGACTATGTAGCATTATGTATACAGAAATCAATGTGTAACCTGAGGTTCTTCCTTCCCCCTCATGAGTCAGATTTCAGCTTTATTGGAAAAATCTACTACTCCATTAGAAAGTCAGTAAGAAAATTAACATGTTGATCACCTATAAATTTAAGTTAATTACTTTGGGCTTGATACAAATCATGCTATTGAATTCAGTGGACTTTGGATGACACCATAAGGTTCGTTTAGTTTTCTACTGACTTAAAAATTATTCTTTATTTCACACAAAATATTTTGCATTTTTTAATGCCATTAAGTACATTGCGTACAGAAACTAAAGGATTGATTTTGCAGCATCACATTGCATACAGTTGTGAAGGAGATTTTATAGAGTAATATAATCACCTCATAACTAATTGGGTATAGTAAGTCAGCCTCCCTCTGTCAGCACAATTACTCCTGTTTCAAAGCAGAAATTCCTTCTATATTCTTATAAGCTCAAATGGATTCCTGCTAAATGCCTTCCTTTTTTACTGCCCTAAATGGACACATATTTTTCTTGCTACACTCACTGTCACAATATTCACAGCAGAGTGAGGAAAGTGTTTTGCATGTGTGTGGTTTTTGCTGGGGTTTGTTTTGTTTTGGGTTTTTTTTTTAAGTATTTGGTTTGAAATCCCTTAAAAAACAGCAAAAGAACACTTCTCCCAAGCACAGCATCCAGAGAAGAAAAGTCTTGGGGTCAGACAAAGAATGGTTCGGGCTTGATGGGCCTAATTTTTCAATGAATTCCCTTATGGCCAGAGAGATAGCCAAGAGCTCTGAAGGAGCCTCAACCTATTTTACTTAGTCACAAGGAATTCTGTGTGATGGGCAACTTAAAATAAACACACCAGAGGAAAGCACAGTGCATAAATCAGAAGAAGAAGGACAAAATAACCATGTATCTTACCATGTCCTACAGCACAGACCTGTGGCAGCAGCTACAGTAGAGACTATTCTCCCTGGAATTCAATACTTTGTGCCTTGGTATGTAAAAGAGCCCTTTGTCCTTCAGTAAATTTTGAGGGTTATCTGAAGGACACATTCTTCTCTGCTATTTTTAAGAAGCAGAGATAGTCTTAGTTCAGTCTGTTCACAGCTACCCCACAGAGGAAAGACAGTGCACGTCACATAGCAATCTTCTTCGCATAGTTTCCAGTCCAACAATGGACTCCTCTGTGCTTATCATTAAATGGCATTGTCAATCAAAGCCAGCATTCTTAAGCCTTATCAGTTACTCCAACTGGATTTTAACTGATCATCATCTGTCCTTATGCATCATCTCACTATCAACAGCACAACCCTTCAGTCCAGAGGAAGATGAGTACTGAGAGGACATCAACGTATTAGTTTCACTTTAATGAATTTCATTAATGAGCTAGTTTGCCTGTCTACCACACAATATTTGGTCAGGGCAACAATCACAAATGCAGCCCCAGAGCTTCAAAGCACACTTAAGTCATCTAAGTAAATACAGATATGATAAGAAAAACGTTTAGCAGGAAATGTGCATTACTGCCAGGGTACATGGTCCTAGTGAATTGCATTCTCAACTGTGTATGGATAATTTTTTGCATACTTCTATGGTCATTGATATGCTGTATATACACTTGTAACAACATCCGTGTACTTAGCATATGTCAACACACATACATCTTTCATAAGCCTTGGAAAAACAGAAATAGAAAATTAATTACTGACCTGTATTAGGTTTCCTATTTGCTCCTGTAACCTCATTCCTTATTCTTAAAGACAAAATCATGTACTTTTGATAGCAAAACAAGAAGAGTTCACATGACAATACTATGGTGTAAGCAGCAAGGTCTGCATGTGCAGACCATTTGTGAATTACCAGAAGAAGAACCAGACATTTCAGAAGCTTTCACAAGAATGACGTGGATCCTGGGGTTGCATGGTTTATGTCCCCTGAGCGTTACATGGAGTAATGCATGGAGTAAACCATGGCTGGGATGCAGGTCAGGCTCTGATAAATCAACACCAAGTTTTTGTTGAATGTAGGCCAAGATCATGGTGGGCTATTTTCTTCCCATGTTACTGCCCATGTTTAGTCCATGTTACTCCTTCACAACATTTCATGGCTTATTTTCCTCCACAACTCTGCTCAGTGTCTTATTCATAACGTGATGTTTTTCTGCACAGTTCCTCTCATGTCCTGCAGTTTAAACCAAAAGCTGCAGCAATCACTCTAGCAAATTTTTTTACAGAAAAGAAGCTTCTGCCAGGTCCCTGGAACCACACTAGTCAAATTACTTGACAGTCCTGGAGTGAGAGCTGGATAGCTGGAAATGTCACATGCTCCTCAGCCTTTGGAACAGAGTTATCGTAACTGGACCTCAGAAATCACTTACTGCTGTGATTCACTCCAATTTGAAAGCCATGCCTCCTTTGGCAGGAAGATACAAAGCCCATTTAGCTAGGTATTGAAGTTATCTTAAGGCACTAAAGACTTCTTAAGATGACCATCAAGAGTCTCTAACCTATTTTCTTCAAAAATCACCAACTAAGCAGGATTTTACAAAGCAATTCCTACCTTGTTCCAAAACACTGGTGCTAGATATGCCTCAGTTACACCCTACCAGGGGATCTCATGCCAGTATAACTGTCTTTCCAAATGTTTACAACAGCATTTCAGTTTTATCAGTTAGCCATGTCCTGACTAGGCAGAAACTTCAAACAAGTTACCCATTTATTTGCTTTATAGTACCCGCAATACTTGGTAAAAGATTAAAAAAAAAAAAAAAACAACCTCAGTTTTTTTCTCCTTCTTTTTCCTTGTACATTCAACTTTTGAAGCTATGGGTGCTGGTCTGTTTTCAGTTACTTAAAAAAAAAACTTTGTACACAGTAGAGTATCAGACCAGCTATGGTTTATATATGTGAACATATGTGTCTACATTCTTTCTCTTTAAGTAAACAGTGAGCAGCACTGTAGCCCGTGACATTTTGGGGAAAAAAAAGTCACCATTGGAAAAAATTAGCTAGGAGATGGCTTTATGCAATTGTGGCTACAATTCATTATGTCAAAGATAGAAAATAAAGAAAAGAGCACAGCAGTCTATCAGACCCTGCTGAGGCAAACACACGAGAATTATCACACATACATATACACTCCTAAAATAATCTCACAGCCTAGCTTCTGGGACTGGAGGGGGTAAATTCAAATTAAGGCTGAATCCCTGGACAAAGTCCATCTCTGATGTAACTCACTGGAGGCCCCCAAAACCATCAGAACCAACTAAGCAGAGCAGTCTGACAGCACAGACAGAAGATGCCGTTCTGTGGGCAGGTGCAGACAGTGCTAGGCAATGGCACCCCTGCCTATGGCTGAGAGAATGCCAGCACTGAAATGAAGACAGGCTTTTGAGTAGCAGTATATTGAAAAATATGTAGCTATCTTCCAGTCTCTGCAAGATATTAGAGCACCAAATAAGCAGATTAAGTAATAGCTGCAGACAGTGGCTTGCAGCCTCAAATCCAAATTTCTTTTTTGCAAGAAGATTTAAATCAGGTGAGCTCTTTTCTCAGTTAAGTCTTTGACAGATCTGCTGTCTTGCCTGGAATTACAGTTTCACCCATCAAGATGAAAGGAGATATTTATAAAGTGATAATTCCACCATTTTGACTCAATGCCCACCAAAAGAAAGGAGCATTATGAAGTACTTTATTACTTTTTTCATAAAGAGGCTTCAGAAGATTACCTATCTTCTAGCATACCACTCGTTCTCCATGTACTCCACAGCAATGTCAAACACATGGTAGCACTTGTAATAGAGACATTACCTGGGCATACATTCGGTAACACCTTTGTATCTAGGAGATCTTTGTAACACCTTTTATCCAGGAGAGAACTAGGATGTCAAAAAGCACGTGAATGACAGGTTAAGCCTGAGGACAGTTTAACCACCATGGGAAGGCTAAACAGAGTTATCTGAATCTAGGATGCTGGCCAAAGTATTCACTATTGTAAAACTTTCCAGATCAGCGAAATTTACATTTTTGATCAGACAATACATGTAAGAAAACCAAGCTGCCACCGCCAAATAGGAATGGGTAAGGAATGGCAGATATTACACAGCTGAAACACTGCAGAGACACTGTCATCATGACTACCAACAATGGCAGCCCCACCCAGACCTTTAGTTTCTACTGTGTTAGGTGCTGTACTATCAAAGGTTCAATAGGCAAGGGAAGAAAGCATGAGAAGAAAACATGAGAAACAAAGTGATTTGCCTTCAGTTAGGCATCAAATGACAGATATGGGGATAGGACCTATGTCTCTGGCTTCCCAGAATACTGTCCTCTCCAGTCCGCCTTTCTATTTCCTTGAAGTAGGCTGTTGAACCTTCCCCCTCCCCCCCCCCCCATATATTTCTAAAATGGAACAAAACCAGAGAGTCACCAAGTAAAATTCCCAAGACTCTTGAAGTAAAAAAGGACACTAAGTCCTTGCCAAGGGTCTAGCTGCCTACACAAGGAAGTTGCACATAAATTGAGAACAAATTTTCAAATTTCCTTTGAAACTACAGAGAAGTAAGCTTGTGTCCTATTCTGTACTGTCCCATCCCATTCCATCTCCCCCCTGCTCAGCACACAAAGTATATGTGCCCTTTTGGGGAAGAAGCACCTTGAAAATCTACCCTTCAGCTTGTATTGCTCATTTCTCTGCACAGAAAAATTAGAAGATTTAAATTAAGCTGACAGTCACAAAAAAAAGCTGTTGGAAATTTTACCAGGATGTGTAAGTAAGCCAGGTAATACCACATCCAAAGGTTCTCATATTTTATTGGTGATAAAAGTAACACCCCCACCATGGAAAGTCAAATGGTTGGAGACAGTTTTCAGCCAGCTGACACTCTCATCCAAGGAAAATGCTTTGATAGGGAAAACAGCTGCAAACATGGATTTCTGCAGTGTTCATTGGACCAAGGACAGTGTCAACAGCCATGAGTGAAAGGACTAGCTTGGAAGCAAAATTATACAGCTCTTCCTTTTCACTTCATGCTTTCCTTGCAAATGTGGAGAATCAGTGGAGAGACCTACAGTTCTGGCAATTGCACTGCAGACGCCAGCTCATGGGATGGCTCCAGAGCACTGAGCTGCTGCGGCTCAGTGGCATGCTTAAGTTGTAAGTCCTTGCTCTTGTCTTCCAGGGAACGGTTTTGCCATTGCCTTGCTAGGGCCCAGACTGCTTGTCTGACAGCTACTTAGTCTTTGGAGGGATGTTAATTTTATCAGCAAGCTCTGCAAAGAAGCTAGGTGGGTGAGAATGGTCAATGCTAGCCCAGAGAGCATAGACTGGTTACTCCGCCTGTCACCCGAGTTGTTTAATAACATTTCACTCGGTAAACAAACAAGATCTACAGCAGCAATTAACATACACAGAATTTTCCTTGTCATATACAATCTAACCCAGATGCCTCAATGTTGCCATTTTAAAGAGCTTGTATACAAATTCTCTGTACCTCACATGAGAAAATTTGAAAGACTAACATACAACAAAAGATGAAAATGAAACCTATAAACATTCCAGAAAACAAGTAAATAATTAGAAACCTGACATCTGCTAACAATTGTCACTCACAGTTGCTAATTTTGAATTTGGCAGAAATTCCATTTCCAGCACTATTTTTCTGTATTCATAGTCTTACTCATCTCTGAAGCCAAATAACTCTCTCATTTCAGTCAGCACTGCTGCATGATGTGGGGCCCATTGGCTCTGCCACATTTTTAAGTTTTCTATCCAGGTAGCAGGCACTCCAGCCTCCGCTTTCTGCCTTCTGGCTTGCCTACAGTGTAAGTCCCCACAGGCTCCTCCTGTCTCATGTACCACTGGCTCACTTCTTGCCCAGTGCCACGTGTAGGTTTATAAACTAGCAGCTCTGCTGTAAACAACCCTTGTGACCGCAGTCTTCACAGCACCTCCTGGCAGGTCAGCCTTTGTTTTAGAGGCAGCTCCTAAAGACGATTCTGGTCCTTGGCAGTCTCTGACAGACACTTAACACAATTCACCTTCAAGCTTGCTCCTGTCAGCCTCTAAAACCCAGCCGTGCCTGCACACTGCAGCTCAGCAATCCACTGAGGTCCAGAGAGAAAGCCAGCAAAAGGTGGTGTTCTTAATTACCACACGTATCCCTAGCTTCTCAAAGAGATGAAGAGTCTGTTGACTATTAGATTCCATCAAGAGTTTACCACAAAAATAACACCATTGGTTTAGGAAATCCCTGAGCTGCAAACTGCTGGAGGATGGCAGAACATACAGGGAAGCAGTATTTTCCCTGCCTTGTTCGCCTTGTTCTCCTACTGTGATCGGTCATTGAGGGGTTTTGGTGCAGTGGGAAGACAGCAAGCCCACAGTTCACAGCCTAGCTCCGCAGAGCTATTTAATAGCAAGTCCTCACACCAAAGACCTATCAGATACTAAACAGATAAGAACAGACATGACAATCTTAGCCAAAAGGCCAAGAAGAATAATAGGCTGGATGGACATTTGGTAAGACCCAGCACAGACACAAAAACTTTTCTGTTTTGCTCCAAGGCCCTTGGACCTTCCCTGTTAGAAAGGCTAGCAGGAGATCAGGTGATGTCTTCCTCTCTGTTTGCAGTGTTTGTGACTTTTTGTTTCCTACTGAAGCTTTGCTGCCTCAGAGCAGCTCTGGGTCTGGAACTGCAGTTACCAAACTTTATCCAGAGGGCTAAAACCCACCTGAGCTCTTTCACCAGGCAGGCAGTGTCAGCGGCAGTTGTCCATCCTGTCTTGGCTGCCAATTCTTGCAGAGTACCATTGCAGCAAGACAGCCATGCCTACTGCCTCTTGCCAGTGCTCAAATTACTCTGTAACATTCATAAATTACTCAAATCCAATTTAGCTATGCTGGATGACTCTGATGATCTGTCAGTTTCTTCACTACCAACACTTCACAAGGTAAAATTCAGCCTTCATTTCTAGTTAGTTGCTTGACCTTTAGAAGAGACACTTTTCACATGTCCAAACTGGCTGATAGTCTTTCTAAAAATCACTAACCTCGCAGCCTAGGCGGACAGCTGATACCACCGTTCATACAGATTTTCTATGAACAGTGAATAGGGGGTGAGGCATTTGACTCTGCATCTTTTCCTTTTCAGTTGTGATTTGGATTGCTTTTGGCAGAATCCCCTAGTAATGGGAATGTGTCAGATATTAAAAGCTAAAATAAGAATCAGTGAAGCCTTCAAATAAATTACAAGCACATCAAATACAGTGCTGTCAACTCTAAAGGTCAGACTCTGGGTTTGTGAAAATTTGCTCAGTGCAATAGGAACCACATATGTAAACACTGTTTTCTGTTGTATGCCTTTAACTTCCAGGTGCAGAAATCCTTTCTGTCCCATGCAGCTGACACACCTTAAAACACAGCAGAAGAAATATCATAAATGCAAAATAAATAACAAATCAATCAATTAGCATTTGCCAGAAGGTAATCTTCAAGCTAAACAAAAGAGTAAGCTACAGCCTTTAGACAAGACCTTGTTAGCAATCACTGAAATCCGGGACAGGAACACAAATAAACTCTCCAGTTTGCTAGCCATCAAACGATACTTTCAAAACTGTCAACAGCCAGAATTTTAAGTAGATAAAGATGCATGTAAGTACCCATGGGATTTTTCAAAAAACACAAACAAGCTCAATTCCCATGGAAGTCAACAGGGAGTAAGCACCAAATGGGATTTTCAAATGCAGTGAGGGATTTACCTGCCATTTCTAAGTGCCTGTATATCTTTCAAACTTAAGTAAACTCCCTTGTGAAAACAGTTTTTCAGAGGTGACTTTGGGTTAACTGTGAACTACATTTCAGTTACAGTATACTGTGAAAATCAAAGTTAGTCACCACAGGAATACAGGAACTGACAATAATTGCTTCATAGTGGGATTTGTACAAGTTAGGCTGCCAACGTGTCCCCTGAACCAGATCCTTAGCTGATGTAAATCAGCACCAATTGGACCTTTCCAAGGCCTGGCTTTATATGCTTAAATCTAGAAGAACAGAACCCAAAAGGCACAAAATTTGGAATCCACATCCTAATAACAATTTTATGTAATGTCAGGCTTCAGGGATCCATGTTCCTCTTAGTACCCACTGAAGGAGAAAGTGAAAACTAATGTTCCTTTCAGTGTTCAGCTAGCAGCAGCTTCTGCTGCAAATTAATCTTCAGGCCTGATACTACCTAAGCACTTAGGTTTGAATTGATTCATAAACTGGTGTGTATTGTCCACATGCTTAAAACAGCACGTGAGCTTATGAATTCCTGCATATAAAGAACATACATACATGTGAAAAAAAAAATTGCAAGGAGAAAATGCAAACCACTATTTTGTGATGCATTTATCAGTTCCTTGCTTAAGCATATTGCAATGCATTTCTTAGCAGAGAGCATCTTAGTGGGGGGATTGCTCATACATAAGGTTATACACAAGTATTCCCTACATAGAAGATGCTGGCCACTGGTCACGTGGCCAGCATCTTTATAGAAATGGAGAGGACTTTTCAGTAGATTTATTTCTTCCTCTCCCACTCTCACCCTAAACTGAACTCCCTTAAACCCTCATTGTAGAGGTACTACATGCAACATAAATAAAACATTCCAGGTGCCTGAACTAAATGTAGAATTTAAAGCTCATCCTGAATCTGAAACTTTCTCGCGTGAAAAAACACCCTGGAAGCTTACGCAATGCCCAGCCCTACTTCATGCTGCAGACATTTATATATCTCTGGGTGACACTAGCATGAGAGCAGTGCACCCTCCACCTCACCCAGTCAAGCCTTTTCCTTGGTTTTACTGAGGCTCAGTTCCTGCTCAGATGAATGGGAATTCTTTATAACTATTAATAGGAGTGACCTCTGTATTACAATAGTACCTATGAGGACATACTGTGCCAGTTGCTGTACACATAATGAGTAGGAAGGAGACAGCTTTGCCTGGAAGAATGTGTGATCCTTACAGAACAACCAAACCAACAAATCTAGGAAAATGATCAGCCTCTTGAACAGATGTTCCTGAGGCACAGAAAGATCAAGTAAAAGTTGACCAAAATCACATAGGAAGTCTCATCAAATCCAGAACTGGCTATTCCTTGCCAAGAACACTCACATCACAACTGCACAAGCTGAGCAATTATTTTTACTCCTTGACTGTGTTGAAAATGCCCTAATATATTCACCTCAGGTGCAGTCCCAAAAGGTGCTGCTCTGTTTGCTCAGACAGTAGTCTTTCACTAATTAAGATTAGATAAAGTTTCAGTGCCAGTCTAGAAATTAAAACAATTATAGAAATGAGTCAATAAATGAAATCATCAGCACCACCCTGTTAGCATCTTTGAAAAGTATTTTTGTAAAAAGAATAATTTACTAAATACAGTAATTTAACACAAATATCCTCTCTCCAGTCCAACTTCACCAATTGCTCCAAGTCCTCTCTGGTTATATGCAACAGGGGCCTCCTCCTTCACTCACAGACATCGCAGCTCCTAATCTTTAATTGAGCCCCAGGGAAGCTAAGTGTCCTGGACAAGCTGAAATGACTATGTGTTCAGTCAGAATCCAGGACATTTTCTGGCAACATTTGATTTTTAAGATCACAAAATAACTACCTTTTTTTTTTTTTTTTTTTTTTGGTAAGCATGCTGCTATTACAAGATTTTTGAGTCAGCAGGAACATGTGCATATTTTTCAGAGAGTATTTTTTCCAGTGACTTAATGTCTGAATGGATCCACCATGAGACACAGAAGTGTCATTAACATTCACCCCAAGCAAAAGAGCAGCTTTGAGAGTGTCCACACACATTTGTGTCACTCCAGCCATGGTTCACTACCTTGAGTACTCATTCCACCAGACTGTTTGGTCCTGGTAAACACTGGACAAGTTTTCCTGGCTCCTGTACTTATTAAACCAAAGGAACATTTTGCTGACAAGTGCGTAGCTGGTGTATTTCAGAACCCAGGAAAGCACTCACAGGCTATCTTTGAAAAGATCTTTTTCATAGAGGATCGCAAACCAGGTCGGCACAGTAAGGAACAGAACTTTGGACTGTACAGAGCCTTTCAGTAAACCAGAAAAGTGTTTTGAAGATGGAAAAAGTGAATCCCCAAGAATTTCCCAAAGATGGAAGGTAGCTGTGCAGCCCAGAAAGTGATTTACAATGAAATTCTCCTTCCTACCAATACCCAACATCTATGCCTTACCTACATGGCACTGCTGCATCTTTCCAAACAAAAATTTACAATTGGGAGACATTTTTGCGAAGCCAAGTTTAATTTGTCAATTTTTCCTACAGGCCAAGCTAATTTTGTTCCCATTCAACTGCAGCCAGAGATCTGTTCTGCATCGAGTGCAGATCCTCCCGGACGCTTCCCAGCGCTCTCCCCCAAAATGTCAATGGGATGCAAATGAATTCCGCATGCAAATGAGCAGCTCAGTGAATGGTGACAAAAACGTCCTGTTATTCTAGTTCTATGACTCAAGAAAAACAAGGCAGCCTCACTACATATATGTTACCTTTTATCTAAAACCTCTATTAAACATTTAGTGGCCAGATTCAGAATAACACGCACATCTTAGATTGTGTCCTAGTCCATGAGCTGACTTAGTGGAAGCCTGGGATTTATTACTCTGTTTGGTGGCAGGTAACGGTGGCAAAATCCAGTTCCTAAAGGCAATAAAATGTTGCTGTATGGGCACTGATGATTCAGTTTCTTCTCGCTGTGTAAAAACCTGAATAAGCTTTGTATGAGTTTATATCAGGGTATTGGAATGAGGAATCCTTCTCTCCCCTGCTTGCTAAGCAGCTGAGTACTCATGGTTCCAGTAATCTCTACAGTGTTCCCTGACAGATCCACAGTCATAGGCCAGGAAAGATCTCACTCATTCCCCCACACCTCTTTCCATATCAGACCTGCATCATGGAAGATGAGTCACAGTCCATATATAAAGCAATTCATGACAAACTTTAAATACTTTGTGATGTATCACATTATAAACTAACACTTTATTGTTTAGTTCTACAAAAACTTGCTGTACATTAGAAGCAAGAAGAGCAATCTCAGATCCCTACCTTGCTTAATAGTTTTAACTTCCATTGGATAAATGTGAATGAAGAGGTTCTATCAAGAGAGTGCAGATCCGTAATTTTTTTGAAGGAAGGTACTATCAACCCCAAACTATGAAAATTTCCAAACCCCTTTGCATAAGAGTTTAAGTAACTACTGGCACTTTGTAGCTAGATTCTATTCCAGAAACTTTACAGATCCTCCCTTACAATAAGTACACATCGTACTTTAACATAGTGGTTTTACAGCTCTCAGCAGTTTAATTATGTAGATTCTCAGGACTCATTTCACTAGCGGCTCATTTCACAAAGTTGTACCACAGTACACTGCAAAAACTCAGATACCTTGTATAAGCCCATGCAACAAAAAATTTTCTCCTGTCATCAAGTCCTTGCAGGAAACAGCAACTTATTGAGTGACCCCTTAAACACATCCTGCACCCTAACAATGCCCTACTGGTTTCAATAGGGTGTCAGATGCAAACATATCAACAGTTCTCACAACAGGAGAATAAATAGTGCTTAAAACTGAATCACTTTGACCATAATAAAAATAATTCAAATCTAGTGTTATCAGTACCAGCACTTCTTTTAACTACTCGATTAAGTCCCAGCAATTAGCAATATCATTCATTTCAAAGAACAATTTGCAAGGGCAAAATTTTGCTTTTCCATCTGAATCTACAATAATTGCTAAAATTTCAGTAATTCTCAGATGCTAATGTCACCTGTTTAAAACAACCAACATTTGCTAGGTAACAGAGACAGAGGTTGTTGTGCTGCTGCAGAAGTGGGGCACAAACTTAGTATTAAGGCGATCTCAGGCAGTTCCAGCTATCATAAGCTTCAAGAACAACAATTCCTGTATTTTAAGACATTTGTATGCAAAAGTCATGCTAAAGTCTCACAAATCACTGAACTTCAGCCCATCCTTCTCATGAAAATTAATAAAAATCACACTGCGTACACCAGTGCTATACTAAGAACAGGGAACATGAATAAAAAAATGTTGGTTCAAAAAGCATCATTCTGATTTAATTTTTGCATTAGTAATTAAGATGTCATGGTCCCAGGATGCACCTATGTATTACTATTCCAGCAAAAAAAAAATATCGAGGCTGATGAGATTCAGTTTCAAGAAAACCCCAGTCGTCATTGCCAAGGAGTTCCAGGAAACGTAGGTATTGATTTCAGGCTAAGTGAGTTTATGGATCAAAATGCTTCCTTTACCCAATTCTTTTGTAAAGGTTAAAGGTTATTTTCAACTCCAGCACAAATCCACTGCAGCCACAGTATCTAGCCAGAGTCCCATATCAGGGACAGACTTACTAGAGAAGACCTGAGAAGGCCACCCCTTCCTTTTCAGCTCCTGTCACATGGGGCACATACTCCTAGGACATTTGGTGGACATGCTACAGTGACAATACACAGCTCTTGTGCCTGCATCCACATCAACCAATGTAGTTATACTGGGGAAGCCGTCTGCTGGATGGACCCCTGTGGTAGTGGCCCCACCACAGCTACCGATATCCAACTCCTTTCCTCCCCAAAGAGAGTGTGTGTATCCAAAATCAACAGATTCACCTGTCTCAAGTCTCATCAGGAGCCAAGCACCCTCCTCTTCAACAGAATTGCCCAGCTGGTATTCACGGCTGTTTGATCTTTGCATTCAAGAGTGAGGCATCAACCGTAACAGTCTCAGAGACAAGTCTGAAGTATGCCAACATGCCAGGGTGCGTTGAAGCACTCAGCCTCCATACGGCACAGCGCAGAAGCACAGCCTCTCCCTCGGGTGTATGCAGAGCCCTGCTGTGGACAGAGTGCTGACGCTGCACGTCAGTGAGGAAAACACACTGCAGAGCAAGACTGAAAGCACTGCGTGACCTTGGAAGAGCCTGGTGTCCCTGGGGAGACGCACAGCAGGAGCACATCTCCCACGGAGCCCACAGCAGGATATATTTGGAACTCTAAATACAACCTAATGTGAATACATTATAATACATTTCTTATTTACAGCTACCAGGAACTTGCTTGTATCTCTGAAATCTCATGGGTCTGTTCTTCCGTCAGCCTTGCAGAATGGCTAGGAGCACTTCCCTGAATTACTAGAAAACCAGTAGGAGTAAGCCAAACTAAAAGAGGTTTTAGATACAGACCGCTGGTTAATCATTTGCCCATTAAATGAAACATGCAAACAAAGCTCCATAGCAGAGATGTTTGTCAGCGAGCATTTATGAGCTCTTTGATGTTTGTCATCTGAAAAGTTCTGTTATTCTTCCAAATCATATCTTGATGCTGATTTTGTTACATTCAGCTCCAGCAATATGATCTTGTAGTATAAAGCAGCAGCAGTTATGCAAGAAAAGGAAATTAAGAGTTGGCTCAAAGGCAGATCTATGTCTGTTACAAGCTTTGTCAAAAACATGCATGTCCTGACAGATGCTGTGAGTTGAGTGGTAATTACATACAGAGCTGAGATAATCACTCAGTAAGTCTGTGTAAAGTGATCTGGTGATCCCACTTGCACATGGTCTTAACAAGCAAGTTCCTTTCTATTACTGCCCCATAGAGTGGAACTGGTGATGGACTTGGACTCACTGTGGTAACTGTACTTTGATGTATCTCTATAAATTCAGTGCCTGACTTGAAGCAGCAATTCTGCTTTTTCTGTCACTTAAAAAGACCCACACTTACTGACTTTAGGAATACTGCATTTAAAGAGATAAATGTTTAGACATAATGATCATGACTACAGTTGTGGTTTTTTTTTTAATTCAGTGGCTGAACTGCAAATGTGTGTATGAGTGAGGAAGACATTTAGTAGTGGTCTATCAAGAGGATAGCTTAAAAAAATCCGACCAAATATCCAGGATCAAATAAACAAGTTCTAGTTCATCAAAGATGAGCTTAAAATAACACATAGTTGTCACTGATACAAGAAGTTGGAATGTGCTTTCTAAAATGTTAACTATATAGTTCAACATAAAATTCTTCAGCCTGCCCTAGCAAAGTCTGCAAAGGTAAGGTCCTTTTCAGTTACAATGCTGACTGTGCCAGTATGACAGACGTTTCCTGTCCTATTAGCTCTGTTAGTGCTTCACTCAATTTCTATGTTTCCAACAAGTGTTGGCTAACTAATAGGTTTTAATCCTTCTCATTCGTGCTATTGCCTCTGTATCAGGCCAGCACAGATACCTCCAAATTAGCTCAGAGCATTAACATTCCAGATTCTTCATCTTTTGCACAAAACCCATGCATCATATTTTCTTGTGTGACTTTGCGGAGATGGTTTGAAGAGGTTTTTCTGTTGACATATCACGCTTGTATCAGGACCTCCATACTTTCATATCTCCACTACCTGCTTCAATTTTTCCTATTTTCTGCTTCCATTTTCCAAATATGCTCTTGGAATTGTCACCAGGAGGGAGGATCGAGGAAAAAAACCCCATAACTAAGTGCTGAGCTCACTTTACCATATGTGAAATTGCAACTAGAAGCCAAAGCATTTTTTTGTATCATCTAATCTATTGCAGAAGATGCCAGAAAACAGAGGAGCCAAGGACTTAGCAGGTAGTGGGCCAATATGTGAGCACTGAAGGCCTATTCCAGCTGTCAGCAAAAGCATTGGAAAGACTGGATCAGGGCCTAAGGTTTTTAAATCTGAAGCTGGAAGGGTCTTACCACAAGAAGAAAAATCTGGTTCATGCTACAACATGATCAACTCTATTTCAATGCTATCAGTAACCTTTTTTAACTACTCCCAGTGTAAACCGCCTCTTGAAACAACGATGTTTGGCGCCCATGGACAGAAGTTGTGGTAAACTGAGAATATTTAAAAGCATGGAATACATAGCTCTGTGTGTGTATTTATCCATCAGATCACACAGACTTAACAATGACCATGGGCATTTCTAGATTACTTGGATGGGTCCTATAATTATGGGGGAAACAGAGCTTGGATACCCCTTCTAACACAGATTCTTACAGCAATTTATTCAGCAATACTTTTTGTAATGTTATTCTGTTTGAATAAGGGGACAGACAACCACAGAGCAATGGCACCAACCAGCAAGTAAAATTACGCACGTGTACATGTCTGCAGGACCCAGGCCTTATGGTACATCTAGAAAAATATGTAACAGATTCCCATACAATGGGTTAGATTCTCACATGGTAAAAATTGGTGCAGCTCTTTATTAGAAGAGCCCATAAGGTGTTCCTTTATGCTGTCAACTCTCTAGATAACGTTACTGCCATTTAAGATGAGTTACAATGATACCAAAAGAGTCAGTCAACTTTGATTTTATGTTTTTGGCAATTTAGGGGAATATGACAAGATTGCAGTCTGCTACAGTAAATAATTAAAATGAATAAAGGGGCAGCACCATGGTTATGAATACATGACCTGTCTATTAGAGCTATACCTACCTACTGAAGTGAGGGAATGTTTTTGGTCAGTTGAATAGGGGAACTGGAAGGCAACAAGCAGAAAGGCAGATAACAGCCTAGTAAGTAACCACCCAACAAACACCAAGAGAGAGTAGCTCAGCCACTGGCTGTGAATTACACAGCTGTACAACCTGCATTTCACTGAGCAAGATCCTAGAGATGAAAATCACACAACATACTGAAAGGTCCTGTTGGAAAGAGAGGGAGTTAAGTTGTCAGCAAATGCTTCTGAAACAGACCCTAAAGGATTATGTCTCCTCAGCCAGAGGCTGGGTTAGGTACCTCAAGCCTGCAAGGATCAGATGGGACGCACCCATTGAGGACACACAGAGGAGAACAGTCTACATGACAGATGGGATAAATACTCTGTTCCTCTTATGCTAAGAAAGCCTCAGCTGGAATCTCCTGCTTGTTTTCTTCATCTTTTTTCCTCTACTTTCTACTTCTTTCCTCCATCTATATACGTAACTTTCATGTGAGCTAGAGTAGGTATTTGGGAAATCTAGTTTGGGATTCCAGATACTGCTCACCTGAAGACCATTACATGCAAAATAAATTGGTCTTTCACAGCTAAAATCCTGTGATATAGTCCTCATCTAAAATTGTCTAGCTTTAGCTTCCAAGTGTTAGATCCTACATATCATCCTCTGCTAAACTGAGAGCTACTGAGATACTACTGAGTATTTTCCCAACTATATATTTGTTAGTAGAAAGCAAGTTCTCTCTAAATCAAGACTAGAATGAAGTAAGTTTTAAATCCCTCACCCAAAAGTCCTTCCTAGTTCTCAGATAATTTTTTTTTTCTACATGTATTCAAATGTCCAACAGACTTCTGAATGCATGGACACCAAAGACCCAGAAAAGTTATTTCTGCAATGATTTTGCTAATGCTGTTTATAACTTTAGTGTCTCTTCCCTATAACCACATGATGTTCCTTACTTACACGTACAACAATCACTCTACTTCACCAAGCTGCAGAATCACACTGGGAATGTATATGCAATTGTTCAATTAGATGGCCCACTCAGTCACTTCCAGTGTTACTTCACACAGCGCTCTATCTGGGAATTTTGACCAACATATAGACCCTGCATTTCACTGTATGAGCTCCTCCTCCCCAAGTAAACCCTACAAGGACAGGATAACACCTGTCCAGTATCATCTTGACCCTTGCCAAATGCAAGAAAATGTAACTGAAAAAAATATTCTAGAGAAGTATTTTTCAACAACTTCCTATTCTCACCTTTGACTACAACAGATAAGATTTGAGACAGAAGAATGACGCCCAAGTCCTTCATTGCAATGCTTACACATGGTAACTGAAAAGCTCTAGTCCAACATTCAGAAGATCACAAACCACAACCAGCCTTTTTTTGTCAAGCCATTGTAAGAGGAACATACAGCTGCTTAGTACAAAGGAACGCTCTCCAGATCTTGCAGCAAAGGTGTAGGACACCTTTGTTTTGCGTAGATACAATTAAACTGGTCACAAAATCTTGTTGCCAACACAATGGAAAAAAATACAAGAGCAAGATTTGTTACCTCTGTGCTGAGATTATCCAATCCAGCCTCCTGTGGTCTCTGTGAAGGTACTTGTCAGGGGCTGGTGCTAATCAGCTCTGTATTTGCTCAACCAGTTGGACAGACTTTCACCTTAGTTTCTATTGTAAATGTACAGGTTTCAGGCAGCTGCACCATCATTTGCATCACAGATATCTGGTGTCACCTGCAACACTTCCATCACACCTACAGTCTACTCCTACTGACTACCAAGTTGCTGATGAGAAGGTGAGTCACAGAAAAAAAAGGTAAATTAGGAGATCCCTTTGCAGACATATCACCCCTAGAGACTGCACAGCCTTTACCACACAGTGTCAAAGACCCTCTCCTCTTTTCCTACCTAGAATTTTTTTCCTAACCAGGTGCCCAAAGAGCCCGTTTCAGCCTTCAGGCCAGGCATGTCCTGCTCTGTGTGCACTGTACCAGCTCTGGGCAGGTTCAGTAAGCTCTGGGCAGATGCTCAGGCAGTGAAGATCCTTGTGTGTCTTCAGGTCTCAGCACCTTGAGGTCCCTTATCATGAACCAGCTGGCAGAAAAAACATGGACAACACAGATATTCCACCTCAGCATTGGAAAAGAACATTTCAGCCCCAGCTCTTCCTGAAGGGCTCTCCAGAGCAAGCCCTCCGGGAGTCCTCAGTAAAAGCCTGACGGCAGAGGATACGAACAGCTTTAATTTCTCATTTTAAACTGCCACAGTTGGTTTTTTTCCTCAAGTTAAGATATGGAGCACCCAGGACTCACTCGCTGGTACCACTGCACCTAACTGCCTTTACCTCAGATTTCACTGGGCCATGTATATGGACAATGCCAAAGTGCCTCCTGTCTTCCAGAAACAATTCATTTTTTTCATACTGAGTCAGATGACATGGCAATGGGCTCAGAGACAGTAAGTATTAAGTCTCATGTTTGTACATATAGGTGTCCTTTGGGGACGCATTCCAGCTCACGCACAAAAAGCAGAAACCTGGCACTTCACTTCCATGGGAACCAGCAGGCTACCTTCAGATCCCTCCATTAACTTGTCCCTGTGTCCTGCTCCCAGTCTAGCTTCCAGGGTTCCTTCTGCAGTGCTCTAAATGTATGTGCTGGGCTGAGCTTTTAAATATCTCAATATCTCCCCGCCCCCAATTTCAGAGAATTCATTCCCACCTGCCTCACCACATGGCTTTTTGCTTCTTGATACAGAAGCTGTGCATGTCAAGACGGTCAACACAGGATCTGCAGATCTAACAACTTGCACTTCATTTCAGCATTCAGTCACCTTCACACCTCTCTATTTCTGCTAGTGAGGACGGGTGAACTCTCAAGGTTTACACAAGGAGCCAGAGGCAGGTGGAAAGCAGGACCCTCCACCCCTTTCCAGGGGCTGCAGGGTGTGTACTAGTCCAGAACCAGTCATACCACCACATTACCTATCTGTTGTGATACAGAAAAATAAAAGGACAGCAGCTTTCTACATGGAAAAGTGAGAGCTGGGATTCACTCAGTAGAAGGATGTAAATAAAAGGCACTAGCAGAAAACCCACATGCTGGCTGCTGCTAACACCTGTCAGCACCACTGCGATAACATTTGTTTCGCACATGTCCTGGCTTGGCAGGCACCTGATTTACATTTTCACACTTTGTATCAGCTTTCTACATACTTGTTCTCTAGCATATTGTTCATACACCAGACACCACTGTTGTCTTATTTTTCAGTGCTAAGTGACATAACTAGGTTATTGCCCAGGACAAAACTCTTGCTCTGAAGTACACCTGCATCAAAACACGATAACCTTGAGGTAACATACGAATTAATGACACGGCAATTTTATTTTTAAAAGCCATTAACCTGTTAATAACTATGAGCCTATTTAATTTCCAGATTTCTCCCTGCTGCACTGTAATAACGAACTCTGCCTGTTTAATTAAAAATGGTAACAAGTAACTATGACTCCACTTGTCTCAACAGAATTGCACTCATTTCTAGCAGTCTTAGATTTGGCCCAGAAGCCACTGAACTCATTTGTCCCATTTTCTAAGGTACCAAGGTAGGACAGACCTGTACCAGAACCCTCCATATTTGCACACTCCTTTGCTAATTAAACTCCTGAAAGGTTGTCTCATGGATCAGATGCTTTCTAAAAAAAGACTGTGCTTTTATGCAGATGGACAGAGGACTGAACACAAATAGGTAGCTGTTTACACACCAGCTCAGCTGAGACTTTTAAAATAGTTGAAGTCCGCTGTTGTTTACCAAAATGTTAATTTCCTTTTGCCTACCTGCACTGTTAATGTGGAAAGTCAATTTCACAAAACAGTAGGATTTTTTGTCATTTTCATTGAAAACTGAGCTGAGGTATCCAATTATTACGTAAGAGTATTTTTATAGCCTGTAGAAGGAAGCATAGGGAATCAGCTTTGTTTTCCTTTGAAACTACCCATCCTTATAAAAATAAAGGATAGTATGGTAACCATGTCTGCTACCTGGCCTGCAGCTAGACCATGCTGTACAAATACAGACATACATGCAAAATTGGTCTCATCAAACTTGAATGGAAAACCTCACCTGTAAATCCAGACATCCATGGCTCTGGGAACTCTTTCCATTACTAGCACCTTAGCACAGGATTGAATATATACTGGCCTTTCAGGTAAAATATTATATTTTGCACTAACATAAACATACTCAAAGCACTTGGTTATTGGGACAAAAAGGATACAGAATTGCAAAGGGAATCAGGCTACAGGGATTTTTGCTGCGGGTACCAAAATTAGTGCCAAATGACATAAGACTACCCTGCACTGAAAGGCATTTCTATCACCTTACCTAACTGGTGTCTAGCATCAGGGAAGAGAAGCATGTTTGAGGGCCAAGTCAGAGCAGAAACCTCCTCCACAAAATCCAAACTACAGTCACCTATGGAGAAGAGTTCACAGGGTTAGGTCTGTGAGTACCATTTGGTGAGTCTGTCCAAAGATGCTCATGCTTCTGAATACACCAATCAGACCTGAACCAGCAGTGTCAACGTGGTACCACATAGTTGCGTTGTTAACCCAACCGTTACCTGTACAAATGAGAGACCAAGCCTATCTGAGTGAGGACTTTCAGTCTGACTAGACAAAAAGAAGTGAAGGAGGGAAAGGCAAGTGGATCCTTGAAAGCCTTACAGCAAGTAGCAATCAAACCACAGTTGAAGCCCCCACATGAAAGCTCTCTCTTCAGAGATAGTCTTCAAAAGAGGGAGAATATATCACGAGCATCTAACACTAGCAAAGCACACCACCAAGTCAAGAGCAAGCAACCTATCAATGCTGCATTAGAGCACTCTGTAGGAGAACTTTTATTCTGGCATACCAAGTGTCAGCGTTGCAGAGAAACGCCTGCCCTGGACAAGGAGGGTCCAGCCCAGGAAACAGCCACGCTGAGGAAGTAGCTGAATGCAACTCCGTGACTGCCACAGCTGATAGGACCAGGCGCACCTTGAGGGGCAGTAGGAGTCATGAGCAGATCAACAAGCACAAAGAAAAACAACATTGAAAACTGCTTTTACTGATTTTTTAGGCCCATGCTTTTACCTGGTGTCTGTGCCCAGTTTCATTTGCTGTGACTAAGCTGGTACAGAATGACTCAGTTGTGTGTCTGAGCCTTAACTGTATTCCAGCTTCAACCCTGAGGCAACAATGACACTACTTCCACTGTAAATGCCAAGGAAGTAATACACTTGGTCTAATTTCAGAAAATCTAGCTTCATTTTCCATTTCTCAGGTGACAGACACTAAAAAAAAAAGTGAATGTTTAATTTAGAAAAAACAGTACAGATGGAAAAGGATACATGCTATTCTAGGTTCTATTTGCACAATACAATTTCTTTGGCTCCATCTACGAAGGTAGAATAAAAAAAAAATCCCTCATGACACACAGGCTTTACTGTGCTGACTAGCATTAGACACATGAGCCTCTCACTCCAGTTCTCCATTAGAGCCAGGGACAAATGGCAAACGGAATCAATCCAAGAAAAAAAAAAAAAAACCCGCAACCGTTATTCTGCTTTAACCAGAGACTTCAAGAAATGTTTAATCTTGTAGTTTGTACAGAACGGATGTTTATTTAAATAACAGTGGGGCAACAGAAGCTGATTGGAAAAGAAAGCTTGATACTTTTAAAGATGAAAAAAAACCCACAAATTCTACAGCAATTATAATTCAATGTCTCAACACCAGTAAAATATATAAAGCTTCCTGTCAAATGATTTCTATCCAGCATGAGTTTCTGAACTGACATCACTAATTATGGTACTTTAGCCTCAGTGTAAGACAGTTCTTGTAGAACTAACATTATCTTGCTATTAAAATACTTTTTTAAAATAAAAAGATAGCTCAACCTAATTATCTTAACACCATACAAACTCTAGTATAAGTATTGACCTTTTTGCTTCCTTCAGAAATTACAATCAACATCCATCCTGCAGATTCATCTCCTAAATTAATGTTTCCTTGTCAAAGCGTCATGCTTTTTCATTTATAGGTTGTAGCTAATTGAAATTCTTCCCAATCTGCTATGCAGATAATTATCTAAAACAGACTTCACTGCCAGAGTATGCATGCTCCCTTTGTTATACTGTAACATCATTACCTTTGGTAAACTGTACCATCATTATTTGTATTGTCATAGTGTTTAGATGTCCCAAATGATGCTGTGCTTTTCATCTGCTAGGTGCTGTACAAACACATAGTTATCTTAGCACTTCAGTATCAATGAAGCCATGTTCACGTTTAAGTGCTCTGTTGCTTGGAACTAAGCACACGTACACACACATACACACAAAGTATTGCATGAAAAGCAGAACAGTCAGTCCTTATTGCCTGAAGGGAGGAGGGACATAAAAATGAAACCTTTTTATCCAAGATCACGTAAAATTTCAGAAGGAAGAGAAACTGAACTCTCAAATCTTCTGATCCAGGGTTGCAACTTCACAACTAGCTCACTTTCAAGCCTTTATATTATATACATGCCACAATCCAGGCTAAGAAAACCATAAATTGAGTTGTAATAACATAGCTAGCGTTTCTTAATTACACAGTCAGAAAAGGGAAAAAAAAATATAGTCCTAGTTTCCAGAATACGCTTGAAATACTTTCTCTCTAAAGAGAGATAAAAAGACAGGGAAGACAGACAACATGCAAACAACAACAGCATGGTAAAAACCTATTGTCTTTACACATAGCTTTTTCATGTATATGATTATAGTCAAGAGAAAGGCAGGTAACTGACAGAATCATCCCTTTCACATCAGTGGTGGGCACAGTGCAGTAAACCAAGATTCTGAAAGAAGCTCCCATGGGTGTACTGAAGCAACTACTTGAAACAGCTATTTTTATATCTTCCTGAAGCAGCACAGAGGTGAATTACAAAGTACAAGGAATAATATTCCTGAAAAACAAAAGAGCTTGAATTTTAAGGTCTTGGAGAAAAATCACACAATCCTTTCAGGTACAAACTCATGAAAAAAATTAAACAGAAAAGTTCACCTGGGATAGACGTTACTGCCCCATTCTCACAAAGCAGGACAAAAGCAGCAGGATTTGTTTCCAGTGGAGTGGGATTCTGGTGGGAAGAGAAACTTAAACACGAAAATATTAAACTGGTCTTTTGGGGGAGTTTAAAGTGATATAAATTGGAGATGGAAAGCAATCAGGACTGAAACAGATGCTGATGAATTATTGAAGGGAACCAGATTCAACTACATGTACTAAGCCAGGCCGCATCTTTATCTTCGTGAAGTGGTCCACACCAACTAGTGTGCAATTCATCAACATTTTTGTCTTCTTCAATCAGCTTAGGGAATTTTTGTCAACATTTCTCTGAATTTCCCACTATTCTCCAGTAACATTACAGCCCCAAGAGATGGATCTACTAAGGACAGGAAATCTCTGCTTTTTCATTACCCCCATCATCACTGCAACTTGTAAACACACTCTTTCATGCAAGAGAGGGCTTTCTTCATTACCATCTGCCTTCTCTCCGTCCTCTTTCCCAGCTTCTGTACCACCTACCAGTCTACAACTCATGGGATATCAGTGGACAGAAAGTTACAGTTTGTGGTGATTTATAATCAAAGGAAAACTTGAAAATTATTTGTTTGTTGATTGGTACAGCAGATGAGTAATTTTTGTCAAGAAATTCTTAATTAATTGGGCTGTTGTAGTCAAACCATGTCCTCACTTACTTGTGCCAGTTTATCTGTCAATAAATGATCAGTAATGAAGTTATTCCCCATTTGTCCAGAGTTAAACTGGCCACAGCTATTTTAAGTACTTCATGTTCAAATATTGCCATATTATGAAGTAGTGCTGTAAGATAAAAGTTACTGATGTATACTGCTAACATACTGCCAACCTGAAGGACTTTTTGTGTGGAGATTTATATAATTAATAGCAGATTGTTCTCATGTTTTTATTTCAGTAAACCACAGTGCTGTTGCCAATTCATAAAGCAGCTTCAAGATCTGTTCATGCTGAAAGACATTAAGACATAAGGGCAAGAAAATATTCACCTAAGTTTAAGGTCAACAATATGCCATGTGAAATATATACTGAAATGCACGAACTGTAAACATACCACATTAAATATTCCATGAAGCTTTACTGGTTATGCTTGTTTAACTTTTTTATATATATATATATGTGTGTGTGTGTGTGTGTATACACGCACACAGACACACATATACATATATTTGTATACACACACATACACACGTATTTCCCCCAAAATAAACTTCAGATGCCTGGCAGTATTATCATAAAACGATTCAGATATTGCATGTGCCTCATTCTTTGGCCTGATTGCTATCACATGAACTTTGAAACAGGCTCCTGTTTCTAATTAGTAAGGACATAAAAGTGTTTGTGTAGGAGAACCCAGAGAGCTTATTATGCCGAGTCCTGTTCAGAGCCAATGTGGTTTTGTCATGTGTATGTTAAAACTGACACAGCCAAGTTTGGTTACAGTCCGGTAGAGCATCTGCAAGTAATTTACATAATTTCAAATGCCACAATGATAAATACATACAGCTCTGTGACAATCTGAGGGTTATGTCTGGAAATGAATGAAGAGAAAGCATTCAAAAAGAAGTAAGAATATTTAAGAAGGAAACCATCATGGAATTGCTTAGACTGAATTTGGGGAAGGGTGGGAATGGAGTGAAGAGAAAGAAGTCTAAAACATACTTCTAAGGACTTGAGCGGAACTTACTTTTTGCTCTCCTTACCCTAAGGAAAATTACTCCTGCCACGTGCTTACTGGTTATACATTTCATTTATATTGTACAGGCATAGCTGCCTGCCCATGGAAATACATTTGGACAGATGGGAAGTGGAAATTAGTTTGCTGATCACACAGCTGATCATAACTCCCCAAGGGAAAGCTCATTCTGGGTGGAGATTCATCCCAGCACAGATCTTATCTAATCAAGAATTAGCCTTACTAGCAATCCCAAATCAATCCCTTCAGAGCAGGTATTATTTAGAAGAACCCAAGGGAATCCTTTTTGTCTGTTTTCCTTTGAAGTTAGGAATCTCTCACTCCTACTTTGGATCTCCTCTAAGGAGTGAGAAAAATATCCAAAGCTGGATCTGCATTCACACTCTCACTGTGGCCAGTTCCGATGAATAGTCCTGGTGGTAGAATTGCAGTTTAAGGTCTTCTGGAAAAAGCTTAGGGTGCTGGTGGCCTCTAACCTGCTTTATCCATTCATACAAGCTCTAGGAAGTGACTAAAAGGACGTGGTGTAAGTTAGGAGGAATGTGTTTGGACAAGCAGTCTGCATTATGCACTTCTTGACTATTGCTGTCAGCCTCTTTATATTATTTTTTTATGAGCAGAAATATTGCTCTAAATATTCAGTGCATACAAAAAGCCAGTAACAGCCCCCTTTGAAATACAGAAAAATGTGTATACTTGGAAGGAAAATTTTAATTTGGCAGGCTACAAGTTACATTGGTATTTCTAACTTTCACATCAACAAGGACCATGAGCTGACTCCTTGTTGGTGACACCTCTTGTCAGGAGAGTCAGGTGATCTCTGTACAGTTTCTACTTAGTCAAAAGTTATCAACATATTTTTAGATCCGGATTTACACAGCCTACTCTCTTCAGCTCAACGCATTTCCTATCAAGTCCAGAGGAGAAATGTTCCAGTCAACCATAGCCAGACATGCAGCCCATAGGTGGGCAGGAAATGTACCTTCAAACCAGCCTCAGACCTCTCTAAGTTACAGTGGAAGAAGTAGGGATGAGGGAAAGCTAGTTAAAAATCCTGACTGGCTTGAGGATTATGTGAGCAAAAATAGCTGTGACTTCTTGCCACAAAATCTTCAGCAATCACAAGCCTGGAGGCCTGGCTATAAAGTCCCAGCACAACCATGATGGATAGGTTGTAGTGCCTTCATGATTTTTTCAAGGGATTGGAAAAGAGAAGGCATCCTTTTTGTTTTGCCTGGTCTCTCATCTCATTAATGGCCATATTTTACTATAAATTGAATGCCACCGTGAGTGTGAATGTACGTCCAACCTTGGACATTTTTCTCACTCCTTAGAGAAGAACTAAATCTATCTGGACACAGTTTGCTGAAATGCTGCTGGGAAAAAGAATGTCTGAAATAAAAAACCAAGGAAAATCAACAGCAATAAAGCAGGTTGAATGAGCACAAATGAGCAAGGATATGTGATCCGAGTTAATCTCTTTCTCATTGTTCTGCATATTAAAAAAAAGGATCAATAACAAACAGCAAACATCGGCTTGTAGCTCAAGCCATGTCATTTCCATGGTTTATATTTTGAAGACTGAAGTATTTACAGTTGCTGTGCAAACTAAAAGTATGCTTCCATGATGGTGAAAGAATTACAGCCCATAAATTGGGTACTATCACCTTCTGCTCAAGTGCCTTCATAGGGGATTAACCTAAGCCATTTCACTTCAGGTTTGTGATGGACTAGGCACACCAGTTTAGTTTATATTTCTGATACGCAGGGGCCTTGCACAACCTAAATTCACATTCAAAGAATTTTACTTACTACCAGTGCAGCAAAAGCACTTCATAGTACCAGAGTGAAAGGTGCAGGGAGAAATCAATGCCCATACAGGTTGCTTTGGCAAGAAGAGGACACATCACAGCACAGATCTTACTCTCATTCTTCCTAGCTTATTCTTGTATGACTTCATTGCTTCCCATGGTGCTACTTGTGATTTTTGCATGTATAAGCAGGAGTAGAAAAAGGTGCAAATTGCCTGGAAACAGCCTTGAGAGGATGAGTTAAAAAAAAAAAAAAAAAAAAAAAAGGGAAATGTGGAATTTCTTCAAGTAGGACTGCTTTCTGTACTTGCTTGCTGTACTAAAGACAGCCAAAGCCGCATCAAACACTTTTAATTATTCTTCTACGTAAACACCAGTTGAGATCACCACTGGGAGGAGCTACAATCCATCTGGAAAGAGAGGTGGCCATGAGTAGAAGTGGCATGTCAACAAGACACTATCCTTAAAACATGACATGTGACACAAAGAAGTTTGCAAACAGCTGGCTTTATACATACTTGTAGGCATATGTGGGCAGACCAGCCCACACAATGTTGGAGCAGTACTGTCAAACCACTCGTTCTGCAAAACAACAAAGGTTTGGGCTTGTGGCCATATGACTGAATACAGAGATGAGTCAATCATAAACCTCGAGATGCTCAACAAACTAAACCACCAAAGGGTTTACAATGTTAGTGAACATTGATAAACACATCCAAAAATCATCTAGAACCATTTTATCTTTGTAGGACTTCTGACAAAATCCAGCACCTCTATAGAATACTTCTTATTCTGTTTGTCCTCTTCCCTGTAATTGCAGGTTTGGTAGGAATCCTAAACACCTTGGCTGAGAAAGAGAAAAAAGTACAGAGACTGAAATGGCAAAAACTGATCACCATTATCAGCTTTACCTGGTATAAAGAGTATTGCAGCAAATTACAGGCTTCAGTTGAAAAAAGCTCGACAAACAAGTTATCTCCTGCTTTTAAAAGTGTGTTTCTGGGCTCCAAAATATACAGACTAATGCTAAGCATTCAAAAAGCTTCCAGAAAGATATATAACCTGTAGACAAAAAATTATCATTTTGTCCAAAACAGAAAATTATGCCTTGGTGGGGGGGAAAGCCACCCATGTTGACATTCCAAAGTCAGGATATTGGCTTTGTCCAAAACTGGCTAGTCAGTCTGAATCTATGACTTCTACAACTATAGCTACCCATCTTTGTCTATTTTTATGTGCTATGCAGTCTATCAAGATTCAGCTAAGTACATACTTTCATCTGGCAACTCCAGTGAGGACAGGATTGGAAGACAAAAAGAGGCAGGAGCTTGATTTTTTTTAACTACTCTTTGATGCGCATCAAACAAATGTCCCAGTTATACCCAACCTATTCACACCATGACACACAAACATCTGTGCTTCCATGAGGGTGCACAAATGTATCTCAAAAAGACAGACTCACTCTTGTACTATTGTCAAGGTGAAGCAAGCAGTGAAAAGAAGGTGATGTCAGGGAAGCATCAGCCAAGCAATGTTTATGCTCAAGTTCGGCACCTGCTAAAGATCTGGAACAATCTCCTGTTAGTATTATTGAAAAAAACCACAACTAGTTTAATAAGAGAGTTCTATAAGGTTAGGAGATGTAGCATTAGGCAGTGCCAGGGACTACATGTGATTATTCAGATGACAACTTCCAGCTCCAGCACAATACCCTAAACCATCCCCTCAGCGTACTGAAAGTCTCTGGGACCAAGATGATTAGTTCTGGGAGCACATTTACCAAATCACTTAGCACAGGTTGCACCATAGCTGCTCTTCACAAAGTTTTGGCACGGACACTGGGATATGCCCACACAGCACTGTCCAGTGCTCTACAGCATGACTGGAGCCAGCCAGGCTTCCTGCAGCTGCCACAACCATGCCAGCCAGCCTGGCTAACTTGCACCGATGTTTAGAGTACAGGCACTACAAACAGGATGGTCAGAACCATATCCAGAACACCTGCAGTTTGCCCTTTCTTAGCCCACCTCCATAATGTGCTCCGTGATCAGTCTTGAACTCCCATTACTAACCCCTGTTTTGTGTAACTGCTTGTAACAGAGATCAGAAAGGAAAAACTCCCTGTAGGGAGGATTACTAATTTAGTGAAATCCTGCAGGGACTCAAAAAAATTTGCAATAAAATAAAGCATGCTCTAGAGTTTTCAAAAGACTAGCAGGGTTTGAGAGAAAACAGGTACTCCCAAGCTGTCATTGCTCTTCTTTGCAGGAGCCAGCTCTGTGGAAAAACGCAATATTCTGATTTGTGAATGTGATCCAATTTTTTTAACTGGGCTGCTGCCCAAAGTAAGGCATTAAAGAACTTCCCTGACTCAAATTATTTTCCCGTTTTAGCTTTCTGGAAGGGGACTCTCTCCACTGACCAAATTTGTTATTTTGGTTATTCGCCATTTCCAAAAAGTAATGAAATGTTATTCATTTTAAGGGGTGGAGTGGTGGCTTTAAAGTGTAATTCTTTACAACAGTGAATTTACTTTTTCATTTGCAACTGATCAAATTCCGCAAGCAGAGTGTGGAAATTTGTTCAGCTCTCAGTTCACTATTATGCAGTCATGATTAAATCAATCAATCATTGGTATGAACCTGAAAACCTCAGTCAGAATTTTCTTTTTAAAATGCTGTTCCTAGCTGCAGTGGATTCATTTTTTACTGCGTTACAGGACATTGCATTGGAAGTATGGCAGAATTCAACCAGAAGCTTTTTTAGTACACTATTTCAGACAGAGCCTCTCACACCTCTCTCTCCCTTTTCTTGTATTAGGCATATTTCCTGGATGATCCTTAGGCACATATAACTAGCCTCAGTCACCATCTATCAAGAACTGAAAGAATTAAGATAGTTGATATGCATAGATCACTTCATAAATCAGATCTGTCTCAAAGGCATTGCCTGCTGAGCAGTTACAGAAAACATATCCTGAAGTTACATGTGGCATTTTAAAGCTAATGCAGTATTTACAAAACTGAACTCATGAAACTAACACCTTCACTCAGTGTATCAAACAAACACAATATCAAAAAGTGCTGAAAACTGGCATATCAATTCTTAATATATAAACTTTTTACAAAAAAAGAAAAAAATGTCTCAAGCCATTAGCCATTTCACAGGAGCTAAACAATAAAGTCCCAGACAACAACTTCAAGACCAAGCCCAGGATCCTTGAATAGAGAAGCACAAGTCCCTACTGCCTCTATCCAAAGATCAAGGACTTGGGCATACAAAGCTGTTTAGATATCTACTAAGATTTCCAAGAGCACCTAGCCAGGTTTGGTACTGGTTTCAGCTGGGATAGAGTTAATTTTCTTCCTAGTAGCTGGTATAGTGTTATGTCTTGGGTTCAGTACGAGAAGAATGTTGATAACACACTGATGTTTTCAGTTGTTGATAAGTAGTGTTTAGACTAAGTCAAGGATTTTTCAGCTTCTCATGCCCAGCCAGCAAGAAGGCTGGAGGGGCACAAGAAGTTGGGAGGGGACACAACCAGGACAGCTGACCCAAAGTGGCCAAAGGAATATGCCATACCATGTGATATCATGGCCAGTATATACACTGAGGGGAGCTGGGTGGGGAAGGATCACTGCTCGGGAACTAACTGGGCGTTGGTTGGCGAGTGGTGAGCAATTGCATTGTGCATCACTTGTTTTGTATATTCCAATCCTTTTATTATTATTACTGCAATTTTAGTATTGTTACTACTATCGTTATTAGTTTCTTCCTTCCTGTTCTATTAACCTGTTCTTATCTCAACCCACAAGTTTCACTTTTTTTCCTGATTCTCTCCCCATCCCATTGGGTGGGGGGAGTGAGTGAACAGCTGTGTGGAGCTTAGTTGCTGGCTGGGGTTAAACCCCAACAGGTACTTCAAGTCAGGTGGAAAAAAAAAAAAAAAAAAAAAAAAAAGGATTTTAGGTACTTACCCTGTTTGAGCGCATGTGAAAAATTTGCTAAACAAACACCAGCTTCATTCAGTGACCAAGTACGGTGTAAGGTCCAATTTCAGGTCTCACAGCTAAAAGCTGAACTGAGTATTTATACACGTTTCTGTCCCAGGAAGGTGGCAGACAGCCACACTATCTCCCAGCGTGGTCCAGCCCGGTAGAGTCTGAGCACATACTATTTGGTCCAGAGAAACTCTGTCTGTTGTTCTTTATTGATTTTCACAGTATGCAACATGGACAGAGATCACACTGAAGAATCAATGCATGCTAGGCAACCCACACTGTTGAGAGAAGGTTCCTAAAAGCCCTAGTGTCCCTAGCAAAAAAATGTCATTCATCCATGAAATTAAATGCGATATACATCCAAATCCTAGTATTTACCCTAGAAACCTAGTCCTGGAAACCTCAAATATGTGATCAGAGCACCCCTTCAGGAAATGGTCTTGCCAAACAGACTGCTCCTGGTGACTTCAGAAGGCTTACCCTGTGCAAGCTCTGCCCAATTCTGGACAGCAGATCACATAAGGACGTGCTACATGTTCGTAGCAACACAGCTTTAAAGGACACTAATTTAACGTATCGGGGACTTATGTGCCTCCAAAAAAGCCAGAATTGAAAGCAGAAAGAAGGAATGCTGGTCTGAAACACTTGGTTGTCTTTTTTTTCCCCCAAAGTCTAGACCTGCAACTCAGCTACCATTTCACTGAGGAGGGTAATAATGTTTGCACTGCAACTTTTGTCAAGAAAAGATAAGTGATGGTTATGCAATACAGTGTGAGAGATTGTTCTAATCTACTTGATGCCTTTCAAACTGCTTCTTCTGCAGCCAGCCTCCAAGATGGAAAGAAACAGTTACCACAACCATGAAGAAAAGGTATACCAGAAATAGTTACAGAGATCCCTCTGAAGGTCCCAAACTCCTCACAGTTTGCTGCACAGCTGCCATTACCAGCTCTGCCCCATGCCCAGAACCACTTGCTAAGCCAGAACTGCTCTTCAGACTCTGAATGGTGGTGGCCACGAGGTACTGCCAACAGGCAGTCTACCTTCTCTGTGCTGCCTACGCTACGCAGACAAGCAGTGTAAGACAAGGGAATTAGAGCTTCATAAACTGTATGCTTTCATATTGAACAGGCAAAGGAAGAGCTTGCTTTGCACTTAACATCAAAATTTTCCTGTTTCTTTATTAAGTTACTAAGATTAACTACAACTTCAATAATAAACCACTGTCTAGCTTCTTCTAAAACACAACAAAAAAATAACCAGAACGAGGGCCCTCTTCTTCAGAATAACATCGCATGATTTTATATTTTTAGATTAAAGAGGCACATCGATAGAGATTAAAATACATAAACACAATAATAAGAAACTTGTTTGCTTGTACCTCTAAACTCTTCTCTGGGTTTTAAAATGGAGGACTCCTTCCTTGTTTTGAGCACATTTCCTCTGCGTTTCACGAGGTGGTGGCTGCCTGCTGCTTGAGAAGGTTCCCTTTATAGAATGCTGAACAATGAGTTTGGAAAAGTTTTGATTGATAATAGCTTACATATGGCGTTACAGAAAAGGAGTCTATTTTAAGTATCATTCTTCTCCAAGAAGGGATTTTAAAGAGGCACCATGTGCTCCAAACTTGCTGGCAACATGTTGAGCCCCCTCTCAAAGCCCGCCTCTGGAACTGCTCCCTAGCTTGTGATGGAGACAAGTAATCCTTACTAACATTCAGAGAGTGGTGGAAGTACATTTTATTTCCTACACTTGTGAGGTTTTGAGAATATGGCAGGACTGGTATATAACATGCAATTCTGAAGAAGATTCCTAAAAAACATTTATACACTGTTGTCAGGTATACAAATCCAGAGCAATAGATATATTTCTTCCACATAAACCCAGAGAAAGGGAAAAGATACTTGGTCATCATTCAAGCCTACTCTCCTCACTATTGTTTGAGTTCTTAAAATTTATTTATAATACATTACTACAAGGAAAAATGAGTTTTAGTTACAGAGACATTTTGAAATGTATTTGACCAAATATCAGGGAAAAGAAAGTGCCTGAAACCTTTTTATTAAGATGAACCTTCAGGTCTTTCTCACTTTTCATCAAGATCTAATCCCAAAACGTAGTGTTAAAGGCATCATACTGACACATGTTGACTTTCAGATAAGAAGTTCATGTTTCTGACCACAGTCAAGGATTCCAGGAATTATTCTTTCAGTAAATAATAGGCAGGAAGGACATAGTGACCTTGCAACATTTCAACCTGCACTGAGAGCTGTCTGCCAACTTAAATTTTGCCTATGATTTCTACAATTATATAGCATTTCCATTTCTAAACAGTTGCACTGCTTTATGAAACTTTCTAATATTATTCACAGAAGGGTGAAATAATCCCTATCAACTTTACTGATTACAAAAACTTCCAAGATCAAAGTAAGATTATCCTTATCAAATTTTGTAAGAAAAGAAGTATTAGTTTGTAGCCACCTATAAACACTTCTGTAAATGTCTACAGCTGTGACAAATCACTTGGAACAAAACAAAAAAACCATGCAGGTGGGCATTTTTTTGCTTATGAATTTTCTCTGAATTAAATATGTTTGCTATAAACATATTATCAACATTGTTCATGTACAAAACCGTTTGTTCATGGTAACAAGAGCACTAACAATTATGTCACCTGTGACAGGTCACTTGATAAAGCAGAGGACAGTGTTTCTGTTTTCTGGGTATCCACAATTTTGCATAATGGAAGCAACATAAAGGACTTCAAAGTGGCTGGTGTGCGAAGGGAACAATGAAACAACTTACCTTCCTTTAACCATAAACCAGGTTCTTAATTTTCAGATACTGATTGGCAGAGATATGCATACAAAGAGTTAAACTTTAAAATATTATGCAAGTTGCATTTTTCTTCTGCATACGTGTATGCTGATAAGCAAGTAAATACTACAAAAAAGTTAAGTCATCTGCTTTACTTACCCCACAAAGCTTTTGACATTGTGATCATCAAACATCAGAGGTTGGTAAGACTATTCTTCATTGTGATGGAAAAACATGGTGGTTATCAAAACAGCAAACTATTTACGTATTTTTGGTTAAACCACTTCAGTGCTTGCATACTTTTTCCTAGCACCAGCATGAATTAACTACAGGCTAATTCTGTAAATATACAAGGCCAAAGTTATCTCTAAGGTACAGCAAAGATTATTTTGGTCTAACTTAAAACCACCTGATTTTTAATGCAAAATAATGAAAAAGTCATTTGCACATCCATTCCTCCAGAGTTCGATATTTTTAAAATTTCAAGTCAAAGACAGCATTGGTGCCTTCTGCCTGATTCAAAGAAATGTTTTAAGGAAGTTAACTTCACTGAGCTCGTAACACAAGCAAGCAAGCAAATGAACAAAACAACTTAGCATTGGACAGTTCATAATGTCAGCATCATTGTTCACATCTATAACTAGAGATAATCGCGCTCCTCAGTCTTTTAAGGGATGTGTGACTTTGTACAGCATTCATAGCAATAGCTTGTACTGAGAACACCGAAAGCATTAGTTTAGGCAAAAACCTTGGCAGAAGGACAGACTTCAGCTTTACATCGTAATCCTGTGCAATTAATCATGACATTATGAAGTGCAAATACTTCAGTGTCTCACTGCCAGGTCTTGTCATTTTAGAGGTATTTTACACTGTGATATTTTCCTCATCCTCGTGAGAGCTCTTCCTTGCCCCTCAGTAAAACTTCCTTTTCCCTTCTGAGCAAGAATGCAGGTAGAATCTTTTAGATGTGTGGCACAAAGGTATTTTGCAGATTCAGGGAATATCAAAGAGCCCACACACAAACTCCTTTTCCCTGATACTTCCAGCTCCAGGAACAATGTTTACTAGAAAGGCAATTCATTGCCCTGGAAGAAAACAAGGAGTGGATAAATGCTACCACCAGGGAGCATTTCATATTCTTCATAAACAGTCAATTCAAGTTAGTGCATGCAGACTCACAGAATGTAACTGCAATGCTAAGGAAAAACATATGCTTTCCATACAGAAACAATAAAAACTTTCCAAAACTGTCTTTCAAGATTCTCTTTCTTCTTCAGCCTGTGACAATGCAGTCTAATCACAAGGAGACATTTAGGAGAATCATGCAAAAATGTCTGCCACAAATGATGCCGAATTCTTCCTTGCAGCATTTTGAAGCAGTTTCCTTTCCAATGAGCTATGCTCATTACATCCTGGTGCTTCATTTATTTTTCCAGGAAAGGTTCCCTAACCCAAGCCAGTTTGGCTGAAACACTGTTGCTCCATTCCTTGCCTCTGCTGCCTCAACCATGTGAAATACAATCACTTCAGGGAGGAGAGATCCACCATGTCTGTTCTGACCCCCTTTATTACAAACTAGACAAGCTGATGGCCTGGCTGGTAGAGGTCAGAAGAGAGTCTGGGTCTTGCATAGCTTGAAACTTTCCATCTCAAAACCTAGGACTGCAACTGACTGATAGCTTCAAACTAACACTCCCATCCACCGTGTCTCTGCAACATCCTTCCCATAAGCATCTTAAATGGATAATGCTAAAATTAGTGTCCAGAAAAAACTGTGACTGTCTTGTAGAAAAAAGGAGGTTTTATTTTTTTTAAAGGAATAAATGTAATACAGTAAGATGGCTTTTGAAGAGAGACACAAAACAGATTTACCAACTGGAGTTTCCATTGTAACTAAAAACAGTGACACATGGACCTCCACATAGGGATGTTTACTTACTCAGGCAGCCAGGAGCACAGCTTTACGGTCATCAAGATAACTCTCTTCCAGATCTTCTAACAGTCATGTTAGCCAATAATAACATTCTTAATTTGATCCCAGTTATCTTAAGCTATCCCAAATAAACCATTTCTCAGTTTGGGGCCTTCCTTTCAGTCAAATCTTTAGAAGCGGTAACAAATTCCAGGTAACAGGCAGGCTGAGGGTTAGGAATTTATTCTTAAAAATTCCCTATATTACTTCAGAATCCTTGTTAGTTCCTCCAGCCTTCCACAGATGTGTTTAAGTGTATATACACACGAGTAGAGGTGAATCATACAGATTTTATTCTAGGGCAGGAACTAAACTGGTCAAGAGGATTTTCTGTTCATTGAAAAAAGTGATCCAGTTTCATTGCATAGCCTACCTTTTTGTTTAGTGAGAAGTAAATTCTTTAATGATTACAAAAATTGTCTGTAATACTCTAGATAGGGGAACACAAACTGGGTAATTTAAATACCAAGGCATCCTTTTTTTCATTTGCACATACACCAAACATTTTGAGGAACAGTTCATCATACAAGAACATCCTCCTGCATTCTGAGCTTCCTACCAGAAAAAGTAATGGTTGGGTGATGATCTTGCTTATACCCAAGGGACTCTTATGAATTCTAGCCTTATGGAAGATGTAGTTTTAGTAAGTTGTGGGGAGTTTTGTTAATAGTTTTATATACATAAAATATATATTGAAGGGGAATACTGAGAGACTGTCAGTGTTCCCCATACATTCAAATTTTCCTGTGTTGGGAGGCCTAGAAATGCTTTCTCTTCCTCAATAGGACTGAAGAAAGCACACAGGATAAACTCCTTATAGTACTGTAAAACCTCTCTTAACCAGAAAAGGTGGAAAAGTTTAAGCCTCAGGAGACAGTAGTTAGTAGAATTGCATTTAGATGGCTTTGACTTACAAAGTACAGTTTGGACAAGAATGCCACTACCTCCTTAAAGTAAGGTATATGCCACTTACAAAAAGGAAAAGAGACTCTTAAATGCCAACACACAGATGAAAAGATCTAAAGCCCTTTTTTTGTTTTCACAAGCAGGGCTGGTCAACTAGCTCATGCTTGTGTATCGTCTTTACCTGCAAACATGAGTAAGCGCTGTTATTGACTCCTGTGATTGTTATCATGCCTCACATGGATCCTAAACCCCCATTTCCTACAAGCATCTGAACTGGGGAGTCTCAGTGGCACTGGAAGATACACGTTCCTAGTCTTTTCTCTGTGACATTGAAGCTTCAAAAAAATATGCCTTTAATGAGCATACAAGCTCAGAAAACCAGAATAAAACAAACCAAAAGCAGTCAGATCTCAGAGTTTAGTTTGTTTTACAAATATTAAGCCACTACCATCATTTTTGACTGCTTGTGGTCAGCAATATTGGATCAGAGCAACAACAAAAAACTGAGGAGAAAGATTAGTATGCAATACCAGGTTGCCAACAACTATGCAGATGATGGTCTAATGTAACAAGATTCATTTGGGGACACCAGGCTGCCCAAGCACTGGTTAAACAGCAGAGACTAGGCTCCACGAGGGAGAACTACTGCTGAAAGAACGCACAGCCCTACAACCCTGTACTGCAGGGCTGGTCACATGCAGAGACAGAATATAAATGATTTCTCACACTTTCACAAAGCTCATGACTGCTGGACCAGGCTGGTATCTGAGCAAAGAACCCAATGACTTCTGAGCAGTCTGTACTCCTTTGGGAGCCCAGTCCAGGACATTTTAAAAATTAAAACCAGCAAAGAAGTAACAGAGGGAAGAAGTAGCCAAGGGGTGGGGGGAGAGGGTAAGGAGAGGAGAGGAGTAAACCTTTCTTTGCCCACTATTAAATTATTTGCAGCGTGGAGCACTTAGAAGCATTGTGCTGATGGCTGCCACATGAGGATGCTGGGGAGAAGCACTGCAGCAGTACTCTTTGCTCATGAGGGTCAGCATGGTGAGTTTTTATCACCACTGGCTATTTACTCTTTTCTCCAAGAGGCACAGCTGTTAACCAGAGGGCTACATGAAGCAGGAAGTACCTTCTACTGTCCTTTTCTAGTTTTTTGGTGACAGATAATGAGAAGTCTAAGTC
Organism: Haliaeetus albicilla; assembly: GCF_947461875.1. Lineage (NCBI taxonomy): Eukaryota > Metazoa > Chordata > Aves > Accipitriformes > Accipitridae > Haliaeetus > Haliaeetus albicilla. The sequence continues at coordinate 31,855,584 of NC_091486.1, forward strand.
AGAGCTTATAAATATGATGAAGCTTTAAGGTAAGCTAACAAATGCAGAAGAGAGCTTGCAAGAGAGAGCTGCGTTTCATCTATTTTGGCAAGTAGTACAGTACACAATTTGATTGCTGAACCAAAGTACTTGATGTGTTGCACTGTAATTCAAGCTCTGCCTCTTTTCATCAATGTCCTGCACATGCCTTCCCTCCCTGCCCCCCCACCCCATCTTGACTGCCAGGAAGGTCTGACTTTGGCCCTCTGCATATCCCAGAGGACTGTTAAATAGGAAAGAGAATTATAATGTAGAAAAGTAAGCCACTGATACTTAAGACTTAAATCAGTATTAGAACAGGAAGCTTTAGTCTGATATATAGGTCAGGGAAGTATTTGAAGCACAAACACTGGGCAATTTGATTCATGGAGAGGGCTGGCTCAGAGAGCTCTGCTGCTCTGGGCAGCCAGGCTGTCCCCCACATAACACCATAGAGACTACTTTACTGCTCCAAGACTATGCTAGGGTAGAACAGATCTGGTTTCATGCAAAGCTGGGCTTTGGACTGCACTCAGTGAAGACAGAAAAGTCACTGCTCCTGCTCTGTGACAAAGCAACATGCACAGTAAGACTCTAAGAACACGTTCTGAGTAGTTCTTAAGGAAACTTAGCAAACTGGGAAACTGATGCTCAGATTTACAAAAGGAATCTAAAACTGGAATTATAAAGTATGCAATGTGACAGGCACTCTGGTCATAATTCTGAAAAAAAACCAAAACAAAATACCCCAACCAACCAACAAAACTTAAAAGCAAGAGTAAAACTATGCAATCCGTGGTACTTCTACGGAATATTTGGTAGGACTGGGGCTAGTACACTCAGCAGCACCTTATATTGTTGAGTGTCCAGGCTCCTCTAAGTGAATCACAGCCTATTCTGAAGCATGCTGAAATCAAAGGGAGTCGATTTATAAGACTGAATAGGTTTTGAGTCATGTCTTATGCGAGCTGACTTCAGTAGTGCAACCGCCTAATACCATTCACTAACTCACTGAAAAACCCTAGGTACACAGGCCTTTGGAAAAATAGAGCCATCAGGCCTCAAACAAGCAAAATGCATGCTTTAAAAGCACATGCTAATGAAGCACAAATACCAGAGGTAGACTGTGACCCGACAGAAACTACACTAGGCTGAGACTGGAGAACTGCATTCTCTTGTCAGCTCAGGAAGTGAACCTGGATATTCAAGACCTCCTCCACCCATCCCTTTCCATCTGTAAACGAACATATTAAATGCTCTGAAAGCTGCATGCAAAACAGGTTTTTCATTTCTCAGTGATTTAGAAAGACCAGTTACAATGGTTGACTTACAGGGCATACATACATTAACATTTCTGTATGTATACAACACCTTTTTAGGAGCGATAGATACCTTAGGTTTCTGTACCTTATCCTCATTACAAATACACTGAGGGGTTAGTGCATGATATGTACTGTTAAACCACTGGTTGTGAGCTGGTTAAACAGCCATATACCCAGGAAAATATGAAGCAGTGCAGCAAGCATAAAGGGCAGTTGTTCTTTAGGAATTTCATTACACCTGAGAACTAAGCATGAGGAAGGTGAGGAAAAATGGGAACAATACTTTAAACACCAGGATTATTTTACCAGCATGTCATATATTTGCACATGCCTTCTGACCCCTCTGAAGTGCTTATGCCTTATGCCACATGGCGACTTCCTTTGGTGCCTTTTATTTTAAAAGCTGCCTAAGGATGCCCACACACAGCTCTACAGTGCATGGTTTAAGGATTTTGGCAGACCCATCCCGGTATAACATTAATCATGCAGTAGCTTGCACACTCTCTAAAGAAATTCCATGCAGCACAGTCTGCTCTTGGCTAGGAAGACGAAACAAAATGGACAAAATCCATCTCTCCTTAGTACTCTCTGCCCAGGGACAATACTCCTGTATTCCCAAAGTGACTTTTCTTCCACATTTACTTGGTGTTGCTCTTGTCTGCATTGGTGGAAATCAGCATTAAGAATACTAGGATGGAACAAGACATTGAGAATAATAGGATGGAAATTATAAAAAGCTATTTAAGCAAGTGGTAATAACCATGCTACATTTAAATTCCCTGAACACATACAGTGTTTCCTATTTAGGATCTTCATTTAGGATGAGACATTCAAATATCCACTGAAAATACAATCTTTCTGGACAATTTCTAGGGGGAAGAAAAAAAAAAAAGAAGAGGAGAAAGCATGGAAAACAGAAGCTAAAACTCAAAACCAGAGCTGTTTCACAAACTAAGGAGCATAACAAATTAATCTAAGTTAAGCTGCTACAGCAGACTGTAGGACTAACGTGCATACCAGAGAACCTTGTATGAGAAAGGCCTGTGAATAAAATATGACTCAGTAAAATAATTCATGCTGAAATGACAGGTTTTTAATTTTGTGCAACTTCAGCTCTGTGAATATGAAGCAGGAAGCACCTCAGGCATTTAGGGCCCTGATGACAGAAGTTACAAATTTATTCAGTGATTTACTTTATGTTGGATGCAGCATTTCGAAAAAAAAAACCCCCAACAACCCAAAACAACAAACAAAAAAACCCCCACAACAAAGCCAAACAAACAAACAAACAAACAATAACCCAAACAAAACCCATCAAGACCACGTATCTACATGTGGTCTTCATCACTAATCAGAACTACCAGTTTAAAAACACCCAAAGTGACAGCATCAAGTCACTTCCCTCAGATACTTGTATGTTCAAATTGCTGTGGAGTCAGTAAAGGCATACTGCAATAGTGCTGTCAAGACTTCACCAAGAAATGCAGCAGAAATGTGGGAAGCAAAATGAAAATATGTGAAAGAACATATGTGGATTTCAAACCAGTCTTGTTCAGGACTAACTTGGGAACATGGAGAGCTGACACACTTGGGAGAGGGATGTATATCTGGATAAAAGCTCCAAAATAGTTCCCAAATCATTCAGGAAGAAAGAAAGAATGGTAAAACAGTTACATATGGTGCTGTTCACAAAGAAAACAGGAAATATAGTCCACTAGAGAGAAATATAGAAGACTACTAAAACAGGCAGCCTGTTGTGAATGCAAACAAGAAATTTAAGAGATGAGAAAGCAATTCAAAACTCCCCCACAACAGCTCCTACGAAGTCCAGCAAACTAGCTGAGAAGCAAGAAGGCAACACTAGATATCTAATTGAATCCTCTTAAAATCCTTTCTGCTTTGTAGCTCATTCTACACCCAGATGGCACAGGGAAAGTTAAGTAGATGTCTAGTAAAAGTTCAAGAAAAATTGTAGCAATAAGAAAAGATCATGTAAATGTAGGTTACAGGGGCATTGTCTTAGTAAAGCAGCGCAGAAGCTAAAGAAAACAATTAGGTCTTTTGTGCTCAAATAATTGGCTGGATTAGTGCTTGAATGGACATATAAATTTTACATATCAAATAAACCATATTGAGAGTTAGGATATCGATTTATGTAAGAGGAATATGACTAGAGACCTGTGCGGGAGGGGGCACGCACTGTGACATGGTACTCTGGTCAATTTTCAGAATCACTTGCATCCAGACAGGCCTTGACTTCAAGTGATACAGCTATGCCTGCCCCAGCAGAGACATGCAGACAAGCAGCAAGATAAGAGCTCATGAAAATCTGAGGACAGGAAACTAATGCTGGCCTTCCTCTGGCATTTTTTGCATGTCTGAATCAGCAAACTTACCACCTTCTTTTTTTTTTTAAAGTAGCTTTGGGCATAATCTTTGAAACACAGGTTTGGTTTGTTTTTTTCTGGGCACGGGATGAAAGAAATCATCACGTAATGCACCATAAAGAAAGCAAAAGGAACAAGAAGAGAAGAACGTACTGAATATAGTAGAAAGACCAGGAACACACAGGGTTAAAAACAAAGTGAAAAGAGACTATGGTGGTAATGTGTCATTGGACAAAAAACCCCAATGAAACAATGAAAGAAATCCTTGCTGGTCACACACAGGGTGAGAAACAATGCTGCGGAGTAATCTCAAGTACTCTTTGCTACTATGCTTAACAGGAAAAATGAGATCCTGCAAACCAAGCTGGAGAATACTTAAACAAAAGTATGAATTTAGAGGAAATTATTCCAACACCAGAGAAATACAGCAGGCTCATTTGCAGTTGTATACTCAGCTCTGGTTGGTCTATTAGAGACACTGAGATGTTTGAGAAAAGACAATTAAATGATTTTTTTTCTGGGACTCCAATGAGATTAATGCATCTGTGAATAAGTATCACCTGCTAACCTCAATTAGCCACTGTACAAATGCTCCATCTGCAAGAAGGTTAGGAAAGAAGAGGGTTGTGTGAAAGTAAGTAGAAAAGCAAGAAGGCCATTTGACTGCAGACTGAATATATCGGTCTCATGAGAAGGCACTGACTGCTGCTAAAGAGAAGTAACCCAGGGTCTTGCAAATGAAGGCTTCAGCAGATGTATCTTCACATTTTGAAGTTTTCTGACAACTTCCCTCACAACTGAGGCAAGTCATTGTAAATCCTCTAGACTTAGTTTCTTCCTGATAACACAGATATTATCCTACTTTTACCATACAATCAAGACAAATTCTATTGTCTATTTAGGTTGCCAATATGCTAGGGAAAAAATTTCTTATAGGATTATGAGGTAGTGTCCTGACAAGTACAACACTGAAATTTCTGAGAAAAATTAATACTCACCTACCTTTTAGCAGAGGTGAGCAGCTAGATAACAACGTTCAATCAGAACACTGACCTTCTTACAATGTTTTTATTTTGCTCAGTTTTTCTAAACTTATTTCTATTTCAGGGCTGTTACAGCTTCTGCTCTAGAGTCAGAACACATACAGCTTCCTCTTTATATGAATCTTGCATTACCATCCACCTTTGATCCCCTTCCTCTCTCTACTTCTGCTATTATAATTTCACAGATTTTGCCAGAAGGAGCCATTAGATCACTTAAGCAGATCTCGAACATAATGCAGGCACTAACTTTCACCCAGCTACCCCTGCCAAAATCCATATACTTCAGTGAAATGAAAGCAAGAGATTAAATTGTACACTGCAGGAGACCCTGCAGCACAAGCTGTACCTAGGGACACTGTACTGGCAGAAAACTGGGCAAAACACACACATACGATTCCATCAGGAAACGACAGCTTCCACTGCAGAGAAAGATAGTGAACCTTACCAATCTGGCATTCAAAAAAAGCTTTTTTCCAGTCCAGAATCTGAAAGTAGAATATGAAACGTAAGAATGACTGACCAGATAAAGAATCCATTTTCCCTTAGATGTCTATATTATCTCTCAGCAATGGAACACTTTCTTCAGCCCTGACTAACTGCTGGTGTTTAGGAAAGAATAAAAACCAAAATACAAACAAACAAAAACCACCACAGTATAATGTGAGTGATAACAGAAAAAGCACTCCCTTCCTCACAGCAGAAATCACACTAGCTAAGATTTTATTATAATTACTGTTTTAATGAAGCTGAAGGCTGATATAAAGTCAGACTCAAAATATGATCTGTCAGTTTGCTTCTGAAACTTTTAAGGAGCTACACAATGTAATAGCTTACAAGCCAAGCCACAATGAGTCTACTATCTTTACAAGTACTCGTACAAATGTTTTACTATCCTCTTGGACAGAGTGCTGGAAGCTTATGGCAACGGTGAAATCACACAGTTTAATTCTCTCAGCACCAGGTTGCACCATGCTTTCATAGGCAGAGATTGAACTACAACAGCAGGAATGATGTCTTCTGAAAGCACTTCTCAGCAGAAGTCCATACAGAATTCTGTGTATAGATAATGAAAATCCTAACCTCTACCAACAAGCAGTGCACACCGCACCCAGAGGATCAGTGATTTCTCTATTGTTCTACCTTATTAAAAAACCCCCTCTTATCTCAGAGAAAAAAGGGTGACTTAAATGACACTAATGACAAAAATGTAGGGAACAGGCTAACAGCTCAGAATGTTCTGCTGTAGGGGGCTGAGCCTGAGATAGACTCAAGGGACAGTCACCCCATTGGTAATTAAAAAGGACAAAGTGCCTGACTAAGCACATTACAGATTTTAATACTATATGTACTTTGAACATACAAGAAATAAGAGATTTCAGGCAGCTGCCAATCTAAGGTAGATCTCTTCATGACTTAATTTCCACCCCAGTCAAGCCAGCAGTGATTAGATGTTCACCTGTTTAATGGTCAATGCCTTGCATGACATGAGTTATGGACTACACAAATTCATTTTCATTAGGCTTGCTCTTCGCTTTATATTGCGGTCCCTCAACCCTGTTCCCTCTGAAAGTATATTAAAAAAAATCCCCCAAACCATTATTTATATTCATCAGTCCTCAGTTTATAAAATGATACACACATTACAAAAATATAACATCACAAGTAACGACCTTGTTAGGCTGTACTAGAGATAAGAAGCTTGAAGGTCCTCAAACAGCGTAACACCACCAGCAAGCACAGAAACTGACACTCTGACAGACCCACGGGCTTTGTACAAGGCTACCCATTTAATCTAATTGCACCACTGAAACTTTAGTTTCCAGACTTGGCAGCTGGTAATTAAGTTATGGATGCTGCACTTGCTAAATAGTTCCAGAAAGTTCAGAAGAGAGGGATTATCAAAGCATTTCCACCCCTCCCCTTTTTCATTCCTGATTACTAGGGATGTGCCAGCTGCTAATTAGTGTAAGGCAGACAGCCTGTAGCTGCACTGATTTACCACAGCTTTACCTGGGCAGCCTCTCCCACACCTCCCCAACTTCCCTCATACATAAATCAGACTAGAAGTATAGCTTGTTATGTAAAAGGTTACTGTCAACTGCAAAATATAATTTAGAGGAACATTCAAGTCACCGCTTGTTTCCCTATATGTGCCAAATCTCCCATGTCCTTAAAGCAAAGAACTGCGTGCTTGGTGAAATGCCATGTCCTCTACCAGGTGCAACAGTAGCAAATTGGGGATAGAAGATCTCCAACACCAAAAAGGCAGATCTGTCCACGTGGACAATCTTGTCCTGACAGTCTAACACAACCATAATCTGACCTTGCTTATACATGTACTTTGCTTTGCTTGTCCTGCTCCTTTCCCTCACAGATCGCGAGCACTACAGCATGAAGCTCACTATCAAAAGTCTTGTTCTGTGACAGCAGAGGAGGGAGGAAATGGCACACAAGAGACACTACAGCGTATCTAATTATAGCTCACCTCTATTTCTGCCAGAGTAACTTCAAAGGCAGTAAAAAAAGTTGCAGTCTGCTCCCATTAAAATGCATGACAGTTTCCCCATCAACTTCAACAGGAGGACCTTACGCTAGGAAAAGCATACATCACTGAATTCAGACAAAATACACGTAAGAGACAGAGTTGTGACAAAGGAGACGTTTTCAACAGTGCTGCAAATGTACAGTGACTTACTCAACCTCCACCCTATTTGGCAGGACTGTAAAAAAACCCCAAGAGAACAGCACATCAGCAACACAAAAAAAAAGGTAAAAGACAAGGAGGGAAATCCCTATGACTTACTGTGGTCAGTACTCACTGTGCAACTCTATTTCACCCAGCTGCCTTTCCCTTAGAAGAGTAAAAGCACAGCTGTGTAGGCAATGCTTGCTTTTTTAACAGCTGAGTACCTCTTCCTGTGCCCGCCCATGGTCCAACGATTAGAGATCAACTGTCACATCCATAGATGAGAGAGGAACAAAACTGAAAACACTTCTCACTACACACACTTGTATTCCATCTCATAGAAGCTGGGAACCATCATGTGACTACAGCCTGCAAGGAATCTCAAAGGCCCCCCCACCTGTAGCCAATGAGGCACATGGGGCAGAAAACAAGTTTAACCACTGTCCTGGTTTCAGCTGGGATAGAGTTAATTTTCTTCCTAGTAGCTGGTATAGTGTTATGTCTTGGGTTCAGTACGAGAAGAATGTTGATAACACACTGATGTTTTCAGTTGTTGATAAGTAGTGTTTAGACTAAGTCAAGGATTTTTCAGCTTCTCATGCCCAGCCAGCAAGAAGGCTGGAGGGGCACAAGAAGTTGGGAGGGGACACAACCAGGACAGCTGACCCAAAGTGGCCAAAGGAATATGCCATACCATGTGACATCATGGCCAGTATATAAACTGAGCGGAGCTGGTCTGAGGGGGGAATCACTGCTTGGGAACTAACTGGCCATCAGTCCGTGAGTGGTGAGCAATTGCATTGTGCATCACTTGTTTTGTACATTCCAATTATTTTACTATTATTATTGTCATTTTACTATTGTTATTATTAGCATTATTAATTTCTTCCTTTCTGTTCTATTAACCTGTTCTCATCTCAACCCACAAATTTTACCTTTTTCTTTCTGATTCTACTGGGTGGGGGGGAGCGAGTGAGCAGCTGCATGGTGCTTAGTTGCTGGCTGGGGTTAAACCACAACAACCACGCAACTAAGAAGAGAAACAGGACTTGTGAAGTTTTGAAGGAGTATGATCATTATTGTGACAAAACAGCTTTCTAGCCATAACACCTGAAAATAATTAATTAAATATAACCTGAAGTGAAGGTAAGGTCAAGCTTGAACATGCTTTAAAAACTGGAGAAAATTGAACGTGGCCCCCTAATTAATCAGACAATGCTGGGAATGAAGGGAAAGGAACCACAATCAACATGATAAACATACTTTAAAATGTGAATATAAAACTAAGGTTTGCTACTGTCAGACACTAAGGTGCCTGTGTGAATTCACATGTACAACTCATCTTTCCCACATTAAGAATGCTGTTAAATTGCCACTTTAAAATGAGCAAGCACTGCAGGGAGAACACCAGACGCTATCGTTGACTCAGGATGAAAGCCAGTAAGAATATCAAGACTTTTTAATAAGACAAGTCTAAATGATTTAAATAGCACTTAAATGAGAATCAATGCCTCTACCATTTTATTCTTTATTCCTCTTACACTCTCATTAATGCCAGTCACTTCCCAGCCACAATAACTTTGTGACCAAGGCCATCTACTGGTGAGTGGGGTGTGCAAATTAATGGGTTTTATGTTGGCCAGATTCAATTAGTGCTTGTCAAGATTTAGACACATGCAGTGAAAGTGTGCCAAGCAGCTGTCAATAATTAGTAAATATAACCACAGTTTTTAGATGAACAAATAAATAAATAAAGGCTTCCCAAACTCCACATGAACCTAAAGAAACATGATTTTGCCCAGGGGAGAAGAATGTGGTACTTTGAATCTCCATCCCCAGTTCAAGTGTAGTCCAGATACCTTGTCCCCTCCCTGTTCTGCATAATATGAATCAGAAATGTCAGTGTTGCTAATAGAGATAGGAATTTTACCCTAAAAATCACCATCAAACCTGGCAACATTGCTTTCAAGAATTACTGGGGTCTGAATGAAGACGTTTACAGGCTAAAACTGCAAATATTAGATGGGTATGTATGGGGATTTACAGGCTGTACACCATAACTACAATTGTACTTGTCCCCCTGACTTAAAGCAACAGAAATGGAAGTCAGGCATGGAGGTGGAAGGGAAATAAAGCACACCCAAATCCTTACACACTGTGATTTCTAAGATGATGTCTGGGACAAATCAGCAAGAGAATTTGGGAGCACTAGCATGCTGTGACACAGAGATCCCCGCATCATTCTACTGTTCCCTGTTCAGCATCATTACTCCCAAATCATGAAGATGTTTCTAATAAAACACTTTCTTCAGCTCTTTTTTAAAATTCTGTAACACTTAAGTTAGTATTACGATTTTTAAGAGTAAAGTGTTTGAATGGCAGCACTGGAAATCCCCAACTTACAAGACAATATTCTCCTCCATCTTTGTCTTAGATCAAGATGAAGCAAACTTAACCCTTTACTCATCCTTTTGCCATGAGAATTTGGGACAACCTTGATAGTACATAGAAATAATATTCACTAGGAGCTAGCTTGAAGACACTAAATACATTTCTTATCTTAGATAATCAGAGGTTTGGATAGGTAGTTTCGGCAGCCAACGCAGAAACGAGAAGCTCCTGTTTTGCTTGAACAAGCAACATGGAAGAAAAGTATTTCCGCAAGAGAAAATGTGGATGCCATAAGATGACAAACACCATTCAGTGACATTCACTTCAGTCTGATTAATTGCTATGATGATCAGATTTATGACAGATAATTTATGGATGGCAGGGAAAAAAGGAGTCAAAGCTTCCTGTAAACTTCAATGTTCTCTTCTTCAAGATGTACATTTGCCCATTCCTTCCAAGCTGGGTTTGGGGTTGTTTTGTGGTTGTTTTTTTTTTGGGTGGGCTGGTGTTTTTTTTTCTGAAGCCAATATTGTCTCCAAGTCCACTTTAATTACACCAGTTTTATTCACTGTGGAAGCAAACCACTTTCCAGTACAGTAAGCTTAGTAATTTATGTGCCTTTCCAATTTATTTATGGTGCAATAAGGCCATGAACAGTTCTGCATCTGATGGAGACTGGTAGTCTCCAGGATCATTTTTAAAATTAAGATTAGAGGGGAAAAATACCCAAACATCCAACAGCTGTCCCCCCTTCCAACCCACAAGACAAACACAACTTTGAAAGAACAAAATAGCACATGTAAATTTCCAATGACATCTTTTTTCTTCAGCAAAACTGTGTTATCATCAATTTGGAGCATGTTCCTATCAAGTCACAATTTTATAGTGAGCAAAACAAAAAATTATTTTCATTGTTAGTCATACAGAACTTTCTACTCTGCCTTTGCTTCAAAAAAATGGAGCACTCGCTAGTAAAAGGGTAACCCCTCATGAGTCATGACAGACACTCCTGTTTTGATATATCAAATAAACCAAAAAAGATACTAATAAAGTAACCCAAATTAAAAATTAAGATATACCAGCATTTCTAGATAGACCTCTGTTACTTAAATGTGAAAGCAGATGTCCTGAATGTAAAGATGGCTGCACTGGCTTTTGTCTTCTTTTGCTCCATAATAATGACTCCTTTTAGAAGTGCATCTCCACACTTCACTAGTGTTCTGCTTGTTTCTCCTGTTACTATGTCAAATACATCTGATAGCAGCTTCTTGCAGCACATCATTCAGTGGCCAAACTGGACATGCTACTCATCACTCCAATATTTTCTGCTTTGCCTCAAACTTTTCCAGATTGACTGTGTACAAAATGGCTATGTATAATTTTAAATACAGAATTTTATTTCTCCCCTGAAGACAAGGCTCTCTGTCATCACCGAACTTTGTCCAGAGGACAAATCACAAATTCTCCATTATAAGGCCACGATGCTGCTGCTAAGGCAAAAAAAATACCATAATTATTTTGCCAAGATGTGACATAAAAAAACTTGTTGATACGCTTTAAACATTCTTCTCATTAAATCACTGCATCAAAAGAGCTGAACTACAGAACATGTAATTTATACCTTTCAATCACAACTACTGTGAATCACAGTAATTACACTTCATACTTTCAAAACACTGCACGAATCTCTACAATGTGCCTGGGTAGAAAGTTAGCTTTATCTTTAAAGTTGAGATGGGGATAAAAAAACCTGCTATGATGATCTCCTGTTGATCTGCATATAAAAACCTCAAGGTACTTACACCAGGACTCTCATGTTCCAGAAACAATCTCAGAATCACGAAATTGTTCAGTTACAACATCTAATTTTAACAATCTGCTCACTTCTTCAACAAGCATTTCAAACAGAGGACTTCATTTAGCTTCACTATCAGGTCTCCTTTTTAAATTCATGTTTTTGATTGATTTTTCTTTCATAAACCTCTAAACTTGGAATTGCCTGTATGTAACCGAATTGAAAGGAATGTTGGTTTTACTTTAAAAAAAAAAAAAAAAAAAATCTTTGATCCTTTTTCCCAATGCAGTGCTAAAAGTTTTTTCTTACTCCAATACTGTACCAAATACTGATAGTGGTTCCAACTTCCTTAATCTCAAATATATTCAAAAGCAAGATTACCTCAAAATGAACTGCTGAGGCTAGACAATCTAAGAAGTCCATCTACCTCTATTTCATCTTGCATATTATTCAGTTATATATTGTACAATCCCTAGGGAAAAAAAGAAACACAGGAAAGTAACTCAGAAGGACCACCAGCCATGAATTTATCTTCAAGTAGTACCATTTCTTCTCAGAATGTAAGAAGTCAACATACCCGTAATACCGGCCCGTGTGAAACTATGCTGTGTAAGTGCCTTGGATGAGCATTAGTACCAATTAAACTTGTACTAGCCTGTTCCAGGGAAAAGGCTTTATTGTAATGCTGCAGCATAGTGTAAGTTTCAGAAACAATTTCGGGAAATCGAACATACAAAATTCATTCCTCTTTTGGAGAAGAAGGCAGGAGGGGAAAAAAGAGACCAAAAAAAGCCTGGTATTTGTTACATCAGAACATTTACAATGGTACATAAAAAGACTGTAGAAAGCATTTATTCTAATAGCCTTGGATGTTCAATCCGTGTAATTGTCCAGTCTGGTTTTGCTCCTTCTGTGAATTCCCTTTGGAACCTGGAAAAGGAAAGGCAGTAAGTGAAGAGTTGTTAACAATTTACCTGATCCTTAAAGAGCTACTAATACCAACAAGAAATCATGGAGAAATATTTTACTTCAAAGTTATTCCTGTAAAAACTCCTTAGACTCTGATGCTTATGCCCAAAATGGAAGATCAAAATTAATTCTATAGTGAGAAACAAAGTACACTGACTTCAGAGTGTTTCGGTTCAGATCCCACAGACAGGATCAAGCAGCAACAGCAAGACCCTGACATCAAGAAAGCACTCAGTTTTCATAGCAGTAACCATGAATATAGCTTTGTGGCAGATCTTCACCTCTAAATAAAGGGCTTCATTTAGTGGGATGGTAACTGCGTTGTAAAGGGAAATCACATGCTAAGCATTCTACCTGAAAATTTTCATTTTTACTGAACTATACTTGAAAAAGTAATGTATTTTCAGAAATACATCAAAGACCAAGCTAACAGTAGTACTGAATCTCCCTGAAAGAAAATTCCGCAGCTGTTGATAGGGACATGAAAACATCCACCCCTATTTTCAGTCTTCCTCTTCCTTTTGTAGTCATTAATGCCTTCCCTTCCTCCCTGAGCAGGTCAGTTTTGACTGCTTGTCATCTAAAGACAAGTCTGAACTTCAAGCTGAATATTCATGCTCCCAAGTAACGTGCACATTGTGGACAAGAGCAGTATAACCTCCCTGCTTTGCAATTACATGCAAATCCACTCGTGGAAACTGTCTTCTTCAGACACCCAAATACTTAACATTAGGCTTCCAAGCCCTGTAGTATCTTTGCCCATTCAAGTTTAGGTTAGCACTGTAAATTGCAGAAGGAACACACGCTTGCAAAGATCTCTCTGCTGGGGATTAGGAAGATACTTAGGGCTTTAAGGGGAGGCTCTTGAGGTTAATGGAGCCTCAGAAGCCTCCAACTCTAAGGAAGATGCTGAATTCACCTAAGGGATAGATCCACAAAAATCCATCCAGGCAAAAAGCATTAGTGTCCTCGGGGTGTTTCCTTTGTTTCAGAGCTCCTCATCAACTAGACCCCATTGTCTCTCCGTTTTAAACATGAGTGTAGAAGTCATTGATTATATTACATTTCTCACACAAAAATCCTCACTTTTCCCAACTTCTGAGAATGCTATTTTCCATACATTTTGCCAACTGCGCAGATATTTCTGCACTGCTCTGACATCAGTACACAAACACAGACATTATTTACAAGCATTTCTATGGAAATCCATCTACCTAATGTGGGCTTTGAGGGATTGGATCAGTGGCATGAATTATCTGAACACCAAGTGATGCTTGCTTTGTTCTGCATTTCTGTAGAAAGAATTTGGCTAAATAATTTCCTCTTTCACATGCTACTTTTTCAGCTAATTGCAGTTCTGACTTTTGTGTGGGAAGCAACAAGCCAGCAGCTCCACACTTCACTGCTTGGCTTGACTGCATTGCTGTTAGCTGTGCTACAAGAAATGGGAAACAAGAACTGATATTGGCCTATTTCCCAAAAGCTGCAGAAGCAGTATAGGAAAGGATCAGAAACCTCATTCAGTGCTCTAACTATTGCTCTTCCTGACAAAGTTCCCATTAATGTCAACTCAGAAGCAAGGTAATAACATAATGACTTTAAGGGGTATTTAAAAAATTTGGCCCTAGAACCAAAACTGGAAAGCTGCATGTGAACTAACTTAGATTAGAATCAAGGTAAATTAAAACATACTGAGTTCAGCACTGGCACAGTGTGAATGCCTCCAGTTCCCAAACTGCTTTCCACACAGCTAGGCCATGTACGTGGAGGAAAAAAAAGGGACAAGCAAACTTACTCATAGTTTGCTGTTAAAAGATGTCTTTTTTCTTTTGTGCTTTCATCTCCAAACACAATCTGGAAAACTTTGGTTTCGCCTGGTACTTCATCAGGTAGGTTAGCACCATTCAGATACCAGAAACGCATCAGGATGCTAACAAACTTTCTTCCTGTTGGAAATAAATCAAAGCATAAGGTCGATCTCATGTTTCTCATTGGTCAAATACTCCTATTTGCTACCTAGCATATATTCTAGTGAGACCCTGGGAGGGCAGCTGACTTCAGCCATAAAGAATGCATGATAGAATAATGAACAATAAAGCTATTTAAAGCCATATTCATGCTGTTTAGCAACAATAAAAATACACTCTGTAGAAAGGTATGTATTTTATCCTGAGTGTTGCATGACATTGTACACAATCAAACCATACGAAAAAAAGCTGGTTATCACTTTTTTTAAGGTCCAAAGCCAGCTACTGATACTACAAAAGTATAGAGAGTAGTTCAAACTCAGGAGGAATCTAAGAGGAAAAAAAAACTTCTTATCACCCAAAACAGGAAAAAAGCTCACTGGGTCTGACAATTTGAAACACTCATTGGAAGACCCATGGATAGACTATAAACCATCTCAACTGAGCACATAATGCTGGTATTCAACCAAAAGAAAAACTTGTTTGAGCCCATCATTAACTTATAAAAGAAAAAAAAAACCCCAAAAACCAAGAAATCCTAGAACAAATTATATTCCATGAAAACAGAGTAGAAGTGAAGACAGCAAAATTTATTTCATTATCCAGCCTTCACTATTCTTCTTGGAAGATGTATTTTCATTGCTGAAGCAAACAGCTTTCTGCATACAGTAGAATAATTGCTTTTGAGTGGTCTGAGATTACTAAGGACTAATAATGTAAAGATCTGAAATTACGAAAGAAGAGGAATGAGCAAAACCTAAACAGAAGTCAAAACAGTACCATGACTTATTAACAATAATCTCTCAGTTTCTGGTTTAAAAGGAAATCAAGGAATTATATATAGATGAACTATAAACAGAAAAACAAGTAATGAGAAACAGTACTCAAAAACACATCTGTAAGGAGAATGCCTGCTTAGTAGCAACACAAGGAAATAAGACTGCCCATTGCTGAAATGTTTTAGAATTATAAACATACCATCATCATCATAGTAAATGCGAACATCTCCTTCTGTTGTATACATGATTGCATCAATGTCAGCTGCTAAAGCATCCCTGTGAGTGTCGGGGAGCAAAGAAATCTTTTCCTTCAGCACCTGAAGTACCTAAAGTCAGGAAAATTGTCACTTAGTTTTTCATTAGGAAATTGAAGTAACAATCTTTTCTACTGCAGTTAATAAAATAAGCTATATTGCTAAAACACTTGTATAACATATACAACAGTGGAAGTGAAAAAGCACAGGGAAGTCTGGGCACTCCCAAACCCTAATTCAGTGGTACTAAAGAAGATCCATTTACTGCTCAAACCAATGCAAACCAAGTATTTTAAAAAATGTTTAGACAAGGTACTGTCAAAACAGAAGTTGCAAAGCAAGGCATGAGAACCCAGAAAATACCAGTTAAGCTTGTTTCCACAATCATACTTACACTCTGCCTTCTCACTGATGATTTCTCGCTATGGGTATATTCCTTAGCTTTTGATTCAATTATTTCTTAGTTATCTTTCACAAATTTCTTTGAAAAGCTGTTCCATTACCACTAAGTTTATCTCTGCCATTTTGGGATCCACATTCCCATTAGAAAAAGTTGAAACACTTGCAAATCAGAACAGACTGAAAAATTATTGCTCTGGGACTTAAGTTCCATAATGCATTCACATCCATAGTATTTGAGTGTCCTACGACCTACACAGCTATGTTAAGTAGCAAAAGCATGTGGTCCATGAACTGAACAGAGACATCACCTCAAACACCATGAGAAAGACATGTCACAAGGAAGAATGAAGCTGTGCAGCACTTATTTTTGACTCATAATCAGTTTTTAGCCTAACTTGAATTGCCATTTTTAAACAACAAACAAATCCAGAGGTCACATGGAAGCAAAAGACAATCCTTCACTAGAAGACATTGGTTTCTAGTACATTTTGCAGGTATAAAATTCACTAGCCAAAGCAACAACAAAATCGTGTTATACAACAGCCTCATCCACTACATGCTCTGGTTACATGAGGTCTCTGGATCAATGTTAATCCGATCACCTGAAGAATTTAAGATGAGCAGAGGAAGAGGAGATGCTCTTTCAAAACAACTATAAGAAACAAACTCACATTTTACTGCTATCTCTGCTCAGAGAGAGGAAGCAAGATTGTCCAGTGGGGATGCACTAGAACAGGACCAAAATTTTTGCTGCAAAGGCATGGGTGGCAATAGGGCAGGCCAAGCTGACATCCAGTAACAAGGCAGACATAGACCTGAAGTATCTCCTCCACTTGACACTGATGCATCTGCTACCTCCGTCCCCTGGGAAGGCCAAGACAACTTCAGCAATTAAAATTCATAAAAGCACAGAACACACAGCACCGACATTTAACTAGCCAGGTCAGCCATATCCCTGAGACCATGACACAAGACTGAGGCCTTCCAGCCGAAACCAGTAATTGGCTGTATGATCTGCTTAGGGGTGGGAATGTATTAGTGCAGCGGTGATGAGCACAAACCAGTTCCTTTCTTCATCTGAATTCTGGTGCACAGACCGAAAGTATCAGCTATCTGCCAACAGCAACAGAGGTATGCAACTCTGCCTGCCATCCAGACCCACTGCCTTTCAGTCCTTTCTGGTACACCTGCAGTCTTTTCGGCAATCGGTCCTTATGCTCAATGGCAAGAATTTTTTTATTTTTTTTTTTAAATACAGTAACTTTAAATTAAGTTGCACGCCTTGAAATTAAACACAAAAAAGCTGCAGGACAAATAATTGCCCTGTTCTGCGTTATGCTGTTTTTCCCAAATTAGACCAAACTGGCAGTATTTGCAGATAAAGACAGGTTGAATGCATGTTACTTCATAATGGAAAATCAACTGCCGGAATAAAAGATGGAAAGCATTTACCTCTGCTGATACAAGTTCATCCAGCAGGTCAAGTTTACGCTGAGACAGCAGCTTTGAAACAACAGAAAAGGCCTACCAAAACAAAAAAAAAGAAGAGAGAAATACATGAACAAATAACACTAAGTTGGCTTATTTTTCAGACAAATCCATCATTATGTGACAAGATACCCAAATACTCCATGATTTAAGATTTCAGTGTTTGCAGAATGTATCACCATTGAAATGGAAGCCCTCCAGCATTAAAAAAGTGATTCCATGAACTGATAAAAGCATAAGGTTTCTTTTCAGTCTCTCATTTAAAGCATCAAACCTTTTGATAACAGACAAGTGAATGCACAGCTTACAAAAAAAAAAAAAAGCATTACGGTAACGCACATAAGTTGTTTTTACTCTCTTCTTGATAATTCAAACAGTCTACGTCTTTCCCTGTAAATATTTTATTCCCCTGCCCCTCTACCCAGCTCATCTGGTTTCAGTCGAAACAGAAGCTCCAGTTTATAAAATTTCTTTATAAATCTGGTTTAGTCTCTAAGCTTCTGGAAACTCAACTCCCCTTTTCCCCTCAATTTTGCAGGTAAATTTGCATACAATAATGCCTCTACATATTCAAATAGCGTACTTGTAAAATGCGGACAGAAGGATTCTATAGCAAGTATAAAGACACAAAAAAAACCCAGGACAAGGTAAAACAGGTGGTTCTGCATGCATGGCAACTAATTCAGTGTAGGTTTTTTCTGTCTTTCCTGACTTGATCTTAAGCATTTTAACATTCTGTCCCCTACCACCTGGTGTGTTGTTCTGAGCTGGTTTTTTTTATAATTAAATACAGCAACTGAAGTTTCACAGCAGCTAACTCCGTAATTTTTACATGATTAGCTTTGAGATCACTGCCTCTTTGACACATTCTGTTGACAAAGCTTACTGGCTTCATATACTTGGAGAAACAAATATTTGCACCAGCTCTATGCCTGCCTAAGCTTTGTCATTTTAGGAAAACCAGCTAAGAGGAGCTGCATGTCTCCTTAAATTCTCTAAAACATCTGGAAGCAACTTCCTTCACACTATTTTGGGGTCGGCTAAACCAGCTCACTTTGACTGTGTAATCTGGGAAAAGAAAACAAGAGAAGTCTGAAAAAAAGCGCACCTCCGAATACCCTCACTTCCCCCAGAAGTGAGGTGCTTGGAGCCAAAAGTGGGGAACTCCATCTATCGTGCACACGAGAGAACACAGGCGCTACGCTGTCCGCGTGGGAAATTAAACCCGGGCACCGGCAGCCCCCTCGGGAGCCGCAGCGGGGCCGCCCCGAGGGGCCGCCGGCGGGCCGGGGCACAGCAGCACGGCTCGGGCGCCGTTCCCCTCAGGCAGGCCGACAGGCCCTTCTCGTCTCCCTGAGGCGCCGGGCCGGGCCGGGCCGGGCCGGGCCGGGCGGGTGACCGAGCCCCGCCGCCCGCTCGGCGCTCACCTGCTTGGCCCCCCGGGTGAACTCCTCGATGCTGAACTCCTGGTCGAAGTAGAGGCGGATGAGGAGATAATAGAAGCGGGTGCGGAGCCAGGCGAAGGGGCTGGTGATCCTCACCACCACCACCCGCCGCTGCGGACCCTCGGCCTCCGGCCCCTGCCCGGCGGTGCTGGCGAACCGCGCGGGGGGCCGGAGCGGCCGGCGCCCGGCCGGCGGCAGGGCCGAGGCAACGGCGGCGGCGGGCGGCGGCGGCGGCGGGACCCGGGCCGCCCCCGGCGCCGCGAGCGCGCGCGCGAGCCAGCGCCCGCGGCCGGGAGCCGCGCGCAGCGCCATGATGCCCGCTGTCCCCGCCCCGGCCGACCGACCGAAGAACCGCTCCGCGCGAAACAGAGCCGCCGCCGCCGGTTCCCTGGTGGCGGGGCGTCCTCCGGAGGCGGTGCCGGCCCGGGTGACCGGCGGTTCCAATCGCGCTGGCTGAGGGGAGCGCGCAGTCACCGCGCGACCCGCCTCCCGGAGAAGGGAGGAACCCGCCGCTTCCCCGGCCCTCGCCTAGCGGGAGGCGGCGGGGAACGTTTCTGCGCGAGCTCCTCCTTCCGGGGGGAGCGGCGCGGGACGGACGCGGCTCGGCGGCGCGGAAGCGGCCATGGAGCGGCGGGAGCAGCCGGTGGTGCCGGTGGCGCGGCTGGCCGGGGTCAGGCGGGAGCAGTTCCTGCGAGACATCTACCCCCGGGTACGGCTCTTGCGGCTCTCGCCTCGGCGGGCCCGCGCGGGGAGGGTGGGCTCCAGCGGCGGCGGGGGGGCCGGCTTCGCGCCGGCTGGGTGTCGTGAGCGGGGCCTCGCTGGAGCGGGCCGGGACCGGACGGGGAGACGAGGGAGGACGGAGGTTTCCCGTGACGCCTCCTCACCTGGCAGAGCCGGTGCGGACAAGCCGCAGGTTTTGGCGTTACGTGGCTCCCGAGAGGTGTCGCGATCCACGAGGTTGCCGGCGAGGTCAGGAGCTTCTGCAGGCAAATCCCTCTGAGCCGCTGAAAAGCTGTGACGGCGGACCTCCCTGTGAGTTCGTTTTCTTTGACAGCGGTTAAAAAAAGTGTGATTGCTGGTTTTGTTGCTTTGGCAGCGCTGCTTCCTTTTTTTCTCCAAGGTCCCGATTCAAAGCAGAAGTGTCTTTCTGCCGGTTTTCGTGCGTGCACTGGATCAAACCTGTGCGTGGTTGTCAGCGTCAAGGAGCCTTAATACAGGCGGAAAGAGCTTCCTTCATCAGAGCGTATAGCACCACCGTAGCTCACAGGCTACGCCTTCACCGTGTGCTCTTTTTTCTGTTTCTGCCAAGCTCTGGCTGGGATGACTTGAAGCTATTCCTTAGTCTGGCTAGATTCCTCAAGGGCCCCAGCACAAAGTGAGCGTTACAATTGTCTTTGCCTCTCCGTATTCTTCCTTACCCCGCTGGGAAAGAGAATATAGTATATAGAGAAACAGTCCCACGATTTACTGCATTTTGTTTCAACATTCAGCATTCTGATTCACGTTGTTCGTTTGTGAAGAGATCAGTTGTGACTTTGTATAGTGGGCCCTGATACTCAGCTGAGTTGTTTGCGTCTACTTAGTCTGAAAAACTAATTCTGATTTTTGTCCACTGGATACTACGATCATTTCAGCATTGATTTTTTTTTTTTGTTGTTGTTGTTTAGAGAAAGCCAGTAGTGCTGAAAGGAATGGAACTGGGCACTTGCACAACCAAATGGACAGTAGATTACTTGAGCCAAGCTGAAGGATCTAAAGAAGTAAAGATTCATGTTTCTGCAGTGCCACAGATGGATTTCCTCAGTAAGAACTTTGTCTATAGGTACTTCATTCCAAAGCCACTTATATTTTAATAGCATGTGCTCGTAACTGTCACACATACAGTGCATCTGTTTGAAGCTAAGGGTGAGAATATGAAGATACTTTGTGAAAACTTTAAATTACGTATCAAAGTACTGTCCTTGATTTCCCCTTCTACTTTTCATTCCACCAATATCTCAACACCCTGAATAAATACTACAAGGGTGAAAGGAGGGGCCAAACAGGGCCTTAAAAGTGATGGCATGAAGAAGTGTTATGAAGATATTTTGACAGAGCACTCTTGTAGGAAATCTGAGCCTGGCATTTGCTGGTGTTAATAAAAAAAAACAAACTGAAAACTCCTTGATACTAGATGATATGCTATTTTGTTCTAATTATATGGTGCGTTTTCAGTGTTACTGAATAGTGCTAGTTTCTGACTCACCATGTGTCTGAACCTCTTTGAATGCTGGCATGTGGCAGGCATGCTATTCCACTCTAGAGCGATGTTACTAATTAAAACCAAGCTCCTTTCAAAGTTAGCATGTGCAGTTCTCAGAATGTTCGAACTACTGGATATCACATGTTTCACCAGCTCTTTTATCTTGATGTGGGTCACATAAACTCTTGATCTCCCCTGAAGTTCCTCTCATGTAGCTGCCAGAACATTTCTTCAGAGTTCATCTAATCCCAGTGATTGTGTTGTTCTTCAAGGGTAAATGCCTTTATTTTAGGTTTTTTCCCTAAGTGGGAACAAGATGTGTTCGGTCTGTTAAACTTGTAAGAAGGCTGAAGCATACACTGTAAATGTAAACAAGCTACAAGTCTCTATGAGTGGAGCCTTTTGTTCAGGAGAAAAAACACCTTATAATCATGCTGTATTCTGCTCATGGCATAATGAACTTCTGAATCTTTGAAATTATGTTGTACTTGAATGATTTTTGCCTTATCTCCATATTTCCCCCCCATTTCATTTCTTATTAGAATTTCTCTCATTGTTAAGTTTGCATCCAGTTGATCCGGCCTGCTTGGTTTGTAGACAGCCATATGGAGGTGCTCTGATGATGCTTCATTATAGCAGGTGTTAGGACTTTCACCTACTTCACTTGAAATTCAGGAAGCTTTGACCGTTTCCACAGCAAGCCCCTGATTCTAATATGAAGGGAGAATAAGTAGAACTAAACGAATAGAAACACTGAGGACTTAACATGCAGTTCCATGAGTTTAAACTGATGCACGTGAGTAGTACTGCAGTCCTGTTGCAAGTTGTGTGCTCCTACCCCGTCTTTGTGTTGGTTCTGGTACTCAGCCAGCCATGTTGTGATGTGCTGCAGAAATCTGAATGTTTTTCTGCTGTTTTAGCTCTGCAAGCAGGTTCACCATGAGGTCAGATGAGTGCCAGTGCTAGCGTAAGGAAGGAGATGGGATGATTAGGGTAGACAGCAAGAGCAAAGCTGTGGCAGCACCAGCATGCATCAGTTTAAGCTGTCGTGGAGCTCTGCTCTCACTTTCTTCAGTAGCAAATGTAAATGGGCATGATACAACAGTTCAGCTGAAGTCAGAGGGTTGGTTTTTGTTTGTTTTTCCATTGACTTCAGTGGTTGTAGTATTTGACTATTACAAACAAGCCTGAAATGTTTAGAGAAGCGGTCTAAGTACTGTCAGATGCAGGTCACATTCCGGTAGAAAGGATAACAGGATCACGAAAAATTTTGCTTGAGTATAGTTTCTTCTTAACCCTGGGTACTTGGTGGTTGCTCTGAAATTTGATATCTACATGCAATATATTCGTTACCCAGTGACACTTAATATGAGATGGTAAGTTGAATGAACACAACATTGAATTCATAACATAATATTTGTAACAATGAATACATGTCCTATTTCTTCTTGTGCTTGGTTTGCCATTCAGCTATCAACTGATGCCAAAATCTGTAATCCTTATGAAAAGCTCCCATTGTTTAAATAAATATTGAACACTTTTATTGACTTCAGAGGGACAGGCTGTAATGTCTAGTGATTCTTTTTGAATCTTCTGAAGTTGTGTTTAATAAATTCAAGGAAAACTGTAAAAAAACACTTGAAAATACCAAGATTCCTGTGTTTTGCTCAGCTGAGGTAGTACATATTTAAAAAAAAATCAGATAACTGAAATAAATTTTATAGATCTACAAATGAAGATAGGTATCTGTGTTCATGCACAGATTCATAGCAGAAAATGCATAGATATAAACATATGTATATCACCTGCAGTAGTTTTCTTGATGCTGAGCTTTTCTACAAATTTATAAAAATGTACAGTAAACAAGCCTAAAAATGACACACCGTTAGAGAAATAGTCTAAGCAAGTATTGTCAGGTGTTGGCCACAGTTTGAGTCTAATTTGACTGTGAAGAAATTTCCTGCACTGTGACCTGCATTCAGACCTCTTAAGCTCAAGAGGGGATCTTATCAAAGTGTATAAATAGCTGGTGGAAGGAGTAAAGAAGATGGAACCAGATTCTTCTCAGTGGATCACGGTGACAGGACAAGAGGCAATGGGCACAAGCTGAAATATAGGAAATTCTGTTAAACTATTTAAAAAAAAACCCCTTTTTTACAGTGATGGTGGTCAAACAATGGAACAGGTTGCCCAGAGAGGTTATAGAATCTCCATCCTTGGAGATAAGCAAAACGCAACTGGACACTGTCCTGGGCAATCTACTGTAGTTGACCCTGCTCTTGGCAAGGGGATTGGATCGGAGGATCTCCAGAGGTGCCTTCCAGCCTCAGCAATTACATGATTCTGTTTGGATATACATTGGAACAACTTACTAAAGCAGAGAGGTTTGTAAGTGTAGGATTTCTATCTTGGTAGAACTCTTCAAACATCCACTGCAAACACTGATTAGTCACCATGTTAAATACAATATGCTGCTCTTTTTTTTTTTTTTTTTTATCTTCAGTTATACTAGATATGCTAAGGGAATTTATGATTTTAAACCTGGCATTTAGACCATGTGTTGTTACATTGATTCATTGTATAGATTTAAATATTTATATTTCAGAACTCTGCCTTTTGATGTATTTGTACAAAGAGCAGCTGAAGTCAAACACAAGGAGTACTTTCTTTCTGAGGTAATTTCCTTAGTGTCACAGTTTCTTCTGTCAGTTATTTTGCCAGTATATGGAGGGGAAAATGACGAATTGTAATTTAAAGTCTTACTCCAGTAAAGCACTCGATCTTAGAATTAACTGTTTTGTGTGGCTTGGAGCCAAGGAAAAATGTGGGGAGAAGTAATTTTTCTTGGAAGTTGTTTTGTATGTGTACAGTGTGGTTAACTTCAGTCATCCTCTTTCTGTTAACAAAACCTGCTTACATGAGCAAAAATTCCAGCACAAAATTTAGAAATCAAACCTTGCTTTAGAATAATAACTGTATCATTTATGTGTTTTGCAAGAAAATGTCATGAATACATCTGCTATCAAAATACGAATACAGATTTATTGCCACATAATTTGTGAGTACCAAATGTGTGGCTATCTTTACATATCAGTGTTCAAACTAGGGATTTTTCAGATAACTGTGATTAGGAAGCAAAAAGTTTTGAATGCAGACATGCTTTTTACCTTTTATACTACATAGGATGCTGTAAGTTTTAAAGCCAGTTTAAATAGCTTCCTGCACCAGTGTTCTGAAGAACTTAAATTATAATCTGTATTTGCTTTGAATCTGTTCAGTAACAGCAACACTGAAGCAGTTGACGAGTCTCGCCCCACTTTTCTTGCTCTCAGTTAATGTATTTTTCCCATTTCTTGGGACGAACAGCAGGGAGCAGTAGAGTAAAGGCAGCATAACAAAGTAGCTGAATTTGTAAATGCCATTTATTTGTACCATATTTTAATGAAGCCCTGCATTAGATTAATGAGAAAATACAGGCTTTTTGTTTAAGTGTGTTTGTAATTCTTATTAAAAAAACAAAACAATTCTCTTTTTGTGTTCTCTTCAGGATGAAAAGTACTATTTGCGATCAGTGGGTGAAGATGCTAGGAAGGTGAGTTACTTGAGATTACAGTTCTAATATTGTAAAGTCGCAGTTTAGGAATCTTTTTAAAAGCCTGTTGTCATCTGCTGGCTGTGTAGTACAGGCACACAACTTGCTTATGGTCACTTGGCCTGTGAAACTGACTGGATTTAGGTCAGAATATTTAAACCTAAGTGTCTAAAATAGTTGTTCTTATATGAGAGCTTAGCTGATCACTAAAGAGTACATTCCTCACCTCCCATTCTTTAGCTTTTGTTGTAAACTAATATAAAAGGATTTCTGATGATGTCTTGCTTCTTCAGTGTGATTTCTAGCAGCTGTGGTTCAAAGCAGCTCTCTGGCTGTTCTCATTAATATTGTTGACCAAGTCACTGCTGAAAGGGTGACCACCAAAAAGCATTGCTATTTCCAGCTATTCGCCAATGCTGAAGTTCTAGCCGCGTGTTTCATATGATGGGAAATGATAGTGAAGTGCTCCCTTATTTTAATGTGCGTATATGGTTCTCTGAGAGTTATGTCCTTTTTGTTTCAGGATATTGCAGATATCAGAAAGCAGTTTCCTGTTTTGGCAGAAGATGTTCAGATTCCAGAGTATTTTGAGAAGGAACAGTTCTTCTCTAGTGTATTCCGCATCAGCTCAGCTGGATTACAGTTATGGACACATTATGATGTAGGTAATACATGTGTTTAGCAGAAAATGTTGCAGATGGTGTTAAGGAGTTGAGATATTAAGGTGCAGATCTCTGACAAAGATCAGTTAATGACAAACCTCATGTATTTTGAAATAGTGAAATGAATCACATTCAGTGGTACAGTGAATTTTAAATAGATATATTGTGTGGGCATAATATCTTACTGTTTTTATGTCTAATTCCATACTTGTAATCTTAAATGATGTTTGATGTTGTTCCCTTTTTTTTTTTTACTGTCTTGCGTTTCAGTTAAAGATCTGAGACACAATAACTTTCAACATTTTTGTCTTTAAGATTACCTTCATTTTTTTATTCTAATGGCCAGATTGTTGGTAATTGTACAATGATTGTGGTGCTCTGTTGCTGCAATGTGGTAGATTCCAAATAAGATTCTCTTCTAACATTGTGCTGTGTAATTCTGAATAAATTTATTTATAAGAAAAATAGTTTTTTCCATTATAATTAGGAAAAAGAATCCTTTATCAATAGAAAGTCAGCAAAATGAGGTAGGGGTAACACTGAAAGAAAATGTATTTTGTATTATATTTTGCTGGTTTATATGTCTAAAGTATGGTATGCCTTTGTGTTTTAAGATGGAAGAACTTGATTCCTATTTAAGGAAAACCACAAAGTTGTTGGAAAGCAATATTGTGTTTCCAGATATACTACTGTCGTGGTTCAACCCCAGCTGGCAACTAAGCACCACGCAGCCGCTCGCTCACCTCCCTCACAGTGGGATGGGGGAGAGAATCAGAAGGGTAAAAGTGAGAAAACTTGCAGGTTGAGATAAAGACAGTTTAATAGGTAAAGCAAAAACCGCACATGCAAGCAAAGCAAAGCAAGGAATTCATTCACTACTTCCCATCGGCAGGCAGGTGTTCAGCCAGGAACAGGAAAACAGGGCTCCATCACATTTTAATGGTTACTTGGGAAGACAAACGCCATCACTCTGAACATCCCCCCCTTCCTTCTTCTCCCAGCTTTATATGCTGAGCATGATGTCATATGGTCTGGAATATCCCTTTGGTCAGTGGGGGTCAGCTGTCCCAGCTGGGTTCTCTCCCAACTTCTTGTGCGCCCCCAAGGCTGGGGTGGTGTGAGAAGCAGAAAAGGCCTTGGCTCTGTGTAAGTACTGCTCAGCAGTAACTAAAACATCTCGGTATTGTCAATGCTGTTTTCAGCACAAATCCAAACCATAGCCCCATACTAGCTACTATGAAGAAAGCTAACTCTATCCCAGCCAAAACCAGCACAACTATCTGTCAAGAATGCCTAAGGGGATAAAGTAACTCACATTCTTGAGTTTTTTATATTAATTATATGTGGAACCTCTTTTAGGTAATTCTTAACATGTGAAGGTTATAATAATTCCCTCTTTTAAGCTGATGATACTTTAGATTAGTTGCAAGCTATGTATTCATTCTTAACTCTTGGCTGACACCTCTCTTACTATGCTTATTCCAGGTAATGGATAATTTCTTAATCCAAGTAACAGGAAAAAAACGAGTTGTTTTGTATAGTCCTCGAGATGCACCATATTTATATTTATCAGGTATGGATGTCATACGTATCTAGTTCAGAGTTTGGTGATCGTAGTTGCCTTTCCAGCTCACAAGTGTTGCACTGTAGAAAAACAAATCGCTAACGGACAGCTTGATGTAAAAGAAGTCATTTGGTCCCTTAACTCTGATCCTGTTTGCATTAGTCAAAGCTAATCATTTTAGTGGGGCAGGTTAGGAAATTTGCAAAGGAGCGCAGCAGCTTTGCCTGGTTGTTTTCAGCACCTATCTGTGGAGGAGTACAGTGTTCTGTCTGGATTCAAAATGGTGTCTTAAATGTCAGGGAAAGTGTCTTTTAGTGTTAATAAGGTTGCAGTTACAGGAGAAATATAGACAACAGGGGAACGTGTCTCTTCAGTAAATGAGGAGTGCCATCAGGTTTCCCTGGTTTTTAGAAGAGTTACAGAAAAAGAAACCAGTAATTTGATTCAAAAACTGCCATTTCCAGCAATGTGATAATGCTTTGTTACTGTTGGAAGAGTAGGAACGTTTACTCATTACTTCTGAAAACTTTCCTAGGTACTAAGTCAAAGGTGCTGGATGTGGATAACCCAGATTTAGAGAAATATCCCCTTTTTGTGAAAGCCAAGCGCTATCAGTGTTTTCTGGAAGCAGGAGATGTGTTATTTATTCCAGGTAAGTAACAAATAGTTCCCGACCATGTTGTGTTTTTAAACAGTTTTGTTTGCAATTTCTCATTTCTAGGGATGGTAAGAGGTTACTGAAGCATTTCTGTGTTATAAGTAGGAGCATCTAAAGACATTGGCAAAACTTGTTTACTTCTTCAAACTGTACTAATTAGCCTAATAAAAGGTATTATTTCATCTACCTACAAATCTTGCCTTCCCTCAGGATTACACTGTATGCTTCTGAATTTGTGTCTTAATAGATTAGTACTATAAAAAACAACTTGTGAACTCTGAAATTACTTCAGTGACCTGAGTTTTCTAATGACAGAATTTGAGTGAAGTACCATTTCTGTTCTTCTGTAGCTTTGGCACTTGAGAACTGAGGCATGTGATTTGATGAGATTTATGGATGGTAGAGTTATTGGACTGTCTAGAAATTTATAATCACTTTTGGGGAATGGAAAGACAAGTCCTAACCATTTTTCTGCACAAGCAGAAAATATAAAGCTGCTTCCTAGGCTGAGATGACAAAATTCTGGTGATCAGGGAAAGGCATTTGAATTACTCCTATTGAACTACTCCTACTTGTTACTAATTTTTTATTTTAACTTATCATGAGCTTGTCGCAGATACTTACTCTGTTGCTTTTCCTATTATCTGAGCAATATAAACAGGCCAGTAAACAAGAAGGCAGTAGGTTTTTAGAAGTTTTAAAATAGATTCTTAACCTTGGACTCATTACTTAATTTTCAACTTAACATTTGTGTTTCTTTGTTAAGAAACTTTTGGTTACAGTTTGTGAAAGGTATGTCACACTGTTGCTAATGTCAGCATACATAATTTCTCTTTTATTCTATGCAATACAGATATTAGATTGTCTTTGCCAGTAGCTGTGCTAGTCCAAACTTAAGACACACTCAGCAGTCTTAAGAATGACTGGGGAGTATAGGGATTTTTGAGTCCAGAGAATGGTGCTAGCTTTGTCAGCATTCTGGAATGCATACCACTGAAAAAAAGATGTTCTTTGAGAAATGTGTGTGATTATTATGGAGAAGGTAGAAGCAGCCCCTCTTCCTAACCTGAAAGAAACTTTTTGTTCATTTCTCAGAATGAGCTTTTCTATGTCTTCAGCACATACAAGCAACTAGGCTGCAATAAGCATGGCATTCAGTCTTTTAGCTTAAATTGAAATAGGGTAAATATACCATATTAAACTTATTTTTAAAATGTACTCAATGAGGCAAAAATGTCTTTGGTTCCTTACCACAGCCATGATGATTCAACTGAAAAGCCTCATGACTTCATTAAGAAAATATTAGCAACTGCATTCAGAGCAGATGAGTGAGGTGAACAGGGAAGATGTCTTATTTTCATCCTACACATGCTTATCATTTGCTTACATCTGAGTGTCTCTCTATACTTCAGCAATTGTTACTTTTGTGTGAAGTTATGGATTGATGTAAACGTCTTGAAGAACTTCTTAAATTTAGTACAACGCAATATATTCGGAGATGAATATTTATAAATAAACAAAAAATACCGTAATGAGGCTTCTCCTCAACTAGATTTAGTCTGGGCGATTCTGACAATTGTTATGAGTCACATGGAAGTTTCAGATAGTAATTTTCATTTTAGACGTTCTTCTTTCTACAGCTTTGTGGTTCCACAATGTAATTTCTGAGGAATTTGGAGTGGCACTGAATGTCTTTTGGAAGCACCTTCCTGCTGAGTCCTATGATAAGAGTGACACTTATGGAAATAAAGATCCCACAGCAGCCTCTAGAGCTATACAGATCTTGGACAGGGCCTTGAAAACACTTGAAGAACTACCTGAGGAATACAGGGATTTTTATGCTCGGAGAATGGTGTTACGCATCCAAGAAAAAGCCTATAGGAATGATTATGGATAAAATAACACACTGTAATTCAGCAAGCTCCTGTGAAAGTAGAAAATGGTATGTTAATATGTGAACTGTCCATGTGTACATACATGCACTTTCTGTAAGACTAATAAAAACTATGTTGGTAAAAACTTTGTTATAGATGAGTGGTTATCTTGCAGATTTTTTTCTTGTTTTTCTTCATGTGCAGTGCGTGCACAGTCTGCTTCATCTGGTGATGGTCTCTCTTCTACAACAAGGCATACATTTGCGGTGCCTGCACTTACAACTCTACTTTTTTGAAGTGTTCTACTGAAATTTTTCTGAACAAAAGTTTTGGTATCTGAGCTGGGCTGACAGCACATATACTTAGAAGTAACTCCACATCTTCCTGAATGCTACCTCGTTTATTAAAGTTTAGGAAAGCCATAGTGGTTTCAGAGGAGGTCCAGGAAAGCTATTGGTGATGGTTTTAACGGTCATGGTATCTTTTTGAGTAATAGCCTGGTAATAAGAGTGGGGAGTTTCTGCTCCCCCTTGTGGTGAAACTGAGAGTAGGCATGGGGAAAAAAGCAAAGGCTAACTAATCATGCAAAGTTAAGCTTAGAATTGTGCAGCAGCTTGACCGCAAAGTAAATGATTTACCCCTTCCCTAGCTGAATAATGTATTGTGCAGGAAACCTTGTCTGTCAATGTCCCAGTGCAGTTGGGCAGCATTGCTGTTTCTGCAGCTGTGAAACACTTGCAACTAATGTGCCCACAAATCCATCCAGCTACAGTCCTAGAATCTGAAGTTCATAGTTCTGGAGTAGATGTGGAATCTATTGGCAGCAGTATTTGAGATGCATTATGTTACCATATGAAAGGGGGTTGCATCGCACCTTTTGGGATGGAGCCTGTTGTACAGGCATTGTAGATGGTTACTTTTCAGCTGATTACAGTGCTTACAAAAGCCTTGTGAAATAAAGATGGTCATCTCACAGAAAAGATAGGTTATCATTGTCCCTTTGAAATCCCTCTGACGTTATTACTTGTGCTGTCTGGGGAATGCAGCATTTACCTGACTTAGGTCAGTCTGTTACTTCTAGTGGTGTTTTTTGAGAACTGCAACTTGGCAAAAGCTCTTAGACTAAATAGATATGTAGTGTTAATAAAGTGCTGGAAAAAACTTTCTCCAGAAAAGCAGATTATTCTTCTAAACCTGTTCTTCTTGGCAATTCAACACGGTGAAAATAGTCTGCTACCATGTGAATGGGCACCCGGCCATCTTAATGAATAGGCATGAATGGAACCAGCCAAGCGATTCTGATGGGCATCATTGTATGTTCTGAGGGTAGAATTTAAATTTGGGATCACAAATAGGTCTCCCAAAATTTCTCTTTGGGAACGAACAAGGACTGCTTGTGCATACTGCTGAGACAGAATCTGTGTCTGTTAGGCTGGGGAAGCCTCTTGGCTTTGTTGGACTGGTAATGTCGAGGGCCCCATCTAAAATTGCAGAGGTGTACAGAGCATATTCTTTGTGTTTTAGGACTAAATGGAGAGGCTCAGAGAGCCTGCAGGGTTAGACAAAGCTGTGTTCCAGCATTGTGCCTGCACAGCTATCGCTTTTAACTCTAACCACTGGCAGTTTTTCAATATGCTGGTACAGAGAAGTACTGTGCTGATCCCTCATTCTGCCACTTCTTGATTCTCCATTCCCAAAAGAGAGGTGCTAGCCTGGTGTTCTCAGGCCCCCTCAACAGTCAAGTATAAATAAGGAAAACTTCATGGAGCAGCAATCAGTGTATGAGTGATCTGCTTATGTCTCAGCTTGTGAGAAGTGCCTGCTGTGCTCCGGAGGGAGGATGGGAGCCATTTGGGGCTCCTGGGGAGACGAGAAAGTAAAAGGAGGAAAATCCTGTGTGTCAAATGCATTCACTGCTGTGCCACCTAACGGTGATACTAAGATTTTCAATACTTGTTTCATAGTATGTATGTAAAAAGCATAAACAAGTATTAAGAATGCCATTTTGAATATTTTTCAATCCCCCTTTTTATTTGGTGTGTGTGGGCTATTAAACTATTAATTTAAACACCTTAGGCCAAATCAAACCCTTGCATCCCTCATTTGCAGTTATTAGTGCTGAGGTAGCCCAGCAGGAAAGCTGCAATAATTCACTTGCTTAGGCTAGCATGAAGTTTGGATTGGAAAACGTGTATCGGGCTGGGAAAAGAGAGTCATGCTGAATTAAATGTGAGCCAAGTGCTATAGCAAGTGCAGCTATTTCTTCTTCACCCTACCAACTTTAAAATGAAACCTTTATTTTCATATGTCAGCAAATGAGGTTATCTCACCCTGATCAGCTGGTGGATAACCCAGCGCTGCTCATGCTTCTCTTCCAGTGTCCCGTGAGAAATCTCTGCAATGATAGTGTGTGGGGGTGTTCCCTCCCCATGACCCCTTTGGTTTTCACTTCTCTAAGACTGTCAGTAAACTCAACCAGATGTGATATAAGTGCATATTCAAGAAAGATCAACAAAAACTATTCTATGTAGATCAGTGGGAAAAGCAGCACAATAATTGTTCTGTCAGTGCCACCCTTTTTTCACTTTGAACCAGTTTCTTCAATTTCTAATTAAATAATATAAAACAGTTGTTCTGAAATGCCATAAAAGAAGAAACAAAGCAGTTTATAAATGTATTTTCTTAATTTGAGCGTAATGTGACTAGTGATAAAAATCTTGAAGTTACTGTCTTAAAAAAAACAAATTACTTGGTGCTTTCTAACCACTGTGCTACATGGTGTGAAACAGGCAATACAGTCATGAAGGAATGGTGAAAGCATAAGAGGAATAACGTCCAGCTAACAGTGATAGAATACACGTAGCCACACTTAAAAATCCATTACTGAAATAAAGAATTAGAGCCACTGACATTTTGTGGTAGTTTGTCCTTTAGAGACCTAAAGCAAAATGGGATCATGCCATAGTAAACCAGATGAAGTTGTGGTAACAGGTATTAGAAAAATAAAGACCATCTTAAGCATTCAAAACAGCCACTTCAAACAGTGTATTCAACAGAGGAGTTAGGCGATGCAGACTGCCCAGGACTGAAAGATGAGTTAAGATACTTAAACAGACAGTATCTGAAATCAGCAGTTTAAACTTGGCACACCCCAAAATTTGAATTACTCTAAAAAGTTGGTGACTGAGGCTTTTAAAATTCATTGCAAAAAAATTATAAGTTCATTGCAAATCAACACCTGGAAAGATTTATTCTTGGTCATATGAAATATAAAGGACAACAAATAATTTCAGAAGATAAATGTTTTATACGTTTTTCTTAAAGTGGTTGCTGTGGAAAGAATCAAGTGAAAAAATTATGTCAAAATATTCTCTCATCAAAGTATTAAACAGGTCATTAAAAATCTGCCTATCATGTATGTGCTGAAGATCTGATATACCTAACTTAAGAAAATGTTTCTCTCCAGGAACTACATAGAGTCTAGGTTCTTAATACAAGTGTCAAGTTAAATGCCTAATGTGAAAGGGTTTGACTTGATCATGAAGGATCAGAAATATATTTGCAATCCTTTTTAAATATGTAGGATGAAACTATTTGCCTCATTCACGCTGTTAGTCCCACAACAGGACTACTAACTTGACTAAGATGAGGATGATTTTACCATAGTAGAGGTTACGTTACACATGGTGTGATCCCAATATGCGTTACTTCACAGCTTCAAAAAAATTCCTGTACAGACTTGATTCTTTTTTCCTCTGGCCAAAATGTTATCTTCCCAAACCTGAGACACATATTTCTATGCAGACAACACAGGTGTTGAAGATACATGTTCTGAGATAGTAACTTTTACAAAGGATTCTCTGTAAGTTAGCATCATTCAATAACCAAAGATTCTGGTGTTACTAGAAGGACAGATTAAATTTAAAATTTTTTTTTTGACAGTTATCTAAGTTTGTGGTAAAGTTGCATGTTAAGATTTCCTATTTTGGTTTGGGTCAGACTCTAGGAGTGGAGATAGATTCTGAGCTCTGTATGTGGCGATTCCTGAGAGCAACAAGAGCAGATTACTTCCTTTCCAATCGCTATCTGTTGTTCCTAGTCAACATTTTTAAGAGCAGATTGAACATTAAAAGAACTGCTCAACCATGTAAAATGCGCAGCTCTGCACGCGATGCTATGTCCGTACAAAAATGCTCAGAAGCTATTGCTTGCAATATTAACACAGATCGCAGTAATGGACAATTTTTGCTGTGAAAACGTTTATACTTCAGCTGTCAAGCAGTACATGAAATGCCTAAAACTTCCATCACACAAAATCAATGTATTTCTCATGATGGGGAATGGGAAAGAAGAGCTATACAGATGGCTTGTAACGGATGCAATAGCTTTATTTGACACCCAGGCTTAGGAGTACTGCTCAGAGGGTAAACTCTGGTGCGGGAGATGTGAAGAGCGTTGTTTTGCACTTCAGCACTGGTATGTCTCTTGACTGTTTTCCCTGTCTTGCAGCAGTGCTTTCTTTAGAAACGATTCAGCTCTAAAGTGCCAAGTTTAACAAAGGAAACTAACAATTGTGACTGAAAGTGCTCTCTGAAAGCTTACTGAAAGAAGGAAAATTTATTCTGAACCTTGAAGTAATGGCATTCTGCTCCTTTTCAAGTACACGAGATGTTTATACACATGATGAAAAAACAGATAAGAATTTATTTTTACCTTTTGTTCTACCAGACGCTTTTCTGGTAATTTGCTTAAGTAGAATTCGGCACTTCTTGGGTCATGTGGAAACATGTAATGAAGCCCTAATGACAGGAAACCACAACAAAGCCATCACTACTTTATAACCCACCCTACACTACATGCAAAATGACTGCCTGAATCAGTTTTCCATGGTTTCCACAGTGATGTGGAGCAGCTAATCCTGTGCAAGTGTTTTTTGTCAGGAGGAGTGAATTATGCTGTTAATATTGATAGAATGAATTTAGTCAGGAACAGTATGCCTGGCACTGGGAGAAGCAGTGCCTCTCTGCCACATAGGTGTTATATGATCTTGCATTAATGACTTCATGTTATTTTATTCGAGTTAAAAACAGTCACCTTCCATCTGAACAGAGTTAAGAGACCAGTAAGACCAACAGAAAGCCAGCTATGGTGTTAGGGTCTCCATCAGCAATAGTTAAATGTGCCTAAATTTTCATCAGGCTATGAGCATCAGAAGTAAACTTCTTTTCCTTTAATCTATCATCCTTACACAAATGAAATGAGATTTCAATATAAGATTAAAAAGATTGTGAAGAAGTAACTCCAAAGGTGATTTGAAAAGGCTGTCTCTTGTGGATTGCAGTCTGAGACATCTGCCTTTGCTTTTGTATTGCACAGGGACACCAGACGCACAATTCATGTCTGTGGATTCTGCTAGGCAGTGATGTACCTAAAAACATGGCTCACAACAGAGCACAGTCATTCAAAAATTTTTACCGTTCTTTAACTTCTCATATTAACTGATAAGACCCCATGTAATTTAAAATAAGCATTCAAGGTAAATGGATGGGTATACTTTAACCTCAGTGCTTCAACTTCCAGCCTGTACGAGACAACAAATATTGTTTATCTGCAGAGATGAAGTAACTATCAGCTTAGGAAAGACAGTATTGTAAGAAGCACCATAAGAGGGAAGAAAAAACAGGTGATATTTTCTTTCTGCAAATAGCTCAAAAAGAACCTGTTGGGAAAACTTGAGCACATGATCATGCACAATCACTTTTATCTGTGAATGCCCACAGTTGTAACATCCTAACTCCTGAACTGACTTAGCAGTCTTATTTAAAATAATTTCTATGACTATTTAATTACATGGCACTCCTGTTATCTCTATCAGGAATAATGCTAATTTAGTAAGAGAACAGCTCACCATGAAGTGCTTATGCTAACTTAAGGGATGCAGCAGGATGTTATCAATGGGAGGACAGAAAAGATTGCTCCTTTCAGCAACATGTTAAAACTTAGACCCTTAATCACCTTTCAAAATTAGGGGCCAATACTGATTTATGCAGCAGCATTTACAGAGGTGCAATTAAATTAATACTAGATAGGAAGAAGGTTACCAAAGTTTCTAGTATTTAAGATGCACACAAAATCATTTAAGTCATACAGAATCTGGACAATTTCACAGAATCAAGCTTTGTTTTAAAGGAATTTAACAGGCACAGCTTAAAACATTTTAGCATTTCTCAAAATCTGAAGAATGTCTTGTCTGTTGTACAAGGAACAAGCATGCAATATAAAGAATACCAGCTATTACACACTAGGTTGTACTGAGGACTGTGTTATGTTGCTTACTCCATTCAAAAACAGAAGTGTCTTGAAATAAACCACTGTAAGTGCGAGAATCGCTTAACTTCAGGCATTTACATCTAAGCTTATTAAAAACTGCCTTTGCAGTTAATGTCAAACAGGCATATACAAATTATGACCACTTCATCCTAACATAGAAATGTTTAGACCCTTGGGTACTTCATGCCAG
This sequence comes from Haliaeetus albicilla, assembly GCF_947461875.1. Classification (NCBI taxonomy): domain Eukaryota; kingdom Metazoa; phylum Chordata; class Aves; order Accipitriformes; family Accipitridae; genus Haliaeetus; species Haliaeetus albicilla. The sequence goes on from NC_091486.1 coordinate 31,891,642, forward strand.
CTTTCCCATGTATGCAAGATGCCAGTAAGCTGTTTTAGAATTACAGATGCTGACTACACAAATACAAAGCCTCCTTCAAGAAAAGGTATCAAAGAAATCTCATTTTTTTAAACGAGGTCTCCACAAACACCTGATAAAGCTTAATCCACAAAACTTAACCGCACATTCCTTGTTTAATGGTTTTACATTCTCATGGAAGTGGTTTCACCCATTAGAAATAGTTTATTTTCTACATTGTTTGCAAAATTTATTTTTAGCATGCATTGTAGTGAATGACAGAGGCACATTCCAACAGAGTACTACAACTATTTAGAGAATGAAAAACAACCAGTCAGTTTTCCCTCCACAACATGAGGTCTCACAACAAGATTAGTTTTACAACAAAGTGCTTATTCTTCAAATTAATATAACAACACTTGAGCCTATTTTAACAGTTACTGTAAGCAGCCTCCATCAAACAGGTTAATATTATTTTCATAGGACAGCCATCCAGAAACTTCTGAAGACAACGTCAATATTTTAATAGCTGTTTCCAAAAGCTTGCAACTACTCCTGCTGTTTTGGCTGGCACAGAATTGCTTAGAAATTGGTCTGTGATCTGCACTGTTACCAGATAGGGCAAGTTTTAGCATACCCAACTTAGCCTTGTCAGTCTGACACAGAGAGGGAGCAAGATCAGTGGTGTGGTTTGGGTTTTTTGTTGGTTTTGTTTTTTTTTTTAATTTTATTTTATAACTGGATAATTAAAGATATTTCAAGCAATTTGTAGGCTTTCTATTAAAACCACTTTGTTAGATGACCCATATTTCCTTTACAGAAAAAAGTCCTCACATATGCTGCAAGTGTTATTAAAAGGTCCAAAAAAGGGAAATAGCCTTCCTTGGAACACATAAACAAGTTGTTATAAGCCCATTAAGAAGGTAATCAATAAATAGCATTGAACAAAGTCTCCAAGAAAGAGCTTCAGAAAAAAGCAGATGGAACTAGATTTCAGATTCTTTTATAAAATATTAGAGTTGGTTTGCATGTTGCACTTTTCTCCATCAATTAAAATAGATTATTTCCCCTTTTGGTCAACTAGGTACATCAGTCTATTATAAGCAATAGAGTTCACTTTCACATTGTAAGGTACATACTGTATGCATAATCCTTTCTACTACTCTTAATATTTTAAGTATTAAAAAAATTTTAAGACTTCAACACACTTTTCTTATTCTTCAGTGATCACTATTATGTGCACCAACTCTGCAAGATTTGTGAAAATGCTGTCTCCAGTGAACCTTGTAAGTTTTAATGATGCCAATAGAGGAAAGATGACCCAGGACTTTCCTTCCACTGTGTAAGAGTTACGGGAAGCAAGAAGCAGGGGGAAGATGTTGCTAAACCATCAAACATAGGAACAAAGTTGAATAAAATGCCTTTTTTCAGAACTGAGCCACATTTGTTTCTGTAATCTTCACAGTGTTTTGCTAACTTGCTTTTGTATTCCTATACTTCCAGGAAATCCAAGACCATTTTAAGCTACTGGTTCACTGTTAATAGCTGCAGTTGTCTTTAAGAATAATTCTAAGATTTATTTGTAGATAAATGGAAAGTTACTTACAACAGTAGAAAAGTTCCACTAATACCCTCATTTGTCCATCTTTCAGTAATTCTTTCTGAAAAACATTCAGGTTTAGAGCCTGAACTAGATTACATCTTTTGTATCTGATTTGTCCGGCTTTGTATTTGATTTGGGGGGGGGGGGGGGTGTCCTGTAGGAAAAATTAGACTCTGAAGATAGATTTTTGGGTGGCTTTAGAAGCAGCTACTGCAATACATTTAAAGGAGATAATAGTTTTTAAAACTGAAGCATTTTGAAACAGCTACAGTCAACACAGTCTAAAATTTTTTATGCAACTTGTAATACGTTATGTACTTATGGCTTGATTTAGATCAACATCGATGCAGCAATTAGGAAGAAAAACCTCACCAGTCCAAGGCAGGGATAAAGACACCTCTTGACTTGAAAATACTGGTCCTTATAGAAGTTAGTTAAAGCAATAGCAAGGTATGTTGAAATGGCAATAAGCTACACCCTCACCAACACTCTTGGTCACTTAACATAGCCATGTCAAAATTTTCAAGCTGCCAGGCGAAATGCTATTCACTAGCAGATACTACACAATGAATTAATGAAACTTTATAGCTACAGAAAAGGCAAGGCAGAGGTAAGGAAGAAAAATGGATTGGCACTATTATTCCAAAGGTAAGTATTTGTGACTTTGTTTCAATTAGGAAAAATGTTATAAAACTGGAAGATGTAATTAACTAACTAAAACAGTTTTCACCAAAATATATAACTAAGATTGTTCTAATAATCATCATTTTCCTTAAGCCAAAAAACTAACCTTACATCTGTTATTGACAAAGAGCAAAGCTTTTAGCCCTGGAAGCTACTAAATTGAAGTATTCAGACATCTGAAACTCTCAAGTACTTTAAAGTCCCATTAACAGCAATATATGACATTAGACATCCAGGACCAAAAATTTTGCCACAATTTGAGAATAAACGTTCACATTTAACAAAAAACCATGTATAGGATAGTTCTTCATAACACTTTTTTCCAGGAATCAAACGACAACATCTGTTGTAGTTATGGGGTCCCAATCTTCCTTTTTAAGCTACTGAAATTTATATATAGTATCTATGAGTAACACAGGACTGATTTAGTATTCTCTTCAGAAAGCATCTGCTCAAAGTCTCAAATCTAGATGACAACATTTACAGTGTTAGAAGTATTTTTTGTAATGAATATACTATTCAGATACATACAGTCTCAAAATACTTCATGAACTCTGAAATGGTTATCTAAGGAGGGAACGTCATCAGCAAAATGCAGTTGATCATTTATTTCCACACCAAATTCTTCAAGTATCTGTACAAATTTCTCATGCTCTCTCCCAATCCATGACCTCATAGTGTCAAACACTTGGTATGGTGTAACATGAGCATGAACTTCAATTCCTGTCTCTGCAAGTTCTTTCAGCACTTCAGGGTAAGTAACCCAAGTATTGCTTCCTCCTGAGTGACCACCATCCAACCAGTAAATTGCTTTTATGTTTTTTAAGAAGGCATCTGTATTCTTGTCTTTTTTAGCTTCCTTCAGCTCATAAAGCAGCTGGTTCAAAACCACACAACCTTTACTGAAGCCAATCAAAGTAAACGACACTGCACCTACAGCAGACGGTATAATGAAGTTCATAGCAGAATTATTAGAGCATTCACAATCTCTCTCTCTTTCTGTGGATGAGCAGCCATTTGTTGTAGGAACAGACTGTGGCTGTGATTTACAAGCAGCTATTTTTGCATCCTTGCTGACACCATGCACACTTTTCTGGGACAGCAGAATATTCTGAGAGAATCTGAATGCATTAACTAGCAATGCATGGAGATGCTTGAAAGCTCCAAAGTCAGTGCTGTGCTCTGGTGCTCCAAACATGTTGCTTGCCACAAAGTTGTCATAGCAACTGAATTTGTGCAGGTGCATTCGAGAACACTTTACAACCCAAATAAAGCTATTAGGGAACCGGCGAGCAAGTATGGTAGCAACATTTTCAAAACTCCAGTGCTCCCACTGAAAGTTTTCTGGGTGGCAAGACATGATGTCATGATAGTTCTGAAAAATTAAAAAAAATAGAAAAGGCGCATTACTACATTGTGAAAAGACTTCAGCTCTGTCTAGTGTACTTATATTCATAAGAAAGGACTGTAACTAACAGAGAAGCATGCATTAGAGAGGCGCTTGCTTGCTAGGCTTCCAGAACAAGAAACACATTAAACAATCTGGCATACTTGGGATTTACTTATTCTACTTTAATATTTTTACCACACATTTTTAATACCCCCACAATTAATACAATAAAAATAAGCACATGGAAGTATTCGTATTTTTGTTGACTTTACTCCAAGAGAAGATTAAAGTATTATTCAACTTAAGTATGACACAGAATACATAATTTTATATTATCTCCATCTGCAGAAATACTGCTTATCTTATTACAAATCAACAACAGACTTAAAACTTTGTAATAAGTTTTCTATCTTTTATACAGGGAAAAAAAAATCCCTCTCAGCTGTAGCGAGACTTCATTCCCCTTGTTCACATCCATATGGGGCATAGATAGAAAAAAAATTAACCCCCAAGTCATGAACAATCCTCACCTCTGAATTCGTAATGGCAGAGAATACTAATTAGTTTATTTTATTGAGAAATAATAAAGCCTTACCCAGGAATGGTAATCAGAAAGGTTTTCTTAAGCCATCCCAAACCTTATAGTGAAAATCCACAAAGTTCTGCATCTTTACCTTGCAGAAAAGGAAAGCCTTTTCCCTAGGACAGACAGACACTACCTCTGCTTTTGAGAAGTAATGACTTTTGAGATTAACTGACTACCCAGAGTACCAGAGTATGTAATGTTACAGAGGTTGACCACACGCTTAGAGACAGCACTCCAGAGTCTCTTTTCAGTTTCTTGTCAATTCAGAGACAACGTGTGCCTTCTTCAGGACACGCTGAGAAAGCGTCAGCGCCTGTGAAACACCTCCAGGAGGGTGTCTGGGATGTTTGTACACCTGCACAGAGCCGTGGTGCTAAGCCTGACAAGGACAACTTGCCGTCTTAGGATTTCTTCGTCTTCTCTCCGCTGACGTTCTTATCATACCATTTCAGATATTTCCGTCACCGCCAGAAACGTCAATCTCAGGCAATGCTATAGAAGAAGACTCCCCCCCTACCCCCCACTGCTGCTCCTTTTCAGGTTTCAGGGAGGGCCCATTCCCGCTACGTATGCCCCGACAGTAACGGGCAGAAGGCGCGCAAGAGATGCTCCCCCCAGGAGCCCCCGCCTCCGTCGCGGCCGCCACCCCCTCGCCTCCCCCCCCCCGGAGAGCCCGTCCGGTCAGCGGCTCCCTCCGGCGCCGCTTCCCCGCTCCCGCCCGCCATTGCTTACCGCCCTCGGCCGCCCGCAGCCCGCCCCGCCGTACCTGCACGTCCCCCGGGAAGTAGACAACGTGATGCTGCGGCGGGGCTGGGCCGCGCGGGGCCGGCGGCGGCAGCAGCAGCAGCAGCTCGTTGGCCCGGTGCGGCTCCGCGCCCGGCACCTCAGGCAGCCGCAGCCACGGCGGGCTCAGCCGCGCTGAGGAGAAGCCCGCGCCGCTGCCGCTGCCGCCCGCAGGCCCCGCGGCGCAGGCGGCCGGCGCCCCGCAGAGGCTCATGCTCCTGCCCAGGCAGAGGGCAGCGGGGCCGACGAGCCCCCGCAGCAGCGAGGCGGCGGCCGGCGGGCACCGCTTGCTCATGGGGGCGCTGGCCCCGCGACCCGGCGGCTGCCTCCCGCCCGGCCGGCCGGCCACCCGCCCGCCCGCCCGCGGCCCGGCCACGCACCGCGCCTGCGCGCCGCCGCCACCGCCCCCCCCTTCACCCGGACCTCCGCCTATCGGCGCCGCCCGCAGCCCCCTCGAGAGACCCGGCAGGGGGCGTCGCACGTGCGCGCCGCGAGGCCGCGGCCGAGCGCCGGGGGCGGGGCCACGCGCGTCTAACGGCTGCCTGCTCCGGCGATGACGTCACCGAAGCCTTTAAAAGTGAGCGTGGCGGGAAGCGCGGGGCAGTTAGGCGCCCGTCGCGTGGCTGGCGGCGCCCGTCCTCGGGGTGCCCCTCAGGGGCCGAGGGGCGCTCCTCGCGCCTCCCCGCGGCCCCGGCTCGTGCCTGGGCGCCCGCAGGCCCCGCTCTCCTCAGGCCGCGTGGTGCTCCAGGTGAGCCCGCGCAGCTGCTGGCACCGCGGCCTCGCCCTGCCCTTGCTGAAACCAAGTTGAGGTGGCGGTGCCCGGCCGGTGTTCTGCCTGTGCTGCCTTGCCTTGAAAACAGTGCCGGGCTGGTAAATCCGGAGGAATTTACCTCTGAATTTGTAGAAGGCCTCCTGCAGCGCAGTAAAACCCCAGAGTGTGTTGCTGTAGCGCAGGTACAGCGCTATGGGGTATCTAATGCTCCACATGGAGCAGTTAATTTCAAAACAAAGAGGTATGTGGATTCTTTTATGTGCTAAAGGTGTTGGTTGTATTTAAAAAAAAAAGCAGCTTAGATATACTTAATGTTACTTTGGTTATACTAGTGCTGCTACATTGGAAGAAAAGCTTTCATGTATACCGTTGTGAGAAACTGCATTTTACATGGCAGAGGAAGCAGAGCCTTTCCTTTGTTCCTAAGCTTTCCTCATGGGTTTGTCTAGAATTTTCCTATTTCAGGTATTCATTCCTTTGTTCTGTTTGCATAGTCTAGTTAAAAATGCACGTATGCAAACCTGGAAAACTACGAGCTACTAAGTCTGACTCTTAGGATTTGAGTCAGTTGTGCAAGGAAGCAGAGTTAACTGAACAGCGACTGCATAATCAAGTAACTTGCATCAGACTATTGACTGGTTTCTTGTTGTTGGAAAATTTGACAAATGAAAAGGAAGTATGGTGATATTATTTGTCAGTGTAGCAAGCTAGTAATAAGCAGAGTACTTCAGAGTGGCTTATTTTCTAAGTATAAATTCTAGCCTGCATGTCTTTGTGCAGCCTGCTCATGGAGATTCAGTTTGAGCAATGATGTGTTCGTGGTCTACTTGGCACACTTGTATTTTTCACGGGTATGTCTTTGAGCTCATGCCAGAGCAAGCTCAAAAGTTCTTACTTCCCATATTCTAAAGCTCATCCAAAGGCTTTTCCAGAAGGCAGATCTGCACCTTGTCCACATACAAGCTCAGAAGAACATTGTGTTGTGATATCTACTTTTGAGACTTCATTGTTTATTACATGAGCAATATGTATTTTTCTTTACTTGCAGAAATCAGAACAAAGTTGATGCCTGGTCCTCTTGAAGAGGGTAAGACATTTTAAAGCGTAATTTTTTCACTTTTGTGTTTCTAGGGATAACAGGGGTTAATAAAAAAATTTTGGTTACTTCTCTGTTTTATAGATGTTGTTTATTTTAGATTGATTATTTTTGAACTTAACATTACTATTTCTTGTATGAAAATTATCTTTGCTATGGTTAGAGCCTTTTTCTCAAAACCAGAAAGGAAAAAAATGAAACAATCCAACTTCTGGTCACCAGAAGATGGTGCTGTGCAGTGTGGTTTGAAAAATCTGTACCAGAGCAGCTGTCTGACTATAATCACTTTCATGTTTTGGAAGCCCGATATTAGAGGTTCATTTCAGCAATGCTTTCTGTTGTTTAGCAGCTGATTAACATAGGTAGTATTTCTAATACTGTCCTGGTTTCAGCTGGGGTATAGTTAACTGTCTTCCTAGTAGCTGGTATGGTGCTATGTTTTGAGTTCAGTATGTGAAGAGTGTTGATAACACTGATGTTTTCAGTTGTTGCTCAGTAGTGTTTAGACTATAGTCAAGGATTTTTCAGCTTCTCATGCCCAGCCAGGGTACCTGACCCAAACTGGCCAACAGTGTATTCCATACCATGTGATGTCCCGTCTCGTTTAGGAACTGGGAAGTGGGGGGCAGGGATTCGCTGCTCCGGGACTGGCTGGGTGTCGGTTGGCAGGTGGTGAGCAATTGCCCTGCGCATCATTTGTACATTTCAATCTTTTTATTACTACTGTTGTCATTTTATTAGTGTTATCATTATCATTGTTAGTTTCTTCTTTTCTGTTCTATTGAATCGTTCTTATCTCAACCCAGGAGTTTTGCTTCTTTTCCTGATTTTCTCCCCCATCCCACTGGATGGGGGGGGAGTGAGTGAGCGGCTGCGTGGTGCTTAGTTGCTGGCTGGGGTTAAACTACGACAAATACCTTTACAGTAGAGCTAGTGGTCAGTTCCAAAGTGTATTTTTGGAACTGTAATTCCTCTGGGAATTCTTGCCTGTGCTCCCAGGAGCAGTTTAGAACCATGGAGTGGCAGAGGCTGGAAGATGCCTCTGGAGATAGTCTAGACCAACCCACCTGCTCAAAACAGGGTCAGCTAGGGCAGGTTGCTCAGGACCATGTCTAGCTGGGCTTTTGAATAACTTCTTCCAGTGTTTGATCACCTTCACAGGGAGAAAGTGCTTTCTTGATGGTTAAACAATTTCCTGTATTTCAACTTGTGCCCATTGCTTCGTGTCCTGTCACTGGACACCACTGAGAAGAGTCTGCCTCTGTTGCCTTTACTCACCTCATCAGGTGTTCCTACACATTGATAACACCCCCTGAACTTTCTCTAGGCTAACAGTCCCAGCTTTCAACCTCTCCTTGTGTAACAGATGTTCCTGTCTCTTAATCATGTTGCCAGCTTTTCATTGGACTTGATCCAGTATAGTAGTGGAAAGCACAGAACTGGAGACAGTTCTGCAGTGCTGGTGATGCCACATCTGAGTAGAGGGGAAGCACCACATCCCTGCTGCTGAAGCTTTTTCTAACACAGCCCAGAATGCTGTTGGCCACCTTTGCCACAAGGGCACATTGCATATTGTGTCTTATATATATTTATCACTTATATTGCATATTTATCACCTTCCTGTGGCATACATCATCTAGGAGATCTCAATGTTTAATGTGTTCGCACAGCCACCAGGATAACAGACTCCAAGTACCCACCTAGAAGAGCTACGGAGTAAGTTAGATATAACAACTTGCAACACTTTCTGGTGAAATTTCAGGCTGTGTTTGATGAGAAAAGGTAAAAATGGATGCCTGAATTAGCTCCTAAAGTTAGGCACATAAATCAGTAGTTTGATTTTCTGAAAAAAAAAATTGAGTTATTTAACACGCTACCTGTATGTATTAGAAATCAAACTATGAAGGTCCAAATCTGTCTGTCACATACTCAGAAAGATACTTAGCTTGGCTATCTGGAGGAGCAGTAGTGAAGGTAGATAATAAAGACATTGAGTAGCAGCAGTAGTGAAGGTAGATAATAAAGACATTGAGTAGCAGCAGTAGTGAAGGTAGATAATAAAGATATCAAGTAAATGTTTGCAGCTGTGGGACCTTATTTCACCCTCGCTTCTGCATGGACTGTGGTGCAGCATTGTCTGCAGGAAGGTGGGGCTGCACTGGAGCTAGTGGGGCTCTGTATGGAAGGAGGATTCATTTAGGAAGAAAGTCAGGGTCGAAGTTCCTAAAAATCTTGTGAGGCACCTGCATTTGTTGGGAGTGCAACTTACTGTGCCTGGGGCCAGCTAGAAATATTCAGGTGTTCACTTTGGAATTTCCCCAAGCAAATCCTCATTCTCCTTCTGATTTGAGTTTTTGGGGTGTAATTGTAGAATGTTTTCTAGATTTTTCTCTGTAAGTATGCCCTAAGGCTATAATCTTAGTGGGAAGTTTCACAGTGCCTCTTCTAATGAAGCAAAATTATTAAGAAAAAATCTCTAGCTCCCTCATACAACTGTTTATTCCAGTTCATGCTGGCAGATTTTCTTAATCCAATTTTAAGGCATTTTTGTCCATGCTGACACTAAAACTTCTAATTAGAAGGGCTAATGAAACCTTCTCACTTCTCTTCCCTATTAGGTACTGTGCTAAAGTAATATTAGGTAAGACCTGCTAAATGTATAAGTGTAAGAAAAAACACAGGTGGCCTGCTTTTCTCATATGAAGCAGATTTTTTTAAAAAATTGTCCACAAAAATACAGAACAATATAATGCCTGTGCTCTGAAAATCCAGTTACTTGGACTGTGATTGCTAAGGTTTGCTTACACAGGAAGAGCTCTTTTATGATTAATGATACTTGATGAAGTAGTAAGGATCCATCTAGGAGGAGTGGTTAGGAGAATGAAAGTTTCCATTTTAGTAATTATTTTTGAGAAACGTGAATAATTACTATCAGTATTAAGAAAAAAAATAAATCTGTGTTCTTATTCTCTTGTTGCCTATATTCTCTCCTCTGGTTTCTCCAGATGAGACACTAGCTTGTGCAGAAGGGTTTACAAACATTATTAACATTGTAGTGACAGTTATTTATGGTAGCCAAAGGTGATGCTGGTACTTCTGCCCAGAAATCCTTATACAGTGTGTTTATGATGCAACTGTTACCAGATAATTGTCTAATATGTAAGGTGGTATACAGACTTTCATCTTCATCCCAAATGCTACATAAGCCTTATGGGAGAGCATGAAAATGAGTCCATATGTTAGCCAGAATTCAGATACACACAATTACCAAAATAATGAAATGGGCTCTCTTTTGGTTATAGAAAATAATGGTACACATGTTTTTTCCACTTAGAATAGAAACCACCAACCTATTCCTGCTTTCAGGAAGATACAAGAAATCTTCCATGGCACACTATAAATTTTGATGTTAGAGTGCTTGCTTTGAGTTTGCTCTTAATCTTTGTCATGTGGCTATTGCAATATTTAGGCAGATTCAATAAATTTGAGTGAATCAATCCTTACAAATATCACCCAATGTAGGCACAAAATACTATATTTTGAGGGGCCTTTGTCAGCCTTCATGTTTGTCCTGTTCTCTGTGATGCCTCATTCCTCTGTTCTTCTATTTTCTTATTCTTTACAAGTTTTTGCTTGCTATGCTTTCTATCATTGTAAAGGAAAAGACCTTTTTTTATGTTCTGTTCTTCTTACCACATCTGCTCCTCTTTCCCTACAGTAGCCCTCGCTGTTTTCATATACTGGATCAGTTGTGAGCCAACCACTGAGTTGCTACCCTGTCCTGCATGCCTGCACTGTGCAGTTCACTGCTCACTTTTGCCGCCTACTATAGGTTGGACAGGGAGGTAAAGTGCATAGTGTTTTTTCGTCACGCTGCAGGAGTCTATCCATGTATCTCAGGAAGTTTGGCAGAAAGAATGTGTATCATGGTTGATCAGCAGTGATGAAAGACATACATATAAAAATTAATTCCTCTGGAGAGAACTAATGGCTTATTCACCACTTCAGTCTCTCTGAGCTCCCATATAGACCTTTGTGGCTGCCTGCAGAGTAGTTAATTAGTTTCATCTATCAAAGGCAATGATACCTGCAGTTTCTAAGTAGAAAGGGTACCACTGCAAAAGTAATCTTTATTACAATCAAAGCACTTTTTCTGGAATCGGCTGTGTTTCATTGCCTTTATAACTGGTATACTAATCCTGTGTTTTCATTCAGAGCATACACAAACAGCACAGACCATAATATAATTCTGGCTGTATATATTTTCTCATACCAAGAAAATATGTTGTAGTTTGTTTTAATCATACCATTTAAATTAAAGCATTTTGATAGATGCTTCACCAAAATTCTAGGTGAAAAACAACTGTCTGGTGATGTGACAATAATATCTTTAGCCAAGTATCTAAGATATATGATTTTCTATCTATTCTTATGTAGCAACTGTAATATTTCATGGTACTTCAGTGATCTTCAGAAAAACATGCTTCCTGCCCAACTAACGTGCAGTGTGCATATATATGTATTTGCATATCTGTGTATTATATTTTATACTTGAATTTCCTTCTAAACATTTTTCAGCTGCATATGCATTCAAATTGCTAGTTTGTGTTTTGGCAGAGGATTGGAATAGCTGTGGAAACACCTGTTAAATACTGATAGGAAACTCCTTTGCAGTTGATATGCAGCTGTGTCTTTCACTATTGAGAGGAAGTGCCAGGCCTGGCTCATGGTTTCAGGTACAGGAGCACTTAAAGGACTGAGTTACCTGTCTCTGTGGTGAAGTGTGCACAGAGAAATTCCCAGTGGCTACACAGCAATGAGTGGCTAGGTCTTAACTCATAGTTTTATTAGCTTATTAGTGGCAACAGTTCAAATGAAATTACACCTATTATGCTCCATTCTAAGTACTAAACAATTTACTTCTGCTGAAATTCCTACTGACGGCTCTGCCTGCCAGCATCCATCTTTTATGTGTGTATGGATATTCAGGAGAGCATAGGGGAGAATAAATTACTCTCTCGGCAGTTTACTGAGTTGTATGAAAGTGAGAATAAAAGCTTTTCAGCATGAAAAATAGGTCCATGTTCTTTTTCTGTCAGCTGTGTGGAGAAGCTACTAAAGTAACAGGATATGTGATCTCATTTGTTTTTTTATTGCTGAAAAAATTAGGGTGTGTAAAGAATTCAGAACTACTGCTACTGTTTAAAATACCTTTTTCTATTGTGCTGTTTTTCTGTGGAAATTGGTTTTGTTTAATCATACAGTCTGTCTACCTGTCAGTCCTTTCCAATGTCCCTGTTGGCCACTTTAAATGAAGAGTAGGAGTTGCAGAGCAAACAATCTGGGAATATTGGGAAACCTGCTGAATGAATAGATTAGGATGACTCAAACGAATGCCCCTACTGAAGGTAAGTTGGGGAGTATTCAGCCTTTGTACAGCGTGTTTGAAAGCAGTAGGCTGAAAATTCAGTACATGTTGGCTCTGCATACTGGAGCCAGCATGTGCTGTCTCCGTCCTGGTCTGGTTCACAGAGGACATGGTGGGTAGGAAGGGCTGGAATTACTGTAATAGAAAAGTTAAGAACAAGGGACATGAGTCTATAAAAAAGTTTTGGTAGTTCTGCTGTTTGTGGAACACGTAGTTAAAAGACAAACAAAGTTTCTGTGCTTTGCAGTTTGTCTACATATACAAGAAGAACTTGAGGCTTAAGCTCTATGCTGTCTGGTATAAATCAATATAAATTGGGAAATCTATTTGGGATTTAAAAGAACACACAGTGGCCCAGGAAGTGGAATAAAAGGGGATTTTCTTGCTTAAAAAAATGGACCAAAGCTCACTCCCCTAACCATTTCTGCAGTCTGAGATTTGTCTGGCAGTGAAATTGTGAAATTTTGGCTTCTGCATGCTTGTATCTCAATTTCCCTTCCCTCTCCTTTTCCTTAAAATAGTCTGGCTTTGGGGATAGGTACTGCGATGTCTTCAATATGAGACTAACTTCTGCCATCCCATTTATTAACTTTGATTGATGCATGCACAAAACTGAGGTCAGAATTTGGCCCCAGACAGTATCTTTGCACCATGGCTTTCTGGAATTTATACCACATCCTCTGCTCTAGTTTTTCTTTCCAAAAGTGGTTTGAGACAACTGTTTGCATGGTACATTACACAATTAGGAAGGAAGTAGGTCCTCAGCTTGAAATTAGTTATTTGTCAGAGAGCAATATTTTCTTAGGTGGAGCACTGCAAAAGCTCAGGACTGTTTGTTTATGGGATGCTGATCTAAAAAGGTATTATTCAAGTGGAATATGGTTATATGAACTGAGGGACAGATTCAGGTGTTTGACTTCCAGTGGATATAGATTCTTCAGCTTCCAGTAATATTCTCCAATAGTTAATGACAATAGAAAGTATGCAAGAGGCAACATTTGTGAATTTACAGTATTTGGCCTCTGAAGGCAATTCTTCATTCCTCTTAATGCAGATAATCCTGTTGCAGTCAGTGCATAAGGTGGATGAGGAATATCCCTTTTTATTTGCAAATAGATTTGGAAGATTTCAGCACATGTAGTATAGATACTGCAAATAAAGGTATGTCTAATAAATTATTATTGTTCAAAGTATTTAAGCACATGCTTCTATTGAGCTTTATCAAAGGACTTGCCTTTAAGTGCAAGCAGAAAGTTATATATATGCCTGTGTGATACAGAGAATTGAGGTTTTTGCTATTTGTGGCATACCTGAAATCTTGAATTTTTATCTTCATTTGGGACAGAAATGTAGACAAGTAGCCATGCTAAATACATCTTCAGATTATGCCTGTAACAGTCTGTTTTAATCAAAGCAACTCCTGTTGATATGTTAGTTAAGATCTTTTTTTATGTTCCTAAATGCTGTTTAACCCTATCCCAAAAGAAACTTCTGTCTGACTAGAAGAAAGATGGGGCTTATTTCCCACTTGTCTGATGTATCTGCCACTGGTTTTCACTTTTTCCATTTGCAGAGCTTTGCTATTCCAAGTACCAGCTGTTCTGTGGTGAATTCAAACTTACTGCTGATAGGTTTACTTTCTTCTTCTCTTTCTTGGACACCTTTAACATTGTCTATAGACTTGCAGACCTGACTAGAGATTTACTGAATAAATCAGGAGTTAGGAGTCCCTCCTATGATAATTTTGTAAGAAGTGTTAAACACGTGGTTTTTAATCAAAGTCAATACTACTTAATGATAACATTAAACTTGATGAAAGGTGTTTGCATGAATGGTGAGATTTGCACATCTGCCAGCAGAAGGTAGCTATCCAAATCATATGTAGAGTTTTAATACTACCAGTGAGGTGAAAAGACAGTCATCTATTAAAAAGACACTGCTATATCAGGTGATATTAATCCACCAAGAATTTTACTTAGATAATGGAAATAACTAAGTATAACACTTGCATCTTAGTAGGATTGTCTGAGTGATACTTTCACAAAGCTAGAAATTTTAAAAAAGTTTAAATATTATATAGGCATTATTTATTTAAATATTCAATAGACTAATATTTTACAGTGTCAACATCAAGACAGCTCTTATATTCAAAAAGAGCCAGAATTTTTTTCTTGCATTAAAATAGGCACATGCAGGGCAGTGACAGAACTGTTCTCAGATGCATACGATTTTTTTAATTAGGTCAAATATTAAAATGGCAGAAAGCCAATCAGTGGAATTAAGGTTTCTCCCTGTGGAGAATGCTTTTATTATGGAGGCAGTATAAAATTTTGCCCTTACTATTCATTTCTTCTTGTTGAAGTACTTGAGATTTGCAGCTCACATAAGTGGGTTTTTGTCATACCAACTCAAAGTTGCTTTTCAAATTCTTCTGTTTGATAAACAAATAAAACTTGCCTTTTTTCCTTTAAAAGGCATCGTTTTGATATTTGACATGCACAAACATTGGATATTGATAATAAAGCAATATGTGACTGTCAAGAGCCATCAAATATTAACATTCTAACATTCAGTGACCAAGTGAAATAAACTGTTACTGAGTTTTGTTCAATACCAAAACCAGCAGCATAAGATGTTAATTGTGTTCAGGAAAAGGTTTTATTTTCCTCCAAAAGTTGAGTAAATTTCTTAGTATATTACAGACTTCCTTAATAATTCTTAAAATAAGCACATTTCTAAGAGTTGTAAGACCTTGTAAATCTATTTAAAACCTCTTATCTGAGATCAGGTTAGAAGAAAAAAAATGAAGTTACTGATGTGTTTTCCAAATGTGGATTCATGTAGAATCCATTGTCTTGACTTAAAATGCTTCTTTCCCCTTAATACTTCACAAACTCTGCATTATCTCACTTTTATGTTGGAATTATAATTCCTCTTTTGTG